>NW_028270167.1:45321551-45649760 GCF_037043375.1 Chiloscyllium plagiosum | reverse complement strand
TGTCCTGTGTCAGTGTGAAGACTGGGATCTTTGTCAGGCTGCTGGCCTGTGTCAGTGTGAAGACTGGGGGCAGTGACAGGCTGCTGTCCTTTGTCAGAGCGAAGACTGGTATCAGTGTCAGGCTGCTGTCGTGTGTCAGTGTGAAGCTGGGGTCTTTGTCAGGATACTGTCCTGTGTCAGTGTGAAGACTGGGATCACTGAAAGGCTGCTGTCCTGTGTTAGTGTGAGACAGCGATCAGTGACATGCTGTTGTCCTGTGTCAGTCTGAAGACTGAGATCAGGGACAGGCAGCCAACCTGTGTCAGTGTGATTCTGGGATCAGAGTAAGGCTGCTGCCCTGTGTCAGTGTGAAGACTGGTATCAGTGTCAGGCTGCTGTCGTGTGTCAGTGTGAAGCAGGGGTCTTTGTCAGGATACTGTCCTGTGTCAGTGTGAAGACTGGTATCAGAGCCAGGCTGCTGTCCTGTGTCAGTGTGAAGACTGGGATCAGTGACAGGTTGCTGTCCTGTGTCAGTGTAAAGACTGGGATCAGTGACAGGCTGCTGTCCTGTGTCGGTGTGAAGACTGGGATCTGTGTCAGGCTGCGGTCCTGTGTCTGTGTGAAGACTGGGATCAGTGACAGGCTGCTGTTGGCTGTCAGTGTGAAGACTGGGATCAGTGACAGGTTGCTGTCCTGTGTCAGAGTAAAGACTGGGATCAGAGACAGGCTGCTGTCCTTGGACAATTTGAAGAATGGGATCAGTGACAGGCTGCTGTCCTATACCAGTGTGATACTGGGATCAATGACAGGCTTGCTGTCCTGTGACAATGTGAAGACTGGAATCAGTATCAGGCAACGATCATGTGTCTGTGTAAAACTGGGATCAGTGTCAGGCTGCTGTCCTGTGTCAGTGTGAAGACTGGGGTCTTTGTCAGGATGCTGTCCTGTGTCAGTGTGAAACTGTGGTCAGTGACATGATGCTGTCCTGTGTCCGTGTGAAGACTGGGGGCAGTGACAGGTTACTGTCCTGTGTCATTGTGAGACGGCGACCAGTGACAGGCCGCTGTCCTGTACCAGTGTGAGACTGGGATCAGTGACCAGTTTCTGTCCTGTACCAGAGTAAGACTGGGATCAGTGATAGCCTGCTATTCTGTTTCACTGTGAAGACTGGGATCAGAGTTAGGCTGCTGTCCTGTGTCAGTGTGAGACTGGGATCAGTGACAGGCTGCTGTCCTGTGTCAGTGCAAAAACTGGGATCAGTGACAGGCTGCTGTCCTGTGTCAGTGTGAAAAGTAGAATCAGTATCAGGCAACGATCATGTGTCTGTGTTAAACGGAGATCAGTGTCAGGCTGCTGTCCTGTGTCAGTGTGAAGACTGGGTTCAGTGACAGGGTGCAGTCCTGTGTCAGTGTGAAGACTGGGTTCAGTGACCAGTTTCTGTCCTGTACCAGAGTAAGACTGGGATCAGTGATAGCCTGCTATTCTGTTTCACTGTGAAGACTGGGATCAGAGTTAGGCTGCTGTCCTGTGTCAGTGTGAAGGCTTGGGTCAGTGACAGGCTGCTGTCCTGTGTCAGCGCGAAGACTGGGATCAGAGACAGCCTGCTGTCCTGTGTCAGTGTGAAGACTGGGTTCAGTGACAGGGTGCAGTCCTGTGTCAGTGTGAGATTGGGATCAGTGACAGGCTGCTGTCCTGTGTCAGTGTGAAGACTGAGATCAGTGTCAGGATGCTGTCCTGTGTCAGTGTGAAGACTGGGATCTTTGTCAGGCTGCTGTCCTGTGTCAGTGTGAAGACTGGGGGCAGTGACAGGCTGCTGTCCTTTGTCAGAGCGAAGACTGGTATCAGTGTCAGGCTGCTGTCGTGTGTCAGTGTGAAGCTGGGGTCTTTGTCAGGATACTGTCCTGTGTCAGTGTGAAGACTGGGATCACTGAAAGGCTGCTGTCCTGTACCAGTGTGAGACAGCGATCAGTGACATGCTGTTGTCCTGTGTCAGTCTGAAGACTGAGATCAGGGACAGGCAGCCATCCTGTGTCAGTGTGATTCTGGGATCAGAGTAAGGCTGCTGCCCTGTGTCAGTGTGAAGACTGGTATCAGAGCCAGGCTGCTGTCCTGTGTCAGTGTGAAGACTGGGATCAGTGACAGGTTGCTGTCCTGTGTCAGTGTGAAGACTGGGGGCAGTGACAGGCTGCTGTCCTTTGTCAGTGCGAAGACTGGTATCAGTGTCAGGCTACTGTCGTGTGTCAGTGTGAAGACTTGGATCAGTGACAGGGTGCAGTCCTCTGTCAGTGTAAAGACTGGGATCAGTGACAGGCTGCTGTCCTGTGTCGGTGTGAAGACTGGGATCTGTGTCAGGCTGCGGTCCTGTGTCTGTGTGAAGACTGCCATCAGTGACAGGCTGCTGTTGGCTGTCAGTGTGAAGACTGGGATCAGTGACAGGTTGCTGTCCTGTGTCAGTGTAAAGACTGGGATCAGAGACAGGCTGCTGTCCTTGGACAATTTGAAGAATGGGATCAGTGACAGGCTGCTGTCCTATACCAGTGTGATACTGGGATCAATGACAGGCTTGCTGTCCTGTGACAATGTGAAGACTGGAATCAGTATCAGGCAACGATCATGTGTCTGTGTAAAACGGGGATCAGTGAAGGCTGCTGTCCTGTGTCAGTGTGAAGACTGGGGTCTTTGTCAGGATGCTGTCCTGTGTCAGTGTGAAACTGTGGTCAGTGACATGATGCTGTCCTGTGTCCGTGTGATGACTGGGGGCAGTGACAGGTTACTGTCCTGTGTCATTGTGAGACGGCGACCAGTGACAGGCTGCTGTCCTGTACCAGTGTGAGACTGGGATCAGTGACCAGTTTCTGTCCTGTACCAGAGTAAGACTGGGATCAGTGATAGCCTGCTATTCTGTTTCACTGTGAAGACTGGGATCAGAGTTAGGCTGCTCTCCTGTGTCAGTGTGAAGGCTTGGGTCAGTGACAGGCTGCTGTCCTGTGTCAGTGCGAAGACTGGGATCAGTGACAGCCTGCTGTCCTGTGTCAGTGTGAAGACTGGGTTCAGTGAAAGGGTGCAGTCCTGTGTCAGTGTGAGATTGGGATCAGTGACAGGCTGCTGTCCTGTGTCAGTGTGAAGACTGAGATCAGTGTCAGGATGCTGTCCTGTGTCAGTGTGAAGACTGGGATCTTTGTCAGGCTGCTGTCCTGTGTCAGTGTGAAGACTGGGGGCAGTGACAGGCTGCTGTCCTTTGTCAGAGCGAAGACTGGTATCAGTGTCAGGCTGCTGTCGTGTGTCAGTGTGAAGCTGGGGTCTTTGTCAGGATACTGTCCTGTGTCAGTGTGAAGACTGGGATCAGTGACAGGCTGCTGTCCTGTACCAGTGTGATACTAGGATCAATGACAGGCTGCTGTCCTTTGTCAGTGTGAATACTGGAATCAGTATCAGGCAACGATAATGTGTCTGTGTTAAACTGGGATCAGTGACAGGCTGCTGTCCTGTATCAGTGTGATAGTGGGATCAATGACAGGCTGCTGTCCTGTGTCAGTGTGAGACGCCGATCAGTGACATGCTCCTGTTCTGTGTCACTGTGAAGACTGGGATCAGTGACATGCTGCAATCCTGTGTCAGTGCGATGACTGTGATCAGTGACAGGCTGCTGTCCTGTACCAGTGTGATACTGGCATCAGTGTCAGGCTGCTGTCCTGTGTCAGTGTGTGACCGCGATCAGTAACAGGCTGCTGTCCTCTGTCAGTGTGATAGTGGGATCTGTGACAGGCTGCTGTCCTGTATCAGTGTGATAGTGGGATCAATGACAGGCTGCTGTCCTGTGTCAGTGTGAAGACTGGAATCAGTGACAGGCTGCTGTCCTCTGTCAGTGTGATAGTGGGATCAATGACAGGCTGCTGTCCTGTGTCAGTGTGGAGACTGGGATCAGTGTCAGGCTGCTGACCTTTGTCAGAGTGAAGAGTGCGATCAATGTCAGGCCACTGTCCTGTTTTAGTTTCAGACTTGGATCAGTGACCAGCTGCTGTCCTGTTTCAATGTGAAGACTGAAATCAGTGTCAGATTGCTGTCCTGCGTCAGTGTGAAGACTGGGATCTGTGTCAGGCTGCGATCCTGTGTCAGTGTGAAGACTGGGATCACTGACAGGCTGCGATCCTGTGTCAGTGTGAAGACTCGGACCTGTACCAGGCTGCTGTGCTTGGACAACTTGAAGAATGGGATAAGTGACAGGTTGCTGTCCTGTCGCAGTGTGAGACTGGGATCAGAAACAGGCAACAGTCCTGTGTCAGGGTGAAGCTGGGGTTTTTGTCAGGATGCTGTCCTGTGTCAGTGTGAAGACTGTGATCAGTATCAGGCAATGATCATGTGTCGGTGTTAACCTGGGATCTGTGTCAGGCTGGTGGCCTGTATCAGTGTGAGACTGTGATCAGTGACAGGCTGCTGTTCTTGAACAATTTGAAGAGTGGGATCAGTGACAGGCTCCTGTCCTGTACCAGTGTGATACTGGAATCAGTGTCGGGCTGCTGTCTTGTGTCAGTGTTATTCGGCGATCAGTGATAGGGTGCTCTCCTGTGTCAGTGTGAAGATTGGGATCAGTGACAGGCAGCCGTCCTGTATCAGTGTGACACTGGGATCGTAAACAGTCAACCGTCCTGTGTCACTGTGAGACTGCGATCAGAGACAGGCTGCTGTCCTGTGTCAGTGTGAGACTGGGATCAGAGACAGGCTGCTGTCCTGTGTCAAGGTGAAGCTAGGGTCTTTGTCAGTATACTGTCCTGTGTCAGTGTAAAGACTGGGATCACTGAAAGGCTGCTGTCCTGTGTCAGGGTGAAGATAGGGTCTTTGTCAGGATACTGTCCTGTGTCAGTGTGAAGACTGGGATCACTGAAAGTCTGCTGTCCTGTGTTAGTGGGAGACAGCGATCAGTGACATGCTGTTGTCCTGTGTCAGTCTGAAGACTGAGATCAGGGACAGGCAGCCATCCTGTGTCAGTGTGATTCTGGCATCAGAGTAAGGCTGCTGTCCTGTACCAGTGTGACACTGGGATCAATGCCAGACTGCTGTCCTGTGTCAGTGTGAAAAGTAGAATCAGTATCAGGCAACGATCATGTGTCTGTGTTAAACGGAGATCAGTGTCAGGCTGCTGTCCTGTGTCAGTGTGAAGACTGGGTTCAGTGACAGGGTGCAGTCCTGTGTCAGTGTGAAGACTGGGTTCAGTGACCAGTTTCTGTCCTGTACCAGAGTAAGACTGGGATCAGTGATAGCCTGCTATTCTGTTTCACTGTGAAGACTGGGATCAGAGTTAGGCTGCTGTCCTGTGTCAGTGTGAGACTGGGATCAGTGACAGGCTGCTGTCCTGTGTCAGTGCAAAAACTGGGATCAGTGACAGGCTGCTGTCCTGTGTCAGTGTGAAAAGTAGAATCAGTATCAGGCAACGATCATGTGTCTGTGTTAAACGGAGATCAGTGTCAGGCTGCTGTCCTGTGTCAGTGTGAAGACTGGGTTCAGTGACAGGGTGCAGTCCTGTGTCAGTGTGAAGACTGGGTTCAGTGACCAGTTTCTGTCCTGTACCAGAGTAAGACTGGGATTAGTGATAGCCTGCTATTCTGTTTCACTGTGAAGACTGGGATCAGAGTTAGGCTGCTGTCCTGTGTCAGTGTGAGACTGGGATCAGTGACAGGCTGCTGTCCTGTGTCAGTGCGAAGACTGGGATCAGTGACAGGCTGCTGTCCTGTGTCAGTGCAAAGACTGGGATCAGTGACAGGCTGCTGTCCTGTACCAGTGTGACACTGGGATCAATGCTAGGCTGCTGTCCTGTGTCAGTGTGAAAAGTAGAATCAGTATCAGGCAACGATCATGTGTCTGTGTTATCCTGGGATCAGTGTCAGGCTGCTGTCCTGTGTCAGTGTCAAGACAGGGTTCAGTGACAGGGTGCAGTCCTGTGTCAGTGTGAGATTGGGATCAGAGACAGGCTGCTGCCCTGTGTCAGTGTGAAGACTGGGATCAGAGACAGGCTGCTGTCGTGGGTCAGTATGAAGACTGGGATCAGTGATAGGCTTCTGTCCTGTGTCAGTGTGAGATTGGGATCAGTGACAGGCTCTGTTCCTGTATTAGTTTCAGACTTGGATCAGTAACCAGCTGCTGTCCTGTGTCACTCTGAACGCAGTGTTCAGTATCAGGCTGCAATCCTGTGTCTGTGTGAAACTGGGATCAGAGTTAGGCTGCTGTCTTGTGTCAGTGGGAAGACTTGGGTCAGTGACAAGCTGCTGTCCTGTGTCAGTGTGAAGACTGGGGTCAGTGACAGGCTGCTGTCCTGTGTCAGTGTGATGACTGGGATCAGTTACAGGCTGCTGTCCTGTGTCAGTGTGAAGACTGGGATCAGTGACAGGCTGCTGTCCTGTGTCAGTGTGAAGACTGGGATCAGAGTTAGGCTGCTGTCCTGTGTCAGTGTGAACGCTTGGGTCAGTGACAGGCTGCTGTCCTGTGTCAGTGCGAAGACTGGAATCAGTGACAGGCTGCTGTCCTGTGTCAGTGCAAAGACTGGGATCAGTGACAGGCTGCTGTCCTTTGTCAGAGCGAAGACTGGTATCAGTGTCAGGCTGCTGTCGTGTGTCAGTGTGAAGCTGGGGTCATTGTCAGGATACTGTCCTGTGTCAGTGTGAAGACTGGGATCACTGAAAGGCTGCTGTCCTGTGTTAGTGTGAGACAGCGATCAGTGACATGCTGTTGTCCTGTGTCAGTCTGAAGACTGAGATCAGGGACAGGCAGCCATCCTGTGTCAGTGTGATTCTGGGATCAGAGTAAGGCTGCTGCCCTGTGTCAGTGTGAAGACTGGTATCAGAGCCAGGCTGCTGTCCTGTGTCAGTGTGAAGACTGGGATCAGTGACAGGTTGCTGTCCTGTGTCAGTGTGAAGACTGGGGGCAGTGACAGGCTGCTGTCCTTTGTCAGTGCGAAGACTGGTATCAGTGTCAGGCTGCTGTCGTGTGTCAGTGTGAAGACTTGGATCAGTGACAGGGTGCAGTCCTCTGTCAGTGTAAAGACTGGGATCAGTGACAGGCTGCTGTCCTGTGTCGGTGTGAAGACTGGGATCTGTGTCAGGCTGCGGTCCTGTGTCTGTGTGAAGACTGCGATCAGTGAGAGGCTACTCCCCTGTGTCAGTGTGAAGACTGCGATCAGTGACAGGCTGCTGTTGGCTGTCAGTGTGAAGACTGGGATCAATGATAGGTTGCTGTCCTGTGTCAGTGTACAGACTGGGATCAGAGACAGGCTGCTGTCCTTGGACAATTTGAAGAATGGGATCAGTGACAGGCTGCTGTCCTATACCAGTGTGATTCTGGGATCAATGACAGGCTTGCTGTCCTGTGACAATGTGAAGACTGGAATCAGTATCAGGCAACGATCATGTGTCTGTGTAAAACTGGGATCAGTGTCAGGCTGCTGTCCTGTGTCAGTGTGAAGATTGGGGTCTTTGTCAGGATGCTGTCCTGTGTCAGTGTGAAACTGTGGTCAGTGACATGATGCTGTCCTGTGTCCATGTGATGACTGGGGGCAGTGACAGGTTACTGTCCTGTGTCATTGTGAGACGGCGACCAGTGACAGGCCGCTGTCCTGTACCAGTGTGAGACTGGGATCAGTGACCAGTTTCTGTCCTGTACCAGAGTAAGACTGGGATCAGTGATAGCCTGCTATTCTGTTTCACTGTGAAGACTGGGATCAGAGTTAGGCTGCTGTCCTGTGTCAGTGTGAAGGCCTGGGTCAGTGACAGGCTGCTGTCCTGTGTCAGTGCGAAGACTGGGATCAGTGACAGCCTGCTGTCCTGTGTCAGTGTGAAGACTGGGTTCAGAGACAGGGTGCAGTCCTGTGTCAGTGTGAAGACTGAGATCAGTGTCAGGATGCTGTCCTGTGTCAGTGTGAAGACTGGGATCTTTGTCAGGCTGCTGTCCTGTGTCAGTGTGAAGACTGAGATCAGTGTCAGGCTGCTGTCCTCTGTCAGTGTGAAGACTGGGGGCAGTGACAGGCTGCTGTCCTTTGTCAGAGCGAAGACTGGTATTAGTGTCAGGCTGCTGTCGTGTGTTAGTGTGAAGCTGGGGTCATTGTCAGGATACTGTCCTGTGTCAGTGTGAAGACTGGGATCACTGAAAGGCTGCTGTCCTGTACCAGTGTGAGACAGCGATCAGTGACATGCTGTTGTCCTGTGTCAGTCTGAAGACTGAGATCAGGGACAGGCAGCCATCCTGTGTCAGTGTGATTCTGGGATCAGAGTAAGGCTGCTGCCCTGTGTCAGTGTGAAGACTGGGATCAGTGACAGGTTGCTGTCCTGTGTCAGTGTGAAGACTGGGGGCAGTGACAGGCTGCTGTCCTTTGTCAGTGCGAAGACTGGTATCAGTGTCAGGCTGCTGTCGTGTGTCAGTGTGAAGACTTGGATCAGTGACAGGGTGCAGTCCTCTGTCAGTGTAAAGACTGTCCTGTGTCGGTGTGAAGACTGGGATCTGTGTCAGGCTGCGGTCCTGTGTCTGTGTGAAGACTGCGATCAGTGAGAGGCTACTCCCCTGTGTCAGTGTGAAGACTGGGATCAGTGACAGGCTGCTGTTGGCTGTCAGTGTGAAGACTGGGATCAATGACAGGTTGCTGTCCTGTGTCAGTGTACAGACTGGGATCAGAGACAGGCTGCTGTCCTGTGTCAGTGTACAGACTGGGATCAGAGACAGGCTGCTGTCCTTGGACAATTTGAAGAATGGGATCAGTGACAGGCTGCTGTCCTATACCAGTGTGATTCTGGGATCAATGACAGGCTTGCTGTCCTGTGACAATGTGAAGACTGGAATCAGTATCAGGCAACGATCATGTGTCTGTGTAAAACTGGGATCAGTGTCAGGCTGCTGTCCTGTGTCAGTGTGAAGACTGGGGTCTTTGTCAGGATGCTGTCCTGTGTCAGTGTGAAACTGTGGTCAGTGACATGATGCTGTCCTGTGTCCGTGTGATGACTGGGGGCAGTGACAGGCTACTGTCCTGTGTCATTGTGAGACGGCGACCAGTGACAGGCCGCTGTCCTGTACCAGTGTGAGACTGGGATCAGTGACCAGTTTCTGTCCTGTACCAGAGTAAGACTGGGATCAGTGATAGCCTGCTATTCTGTTTCACTGTGAAGACTGGGATCAGAGTTAGGCTGCTGTCCTGTGTCAGTGTGAAGGCTTGGGTCAGTGACAGGCTGCTGTCCTGTGTCAGTGCGAAGACTGGGATCAGTGACAGCCTGCTGTCCTGTGTCAGTGTGAAGACTGGGTTCAGAGACAGGGTGCAGTCCTGTGTCAGTGTGAAGACTGAGATCAGTGTCAGGATGCTGTCCTGTGTCAGTGTGAAGACTGGGATCTTTGTCAGGCTGCTGTCCTGTGTCAGTGTGAAGACTGGGGGCAGTGACAGGCTGCTGTCCTTTGTCAGAGCGAAGACTGGTATCAGTGTCAGGCTGCTGTCGTGTGTCAGTGTGAAGCTGGGGTCTTTGTCAGGATACTGTCCTGTGTCAGTGTGAAGACTGGGATCACTGAAAGTCTGCTGTCCTGTGTTAGTGGGAGACAGCGATCAGTGACATGCTGTTGTCCTGTGTCAGTCTGAAGACTGAATCAGGGACAGGCAGCCATCCTGTGTCAGTGTGATTCTGGCATCAGAGTAAGGCTGCTGCCCTGTGTCAGTGTGAAGACTGGTATTAGAGCCAGGCTGCTGTCCTGTGTCAGTGTGAAGACTGGGGGCAGTGACAGGCTGCTGTCCTTTGTCAGTGCGAAGACTGGGATCAGTGACACGCTGCTGTCCTGTACCAGTGTGACACTGGGATCAATGCCAGACTGCTGTCCTGTGTCAGTGTGAAAAGTAGAATCAGTATCAGGCAACGATCATGTGTCTGTGTTAAACTGGGATCAGTGTCAGGATGCTGTCCTGTGTCAGTGTGAAGACTGGGATCTTTGTCAGGCTGCTGTCCTGTGTCAGTGTGAAGACTGGGGGCAGTGACAGGCTGCTGTCCTTTGTCAGAGCGAAGACTGGTATCAGTGTCAGGCTGCTGTCGTGTGTCAGTGTGAAGCTGGGGTCTTTGTCAGGATACTGTCCTGTGTCAGTGTGAAGACTGGGATCACTGAAAGGCTGCTGTCCTGTGTTAGTGGGAGACAGCGATCAGTGACATGCTGTTGTCCTGTGTCAGTCTGAAGACTGAGATCAGGGACAGGCAGCCATCCTGTGTCAGTGTGATTCTGGCATCAGAGTAAGGCTGCTGCCCTGTGTCAGTGTGAAGACTGGTATTAGAGCCAGGCTGCTGTCCTGTGTCAGTGTGAAGACTGGGGGCAGTGACAGGCTGCTGTCCTTTGTCAGTGCGAAGACTGGGATCAGTGACACGCTGCTGTCCTGTACCAGTGTGACACTGGGATCAATGCCAGACTGCTGTCCTGTGTCAGTGTGAAAAGTAGAATCAGTATCAGGCAACGATCATGTGTCTGTGTTAAACGGAGATCAGTGTCAGGCTGCTGTCCTGTGTCGGTGTGAAGACTGGGTTCAGTGACCAGTTTCTGTCCTGTACCAGAGTAAGACTGGGATCAGTGATAGCCTGCTATTCTGTTTCACTGTGAAGACTGGGATCAGAGTTAGGCTGCTGTCCTGTGTCAGTGTGAGACTGGGATCAGTGACAGGCTGCTGTCCTGTGTCAGTGCAAAGACTGGGATCAGTGACAGGCTGCTGTCCTGTGTCAGTGTGAGACTGGGATCAGTGACAGGCTGCTGTCCTGTGTCAGTGTGAGACTGGGATCAGTGACAGGCTGCTGTCCTGTGTCAGTGCAAAGACTGGGATCAGTGACAGGCTGCTGTCCTGTGTCAGTGCAAAGACTGGGATCAGTGACAGGCTGCTGTCCTGTACCAGTGTGACACTGGGACCAATGCCAGGCTGCTGTCCTGTGTCAGTGTGAAAAGTAGAATCAGTATCAGGCAACGATCATGTGTCTGTGTTATCCTGGGATCAGTGTCAGGCTGCTGTCCTGTGTCAGTGTCAAGACAGGGTTCAGTGACAGGGTGCAGTCCTGTGTCAGTGTGAGATTGGGATCAGAGACAGGCTGCTGCCCTGTGTCAGTGTGAAGACTGGGATCAGAGACAGGCTGCTGTCGTGGGTCAGTATGAAGACTGGGATCAGTGATAGGCTTCTGTCCTGTGTCAGTGTGAGATTGGGATCAGTGACAGGCTCTGTTCCTGTATTAGTTTCAGACTTGGATCAGTGACCAGCTGCTGTCCTGTGTCACTCTGAACGCAGTGTTCAGTATCAGGCTGCAATCCTGTGTCTGTGTGAAACTGGGATCAGAGTTAGGCTGCTGTCCTGTGTCAGTGGGAAGACTTGGGTCAGTGACAAGCTGCTGTCCTGTGTCAGTGTGAAGACTGGGGTCAGTGACAGGCTGCTGTCCTGTGTCAGTGTGATGACTGGGATCAGTTACAGGCTGCTGTCCTTGGACAATGAGAAGAATGGGATCAATGACAGGCTGCTGTCCTTTGTCAGTGTGAATGGTAGAATCAGTATCAGGCATCGATCATGTGTCTGTGTTAACCTGGGATCAGTGTCAGGCTGCTGTCCTGTGTCAGTGTAAAGACTGGGATCAGTGACAGGCTGCTGTCCTGTGTAAATGTCATACTGGGATCAGTGACAGGCTGTGGTCCTGTGTCAGTGTGATACTGTTATCTATAATAGGTTACTGTCCTGTGTCAGCAAGAAGATTGGGATCAGTGTGAGGCTGGAAATGTGTTGCTGGAAAAGCGCAGCAGGTCAGGCAGCATCCAGGGAACAGGAGAATCGACGTTTCGGGCAAAAGCCCTTCTTCAGGAATCCTGAAGAAGGGCTTATGCCCGGAACGTCGATTCTCCTGTTCCCTGGATTCTTCCTGACCTGCTGCGCTTTTCCAGCAACACATTTCCAGCTCTGATCTCCAGCATCTGCAGACCTCACTTTCTCATCAGTGTCAGGCTGCTGTCTTGTGTCAGTGTGAAATTGGGGTCAGTGACAGACTGCTCTCCTGTGTCAGTGTGAAGACTGGGATCAGTATCAGGCAACGATCATGTGTCTGTGTTAAACTGGGATCAGTGACAGGCTGCTGTCCTGTGTCAGTGTGAGATGGCTATCAGTGACAGGCTGCTGTCCTGTGTCAGTCTGAAGACTGTGATCAGTGACAGGCTCCTGTCCTGTTCCAGTGTCATACTGGGATCAATGACAGGCTGCTGTGCTGTATCAGTGTGATACTGGTATCAATAACAGGTTACTGTCCTGTGTCAGTGTGAAGACTGGGATCAATAACAGGCTGCTGTCCTGTGTCAGTGTGAATAATAGAATCAGTATCAGGCTACGATCATGTGTCTGTGTTAACCTGGGATCAGTGTCACGCTGCTGTCCTGTGTCAGTGTGAAGACTGGGATCAGTGACAGGTTTGTGTTCTGTGTCAGCGTGAAGAGTGGGGGCAGTAACAGGCTGCTGTCCTGTGTCAGTGCGAAGACTGGGATCAGTGACAGGCTGCTGTTGGCTGTCAGTGTGAAGACTGGGATCAGTGACAGGCTGCTGTTGGCTGTCAGTGTGAAGACTGGGATCAGTGACAGGTTGCTGTCCTGTGTCAGTGTAAAGACTGGGATCAGAGACAGGCTGCTGTCCTTGGACAATTTGAAGAATGGGATCAGTGATAGGCTGCTGTCCTGTACCAGTGTGATACTGGGATCAATGACAGGCTTGCTGTCCTGTGTCAGTGTGAAGACTGGAATCAGTATCAGGCAACGATCATGTGTCTGTGTAAAACTGGGATCAGTGTCAGTCTGCTGTCCTGTGTCAGTGTGAAGACTGGGGTCTTTGTCAGGATGCTGTCCTGTGTCAGTGTGAAACTGTGGTCAGTGACATGATACTGTCCTGTGTCCGTGTGAAGACTGGGGGCAGTGACAGGTTACTGTCCTGTGTCATTGTGAGACGGCGACCAGTGACAGGCCGCTGTCCTGTACCAGTGTGAGACTGGGATCAGTGACCAATTTCTGTCCTGTACCAGAGTAAGACTGGGATCAGTGATAGCCTGCTATTCTGTTTCACTGTGAAGACTGGGATCAGAGTTAGGCTGCTGCCCTGTGTCTGTGTGAGATTGGGATCAGTGACAGGCTGCTGTCCTGTGTCAGTGTGAAGACTGGGATCAGTGACAGGCTGCTGTCCTGTGTCAGTGTGAAGACTGGGATCAGTGACAGGCTGCTGTCCTGTGTCAGTGTGAAGACTGGGATCAGAGTTAGGCTGCTGTCCTGTGTCAGTGTGAAGGCGTGGGTCAGTGACAGGCTGCTGTCCTGTGTCAGTGCGAAGACTGGGATCAGTGACAGGCTGCTGTCCTGTGTCAGTGTGAAACTGGGATCAGAGACAGGCTGCTGTCCTGTGTCAAGTTGAAGCTAGGGTCTTTGTCAGTATACTGTCCTGTGTCAGTGTAAAGACTGGGATCACTGAAAGGCTGCTGTCCTGTGTCAGGGTGAAGATAGGGTCTTTGTCAGGATACTGTCCTGTGTCAGTGTGAAGACTGGGATCACTGAAAGTCTGCTGTCCTGTGTTAGTGGGAGACAGCGATCAGTAACATGCTGTTGTCCTGTGTCAGTCTGAAGACTGAGATCAGGGACAGGCAGCCATCCTGTGTCAGTGTGATTCTGGCATCAGAGTAAGGCTGCTGCCCTGTGTCAGTGTGAAGACTGGTATTAGAGCCAGGCTGCTGTCCTGTGTCAGTGTGAAGACTGGGGGCAGTGACAGGCTGCTGTCCTTTGTCAGTGCGAAGACTGGGATCAGTGACACGCTGCTGTCCTGTACCAGTGTGACACTGGGATCAATGCCAGACTGCTGTCCTGTGTCAGTGTGAAAAGTAGAATCAGTATCAGGCAACGATCATGTGTCTGTGTTAAACGGAGATCAGTGTCAGGCTGCTGTCCTGTGTCAGTGTGAAGACTGGGTTCAGTGACAGGGTGCAGTCCTGTGTCAGTGTGAAGACTGGGTTCAGTGACCAGTTTCTGTCCTGTACCAGAGTAAGACTGGGATCAGTGATAACCTGCTATTCTGTTTCACTGTGAAGACTGGGATCAGAGTTAGGCTGCTGTCCTGTGTCAGTGTGAGACTGGGATCAGTGACAGGCTGCTGTCCTGTGTCAGTGCAAAGACTGGGATCAGTGACAGGCTGCTGTCCTGTGTCAGTGCAAAGACTGGGATCAGTGACAGGCTGCTGTCCTGTACCAGTGTGACACTGGGATCAATGCTAGGCTGCTGTCCTGTGTCAGTGTGAAAAGTAGAATCAGTATCAGGCAACGATCATGTGTCTGTGTTATCCTGGGATCAGTGTCAGGCTGCTGTCCTGTGTCAGTGTCAAGACAGGGTTCAGTGACAGGGTGCAGTCCTGTGTCAGTGTGAGATTGGGATCAGAGACAGGCTGCTGCCCTGTGTCAGTGTGAAGACTGGGATCAGAGACAGGCTGCTGTCGTGGGTCAGTATGAAGACTGGGATCAGTGATAGGCTTCTGTCCTGTGTCAGTGTGAGATTGGGATCAGTGACAGGCTCTGTTCCTGTATTAGTTTCAGACTTGGATCAGTGACCAGCTGCTGTCCTGTGTCACTCTGAACGCAGTGTTCAGTATCAGGCTGCAATCCTGTGTCTGTGTGAAACTGGGATCAGAGTTAGGCTGCTGTCCTGTGTCAGTGGGAAGACTTGGGTCAGTGACAAGCTGCTGTCCTGTGTCAGTGTGAAGACTGGGGTCAGTGACAGGCAGCTGTCCTGTGTTAGTGTGATGACTGGGATCAGTTACAGGCTGCTGTCCTGTGTCAGTGTGAAGACTGGGATCAGTGACAGGCTGTTGTCCTGTGTCAGTGTGAAGACTGGGATCAGAGTTAGGCTGCTGTCCTGTGTCAGTGTGAACGCTTGGGTCAGTGACAGGCTGCTGTCCTGTGTCAGTGCGAAGACTGGGATCAGTGACAGGCTGCTGTCCTGTGTCAGTGCAAAGACTGGGATCAGTGACAGGCTGCTGTCCTTTGTCAGAGCGAAGACTGGGATCAGTGACAGGCTGCTGTCCTGTGTCAGTGTGAAGACTGGGATCTTTGTCAGGCTGCTGTCCTGTGTCAGTGTGAAGACTGGGGGCAGTGACAGGCTGCTGTCCTGTGTCAGAGCGAAGACTGGTATCAGTGTCAGGCTGCTGTCGTGTGTCAGTGTGAAGCTGGGGTCATTGTCAGGATACTCTCCTGTGTCAGTGTGAAGACTGGGATCACTGAAAGGCTGCTGTCCTGTGTTAGTGTGAGACAGCGATCAGTGACATGCTGTTGTCCTGTGTCAGTCTGAAGACTGAGATCAGGGACAGGCAGCCATCCTGTGTCAGTGTGATTCTGGCATCAGAGTAAGGCTGCTGCCCTGTGTCAGTGTGAAGACTGGTATCAGAGCCAGGCTGCTGTCCTGTGTCAGTGTGAAGACTGGGATCAGTGACAGGTTGCTGTCCTGTGTCAGTGTGAAGACTGGGATCAGTGACAGGTTGCTGTCCTGTGTCAGTGTGAAGACTGGGGGCAGTGACAGGCTGCTGTCCTTTGTCAGTGCGAAGACTGGTATCAGTGTCAGGCTGCTGTCGTGTGTCAGTGTGAAGACTTGGATCAGTGACAGGGTGCAGTCCTGTGTCTGTGTGAAGACTGGGATCTGTGTCAGGCTGCGGTCCTGTGTCTGTGTGAAGACTGCGATCAGTGAGAGGCTACTCCCCTGTGTCAGTGTGAAGACTGGGATCAGTGACAGGCTGCTGTTGGCTGTCAGTGTGAAGACTGGGATCAATGATAGGTTGCTGTCCTGTGTCAGTGTACAGACTGGGATCAGAGACAGGCTGCTGTCCTTGGACAATTTGAAGAATGGGATCAGTGACAGGCTGCTGTCCTATACCAGTGTGATTCTGGGATCAATGACAGGCTTGCTGTCCTGTGACAATGTGAAGACTGGAATCAGTATCAGGCAACGATCATGTGTCTGTGTAAAACTGGGATCAGTGTCAGGCTGCTGTCCTGTGTCAGTGTGAAGATTGGGGTCTTTGTCAGGATGCTGTCCTGTGTCAGTGTGAAACTGTGGTCAGTGACATGATGCTGTCCTGTGTCCGTGTGATGACTAGGGGCAGTGACAGGCTACTGTGCTGTGTCATTGTGAGACGGCGACCAGTGACAGGCCGCTGTCCTGTACCAGTGTGAGACTGGGATCAGTGACCAGTTTCTGTCCTGTACCAGAGTAAGACTGGGATCAGTGATAGCCTGCTATTCTGTTTCACTGTGAAGACTGGGATCAGAGTTAGGCTGCTGTCCTGTGTCAGTGTGAAGGCTTGGGTCAGTGACAGGCTGCTGTCCTGTGTCAGTGCGAAGACTGGGATCAGTGACAGCCTGCTGTCCTGTGTCAGTGTGAAGACTGGGTTCAGAGACAGGGTGCAGTCCTGTGTCAGTGTGAAGACTGAGATCAGTGTCAGGATGCTGTCCTGTGTCAGTGTGAAGACTGGGATCTTTGTCAGGCTGCTGTCCTGTGTCAGTGTGAAGACTGGGGGCAGTGACAGGCTGCTGTCCTTTGTCAGAGCGAAGACTGGTATCAGTGTCAGGCTCCTGTCGTGTGTCAGTGTGAAGCTGGGGTCTTTGTCAGGATACTGTCCTGTGTCAGTGTGAAGACTGGGATCACTGAAAGGCTGCTGTCCTATACCAGTGTGAGACAGCGATCAGTGACATGCTGTTGTCCTGTGTCAGTCTGAAGACTGAGATCAGGGACAGGCAGCCATCCTGTGTCAGTGTGATTCTGGGATCAGAGTAAGGCTGCTGCCCTGTGTCAGTGTGAAGACTGGTATCAGAGCCAGGCTGCTGTCCTGTGTCAGTGTGAAGACTGGGATCAGTGACAGGCTGCTGTCCTGTGTCAGTGTGAAGACTGGGGGCAGTGACAGGCTGCTGTCCTTTGTCAGTGCGAAGACTGGTATCAGTGTCAGGCTGCTGTCGTGTGTCAGTGTGAAGACTTGGATCAGTGACAGGGTGCAGTCCTCTGTCAGTGTAAAGACTGGGATCAGTGACAGGCTGCTGTCCTGTGTCGGTGTGAAGACTGGGATCTGTGTCAGGCTGCTGTCCTGTGTCTGTGTGAAGACTGCGATCAGTGAGAGGCTACTCCCCTGTGTCAGTGTGAAGACTGGGATCAGTGACAGGCTGCTGTTGGCTGTCAGTGTGAAGACTGGGATCAATGACAGGTTGCTGTCCTGTGTCAGTGTGAAGACTGGGATCAGAGACAGGCTGCTGTCCTTGGACAATTTGAAGAATGGGATCAGTGACAGGCTGCTGTCCTATACCAGTGAGATTCTGGGATCAATGACAGGCTTGCTGTCCTGTGACAATGTGAAGACTGGAATCAGTATCAGGCAACGATCATGTGTCTGTGTAAAACTGGGATCAGTGTCAGGCTGCTGTCCTGTGTCAGTGTGAAGATTGGGGTCTTTGTCAGGATGCTGTCCTGTGTCAGTGTGAAACTGTGGTCAGTGACATGATGCTGTCCTGTGTCCGTGTGATGACTAGGGGCAGTGACAGGCTACTGTCCTGTGTCATTGTGAGACGGCGACCAGTGACAGGCCGCTGTCCTGTACCAGTGTGAGACTGGGATCAGTGACCAGTTTCTGTCCTGTACCAGAGTAAGACTGGGATCAGTGATAGCCTGCTATTCTGTTTCACTGTGAAGACTGGGATCAGAGTTAGGCTGCTGTCCTGTGTCAGTGTGAAGGCTTGGGTCAGTGACAGGCTGCTGTCCTGTGTCAGTGCGAAGACTGGGATCAGTGACAGCCTGCTGTCCTGTGTCAGTGTGAAGACTGGGTTCAGAGACAGGGTGCAGTCCTGTGTCAGTGTGAAGACTGAGATCAGTGTCAGGATGCTGTCCTGTGTCAGTGTGAAGACTGGGATCTTTGTCAGGCTGCTGTCCTGTGTCAGTGTGAAGACTGGGGGCAGTGACAGGCTGCTGTCCTTTGTCAGAGCGAAGACTGGTATCAGTGTCAGGCTCCTGTCGTGTGTCAGTGTGAAGCTGGGGTCTTTGTCAGGATACTGTCCTGTGTCAGTGTGAAGACTGGGATCACTGAAAGGCTGCTGTCCTATACCAGTGTGAGACAGCGATCAGTGACATGCTGTTGTCCTGTGTCAGTCTGAAGACTGAGATCAGGGACAGGCAGCCATCCTGTGTCAGTGTGATTCTGGGATCAGAGTAAGGCTGCTGCCCTGTGTCAGTGTGAAGACTGGTATCAGAGCCAGGCTGCTGTCCTGTGTCAGTGTGAAGACTGGGATCAGAGCCAGGCTGCTGTCCTGTGTCAGTGTGAAGACTGGGATCAGTGACAGGTTGCTGTCCTGTGTCAGTGTGAAGACTGGGGGCAGTGACAGGCTGCTGTCCTTTGTCAGTGCGAAGACTGGTATCAGTGTCAGGCTGCTGTCGTGTGTCAGTGTGAAGACTTGGATCAGTGACAGGGTGCAGTCCTCTGTCAGTGTAAAGACTGGGATCAGTGACAGGCTGCTGTCCTGTGTCGGTGTGAAGACTGGGATCTGTGTCAGGCTGCGGTCCTGTGTCTGTGTGAAGACTGCGATCAGTGAGAGGCTACTCCCCTGTGTCAGTGTGAAGACTGGGATCAGTGACAGGCTGCTGTTGGCTGTCAGTGTGAAGACTGGGATCAATGACAGGTTGCTGTCCTGTGTCAGTGTGAAGACTGGGATCAGAGACAGGCTGCTGTCCTTGGACAATTTGAAGAATGGGATCAGTGACAGGCTGCTGTCCTATACCAGTGAGATTCTGGGATCAATGACAGGCTTGCTGTCCTGTGACAATGTGAAGACTGGAATCAGTATCAGGCAACGATCATGTGTCTGTGTAAAACTGGGATCAGTGTCAGGCTGCTGTCCTGTGTCAGTGTGAAGATTGGGGTCTTTGTCAGGATGCTGTCCTGTGTCCGTGTGATGACTGGGGGCAGTGACAGGCTACTGTCCTGTGTCATTGTGAGACGGCGACCAGTGACAGGCCGCTGTCCTGTACCAGTGTGAGACTGGGATCAGTGACCAGTTTCTGTCCTGTACCAGAGTAAGACTGGGATCAGTGATAGCCTGCTATTCTGTTTCACTGTGAAGACTGGGATCAGAGTTAGGCTGCTGTCCTGTGTCAGTGTGAAGGCTTGGGTCAGTGACAGGCTGCTGTCCTGTGTCAGTGCGAAGACTGGGATCAGTGACAGTCTGCTGTCCTGTGTCAGTGTGAAGACTGGGTTCAGAGACAGGGTGCAGTCCTGTGTCAGTGTTTAGACTGAGATCAGTGTCAGGATGCTGTCCTGTGTCAGTGTGAAGACTGGGATCTTTGTCAGGCTGCTGTCCTGTGTCAGTGTGAAGACTGGGGGCAGTGACAGGCTGCTGTCCTTTGTCAGAGCGAAGACTGGTATCAGTGTCAGGCTCCTGTCGTGTGTCAGTGTGAAGCTGGGGTCTTTGTCAGGATACTGTCCTGTGTCAGTGTGAAGACTGGGATCACTGAAAGGCTGCTGTCCTGTACCAGTGTGAGACAGCGATCAGTGACATGCTGTTGTCCTGTATCAGTCTGAAGACTGAATCAGGGACAGGTAGCCATCCTGTGTCAGTGTGATTCTGGGATCAGAGTAAGGCTGCTGCCCTGTGTCAGTGTGAAGACTGGTATCAGAGCCAGGCTGCTGTCCTGTGTCAGTGTGAAGACTGGGATCAGTGACAGGTTGCTGTCCTGTGTCAGTGTGAAGACTGGGGGCAGTGACAGGCTGCTGTCCTTTGTCAGTGCGAAGACTGGTATCAGTGTCAGGCTGCTGTCGTGTGTCAGTGTGAAGACTTGGATCAGTGACAGGGTGCAGTCCTCTGTCAGTGTAAAGACTGGGATCAGTGACAGGCTGCTGTCCTGTGTCGGTGTGAAGACTGGGATCTGTGTCAGGCTGCGGTCCTGTGTCTGTGTGAAGACTGCGATCAGTGAGAGGCTACTCCCCTGTGTCAGTGTGAAGACTGGGATCAGTGACAGGCTGCTGTCCTGTACCAGTGTGATACTGGGATCAGTCTCAGGATGCTGTCCTGTGTCAGTGTGAAGACTGGGATCAGTGACAGGCTGCTGTCCTGTACCAGTGTGATACTGGGATCAGTGTCAGGATGCTGTCCTGTGTCAGTGTGAAGACTGGGATCAGTGACAGGCTGCTGTCCTGTACCAGTGTGATACTAGGATCAATGACAGGCTGCTGTCCTTTGTCAGTGTGAATACTGGAATCAGTATCAGGCAACGATAATGTGTCTGTGTTAAACTGGGATCAGTGTCAGGCTGCTGTCCTGTGTCAGTGTGAAACTGGGATCATTAACAGGCTGCTGTCCTGTGTCAGTGTGATGACTTTGATCAGTGACAGGCTACTGTCCTGTGTCAGTGTGAGACGGCGATCAGTGACAGGCTGCTGTCCTCTGAAAGTGTGAAGACTGGGGTTCTTTGTGAGGCTGCTGTCCTGTGTCAGTGTGAAATTGGGGTCAATGACAGGCTGTTCTCCTGTGTCAGTGCAAAGACCTGAGTCAATGACATGCTGCTGTCCTGTGTCAGTAATAATACTGGGATCTGTGTCAGGCTGCTGTCCGTGTCAGTGTGAAACAGGGATCAGTGACAGGCTGCTGTCCTGTGTCAGTGTGAAACTGGGATCAGTGTCAGGTTTCTGTCCTGTGTCAGTGTGAATACTGGGATCAGTGACAATCTGCTCTCCTGTGTCAGTGTGATGACTGGGATCTGTGTCAGGCTGCTGTCCTTGGACAATTTGAAGAATGGGATCAGTGACAGGCTGCTGTCCTGTGTCAGTGTGAAGACTGGGATCAGTGACAGGCTGCTGTCCTGTACCAGTGTGATACTGGGAGCAATGACAGGCTGCTGTCTTGTGTCAGTTTGAATACTGGAATCAGTATCAGGCAACGATCATGTGTCTGTTTTAAACTGGGATCAGTGTCAGTCTGCTGTCCTGTGTCAGTGTGAAGACTGGGGTCAGTGTCAGGATGCTGTCCTGTGTCAGTGTGAATCTGTGGTCAGTGACATGCTGCTGTCCTGTGTCCGTGTGAAGACTGGGGGCAGTGACAGGTTACTGTCCTGTGTCATTGTGAGACGGCGACCAGTGACAGGCCGCTGTCCTGTACCAGTGTGAGACTGGGATCAGTGACCAGTTTCTGTCGTGTACCAGAGTAAGACTGGGATCAGTGACAGCCTGCTATTCTGTTTCACTGTGAAGACTGGGATCAGAGTTAGGCTGCTGTCCTGTGTCAGTGTGAGATTGGGATCAGTGACGGGCTGCTGACCTGTGTCAGTGTGAAGACTGGGATCAGTGACAGGCTGCTGTCCGGTGTCAGTGTGAGATTGGGATCAGTGACAGGCTGCTGTCCTGTGTCAGTGCGAAGACTGGGATCTGTGTCAGGCTGCTGTCCTGTGTCAGTGTGAAACTGGGGTCAATGACAGGCTGCTCTCCTGTGTCAGTGTGAAGACTAGGATCACTGACAGGCTGCTGTCCTGTGTCAGTGCGAAGACTGGGATCACTGAAAGGCTGCTGTCCTGTGTCGGTGTGAAGACTGGGATCTGTGTCAGGCTGCTGTCCTGTGTCAGAGTGAAGACTGAGGTCAGTGACAGGCTGCTGTCCTGCGTCAGTGTGAAACTGGGGTCAGTGACAGGCTGTTCTCCTGTGTCAGTGTGAAGACTAGGATCACTGACAGGCTGCTGTCCTGTGTCAGTGTGAAGACTGGGATCAGTGTAAAGTCTGCTGTCCTGTGTCGGTGTGAAGACTGGGATATGTGTCAGGCTGCGGTCCAGTTTCTGTGTGAGGACTGCGATCAGTGAGAGGCTACTCCCCTGTGTCAGTGTGAAGACTGGGATCTGTGTCAGGCTGCTGTCCTGTACCAGTGTGATACTGGGATCAGTGACAGGCTGCTGTCCTGTGTCGGTGTGAAGACTGGGATCAGTGACAGGCTGCTGTCCTGTACCAGTGTGATACTGGGATCAGTGTCAGGCTGCTGTCCTGTGTCAGTGTGAAGACTGGGATCAGTGACAGGCTGCTGTCCTGTACCAGTGTGATACTGGGATCAGTGACAGGCTGCTGTCCTGTGTCAGTGTGATGACTGTGATCAGTGACAGGCTGCTGTCCTGTGTCACTGTGAAGACTGGGATCATTAACAGGCTGCAATCCTGTGTCAGTGCGATGACTGTGATCAGTGACAGGTTACTGTCCTTGGACAATTTGAAGAATGGGGTCAGTGACAGGCTGCTGTTCTGTATCAGTGTGATACTGGGATCAGTATCAGGCAACGATCATGTGTCTGTGTTAACCTGGGATTAGTGTCAGGCTGCTGTCCTGTGTCAGTGTGAGACGCTGATCAGTGACATGCTACTATCCTGTGTCACTGTGAAGACTGGGATCAGTGACATGCTGCAATCCTGTGTCAGTGCGATGACTGTGATCAGTGACAGGCTGCTGTCCTGTACCAGTGTGATACTGGCATCAGTGTCAGGCTGCTGTCCTGTGTCAGTGTGAGACGGCGATCAGTGACAGGCTGCTGTCCTGTGTCAGTGCGATGACTGTGATCAGTGACAGGCTGCTGTCCTTGGACAATTTGAAGAATGGGATCAGTGACAGGCTGCTGTCCAGTACCAGTGTGATACTGGCATCAGTGTCAGGCTGCTGTCCTGTGTCAGTGTGAGACGGCAATCAGTGACAGGCTGCTGTCCTCTGTCAGTGTGAAGACTGGGGTTCTTTGTCAGGCTGCTGTCCTGTGTCAGTGTGCAGACTGGGGATCTTTGTCAGACTGCTGTCCTGTGTCAGTGTGAAATTGGGGTCAGTGACAGGCTGTTCTCCTGTGTCAGTGCGAAGACCTGAGTCAATGACATGCTGCTGTCCTGTGTCAGTATGAATACTGGGATCTGTGTCAGGCTGCTGTCCGTGTCAGTGTGAAACTGGGATCAGTGACAGGCTGCTGTCCTGTGTCAGTGTGAAGACTGGGATCAGTGACAGGCTGCTGTCCGTGTCAGTGTGAATCTGGGATCAGTGACAGGCTGCTGTCCTCTGTCATTGTGAAGACTGGGATCAGTGACAGGCTGCTGTCCTGTACCAGTGTGATACTGGGATCAGTGTCAGGTTTCTGTCCTGTGTCAGTGTGAATACGGGGATCAGTGACAATCTGCTCTCCTGTGTCAGTGTGATGACTGGGATCTGTGTCAGGCTGCTGTACTGTGTCAGTATGAGACGGCGATCAGTGACAGGCTGCTGTCCTGCACCAGTGTGATAATGGGATCAATGACAGGCTGCTGTCCTGTGTCAGTGTGAATCTGGGATCAGTGACAGGCTGCTGTCCTCTGTCATTGTGAAGACTGGGATCAGTGACAGGCTGCTGTCCTGTACCAGTGTGATACTGGGATCAGTGTCAGGCTGATGGCCTGTGTCAGTGTGAAGACTGGGGTCAGTGACAGGCTGCTGTCCTGTGACAGTGTGAAACTGGGGTCAGTGACAGGCTGCTGCCCTGTGTCAGTGTGAAGACTGGGATCAGTGACAGGCTGCTGTCTTATGTCAATGTGAAGACTGGGATCAGTGTCAGGCTACTCTCCTGTGTCAGTGTTAAGACTGGCGTCAGTGACAGGCTGCTGTCCTGTGTCAGTGTGAAGACTGGGGATCTTTGTCAGGCTGCTGTCCTGTGTCAGTGTGAGACGGCGATCATTGACAGGCTGCTGTCCTGTGTCAGTGTGAGACGGCGATCATTGACAGGCTGCTGTCCTGTGTCAGTATGAAGACTGGGATCAGTGACAGGCTGCTGTCCTGTACCAGTGTGATACTAGGATCAATGACAGGCTGTTGTCCTGTGTCAGTGTGAAGACTGGGGTCAGTGACAGGCCACTCTCCTGTATCAGTGTGAAGACTAGGACCTGTGTCAGGCTGCTGTCCTTGGACAACTTGAATAATAGGATCAGTGACAGGCTGCTGTCCTGTCCCAGGGTGATACTGGCATCAGTGTCAGGCTGCTGCCTTGTGTCACTGTGAGACAGCAATCAGTGACAGGCTGCTGTCCTGTGTCAGTGTGAATACTGGAATCAGTATCAGACAACGAAAATGTGTCTGTGTTAAACTGGGATCAGTGACAGGCTGCTGTCCTCTGTCATTGTGAAGACTGGGATCAGTGACAGGCTGCTGTCCTGTACCAGTGTGATACTGGGATCAGTGTCAGGTTTCTGTCCTGTGTCAGTGTGAATACTGGGATCAGTGACAAGCTGCTCTCCTGTGTCAGTGTGAAGACTGGGATCTGTGTCAGGCTGCTGTACTGTGTCAGTATGAGACGGCGATCAGTGACAGGCTGCTGTCCTGTACCAGTGTGATAATGGGATCAATGACAGGCTGCTGTCCTGTGTCGGTGTGAAGACTGGGATCTGTGTCAGGCTGCGGTCCTGTGTCTGTGTGAAGACTGCAATCAGTGAGAGGCTACTCCCCTGTGTCTGTGTGAAGACTGGGATCAGTGACAGGCTGCTGTCCTGTACCAGTGTGATACTGGGATCAGTGTCAGGATGCTGTCCTGTGTCAGTGTGAAGACTGGGATCAGTGACAGGCTGCTGTCCTGTGTCAGTGTGAGACTGGGATCAGTGACAGGCTGCTGTCCTGTACCAGTGTGACCCTGGGTTCAATGACAGGCTGCTGTCTTGTGTCAGTGTGAAAATTGGAATCAGTATCAGGCAATGGAAATGTGTCTGTGTTAAACGGGGATCAGCAGCGTGTCATTGACTCAGGTCTTCGCACTGACACAGGAGAACAGCCTGTCACTGACCCCAATTTCACACTGACACAGGACAGCAGCCTGATAAAGATCCCCAGTCTTCACACTTTCAGAGGACAGCAGCCTGTCACTGAGCGCCGTCTCACACTGACACAGGACAGCAGCCTGACACTGATCCCAGTTTAACACAGACACATGATCGTTGCCTGATACTGATTCCAGTATCACACTGATACAGAACAGCAGCCTGTCACTGACCCCATTCTTCAAATTGTCCAAGGACAGCAGCCTTCACTGATCACAGTCATCACACTGACACAAGACAGCAGCCTGTTAATGATCCCAGTTTCACACTGACACAGGACAGCAGCCTGACACTGATCCCAGTTTAACACAGACACATTATCGTTGCCTGATACTGATTCCAGTATTCACACTGACAAAGGACAGCAGCCTGTCATTGATCCTAGTATCACACTGGTACAGGACAGCAGCCTGTCACTGATCCCAGTCTTCACACTGACAAAGGACAGCATCCTGACACTGATCCCAGTATCACACTGGTACAGGTCAGCAGCCTGTCACTGATCCCAGTCTTCACACCGACACAGGACAGCAGCCTGTCACTGATTCCAGTCTTCACACTGACACAGGACAACATCCTGACACTGATCCCAGTATCACACTGGTATAGTACAGCAGCCTGTCACTGATCCCAGTCTTCACACTGACACAGGACAGCAGCCTGTCACAGATCCCAGTTTCACACTGACACGGACAGCAGCCTAACACAGATCCCAGTTTCACACTGACACTGGGATCAGTGACAGGCTGCTGTCCTGTACCAGTGTGATTCAAGGATCAATGACAGGCTGTTGTCCTTTGTCAGTGTGAATACTGGAATCAGTATCAGGCAACGATCATGTGTCTGTGTTAAACTGGGATCAGTGTCAGGCTGCTGTCCTGTGTCAGTGTGAAACTGGGATCATTAACAGGCTGCTGTCCTGTGTCAGTGTGAGACCGCGATCAGTGACAGGCTGCTGTCCTCTGTCAGTGTGAAACTGGGATCATTAACAGGCTGCTGTCCTGTGTCTGTGTGAAGACTGCGATCAGTGAGAGGCTACTCCCCTGTGTCAGTGTGAAGACTGGGATCAGTGACAGGCTGCTGTTGGCTGTCAGTGTGAAGACTGGGATCAATGACAGGTTGCTGTCCTGTGTCAGTGTGAAGACTGGGATCAGAGACAGGCTGCTGTCCTTGGACAATTTGAAGAATGGGATCAGTGACAGGCTGCTGTCCTATACCAGTGAGATTCTGGGATCAATGACAGGCTTGCTGTCCTGTGACAATGTGAAGACTGGAATCAGTATCAGGCAACGATCATGTGTCTGTGTAAAACTGGGATCAGTGTCAGGCTGCTGTCCTGTGTCAGTGTGAAGATTGGGGTCTTTGTCAGGATGCTGTCCTGTGTCCGTGTGATGACTGGGGGCAGTGACAGGCTACTGTCCTGTGTCATTGTGAGACGGCGACCAGTGACAGGCCGCTGTCCTGTACCAGTGTGAGACTGGGATCAGTGACCAGTTTCTGTCCTGTACCAGAGTAAGACTGGGATCAGTGATAGCCTGCTATTCTGTTTCACTGTGAAGACTGGGATCAGAGTTAGGCTGCTGTCCTGTGTCAGTGTGAAGGCTTGGGTCAGTGACAGGCTGCTGTCCTGTGTCAGTGCGAAGACTGGGATCAGTGACAGTCTGCTGTCCTGTGTCAGTGTGAAGACTGGGTTCAGAGACAGGGTGCAGTCCTGTGTCAGTGTTTAGACTGAGATCAGTGTCAGGATGCTGTCCTGTGTCAGTGTGAAGACTGGGATCTTTGTCAGGCTGCTGTCCTGTGTCAGTGTGAAGACTGGGGGCAGTGACAGGCTGCTGTCCTTTGTCAGAGCGAAGACTGGTATCAGTGTCAGGCTCCTGTCGTGTGTCAGTGTGAAGCTGGGGTCTTTGTCAGGATACTGTCCTGTGTCAGTGTGAAGACTGGGATCACTGAAAGGCTGCTGTCCTGTACCAGTGTGAGACAGCGATCAGTGACATGCTGTTGTCCTGTATCAGTCTGAAGACTGAATCAGGGACAGGTAGCCATCCTGTGTCAGTGTGATTCTGGGATCAGAGTAAGGCTGCTGCCCTGTGTCAGTGTGAAGACTGGTATCAGAGCCAGGCTGCTGTCCTGTGTCAGTGTGAAGACTGGGATCAGTGACAGGTTGCTGTCCTGTGTCAGTGTGAAGACTGGGGGCAGTGACAGGCTGCTGTCCTTTGTCAGTGCGAAGACTGGTATCAGTGTCAGGCTGCTGTCGTGTGTCAGTGTGAAGACTTGGATCAGTGACAGGGTGCAGTCCTCTGTCAGTGTAAAGACTGGGATCAGTGACAGGCTGCTGTCCTGTGTCGGTGTGAAGACTGGGATCTGTGTCAGGCTGCGGTCCTGTGTCTGTGTGAAGACTGCGATCAGTGAGAGGCTACTCCCCTGTGTCAGTGTGAAGACTGGGATCAGTGACAGGCTGCTGTCCTGTACCAGTGTGATACTGGGATCAGTCTCAGGATGCTGTCCTGTGTCAGTGTGAAGACTGGGATCAGTGACAGGCTGCTGTCCTGTACCAGTGTGATACTGGGATCAGTGTCAGGATGCTGTCCTGTGTCAGTGTGAAGACTGGGATCAGTGACAGGCTGCTGTCCTGTACCAGTGTGATACTAGGATCAATGACAGGCTGCTGTCCTTTGTCAGTGTGAATACTGGAATCAGTATCAGGCAACGATAATGTGTCTGTGTTAAACTGGGATCAGTGTCAGGCTGCTGTCCTGTGTCAGTGTGAAACTGGGATCATTAACAGGCTGCTGTCCTGTGTCAGTGTGATGACTTTGATCAGTGACAGGCTACTGTCCTGTGTCAGTGTGAGACGGCGATCAGTGACAGGCTGCTGTCCTCTGAAAGTGTGAAGACTGGGGTTCTTTGTGAGGCTGCTGTCCTGTGTCAGTGTGAAATTGGGGTCAATGACAGGCTGTTCTCCTGTGTCAGTGCAAAGACCTGAGTCAATGACATGCTGCTGTCCTGTGTCAGTAATAATACTGGGATCTGTGTCAGGCTGCTGTCCGTGTCAGTGTGAAACAGGGATCAGTGACAGGCTGCTGTCCTGTGTCAGTGTGAAACTGGGATCAGTGTCAGGTTTCTGTCCTGTGTCAGTGTGAATACTGGGATCAGTGACAATCTGCTCTCCTGTGTCAGTGTGATGACTGGGATCTGTGTCAGGCTGCTGTCCTTGGACAATTTGAAGAATGGGATCAGTGACAGGCTGCTGTCCTGTGTCAGTGTGAAGACTGGGATCAGTGACAGGCTGCTGTCCTGTACCAGTGTGATACTGGGAGCAATGACAGGCTGCTGTCTTGTGTCAGTTTGAATACTGGAATCAGTATCAGGCAACGATCATGTGTCTGTTTTAAACTGGGATCAGTGTCAGTCTGCTGTCCTGTGTCAGTGTGAAGACTGGGGTCAGTGTCAGGATGCTGTCCTGTGTCAGTGTGAATCTGTGGTCAGTGACATGCTGCTGTCCTGTGTCCGTGTGAAGACTGGGGGCAGTGACAGGTTACTGTCCTGTGTCATTGTGAGACGGCGACCAGTGACAGGCCGCTGTCCTGTACCAGTGTGAGACTGGGATCAGTGACCAGTTTCTGTCGTGTACCAGAGTAAGACTGGGATCAGTGACAGCCTGCTATTCTGTTTCACTGTGAAGACTGGGATCAGAGTTAGGCTGCTGTCCTGTGTCAGTGTGAGATTGGGATCAGTGACGGGCTGCTGACCTGTGTCAGTGTGAAGACTGGGATCAGTGACAGGCTGCTGTCCGGTGTCAGTGTGAGATTGGGATCAGTGACAGGCTGCTGTCCTGTGTCAGTGCGAAGACTGGGATCAGTGTTAAGTCTGCTGTCCTGTGTCAATGTGAAGACTGGGATCTGTGTCAGGCTGCTGTCCTGTGTCAGTGTGAAACTGGGGTCAATGACAGGCTGCTCTCCTGTGTCAGTGTGAAGACTAGGATCACTGACAGGCTGCTGTCCTGTGTCAGTGCGAAGACTGGGATCACTGAAAGGCTGCTGTCCTGTGTCGGTGTGAAGACTGGGATCTGTGTCAGGCTGCTGTCCTGTGTCAGAGTGAAGACTGAGGTCAGTGACAGGCTGCTGTCCTGCGTCAGTGTGAAACTGGGGTCAGTGACAGGCTGTTCTCCTGTGTCAGTGTGAAGACTAGGATCACTGACAGGCTGCTGTCCTGTGTCAGTGTGAAGACTGGGATCAGTGTAAAGTCTGCTGTCCTGTGTCGGTGTGAAGACTGGGATATGTGTCAGGCTGCGGTCCAGTTTCTGTGTGAGGACTGCGATCAGTGAGAGGCTACTCCCCTGTGTCAGTGTGAAGACTGGGATCTGTGTCAGGCTGCTGTCCTGTACCAGTGTGATACTGGGATCAGTGTCAGGATGCTGTCCTGTGTCAGTGTGAAGACTGGAATCAGTGACAGGCTGCTGTCCTGTGTCGGTGTGAAGACTGGGATCAGTGACAGGCTGCTGTCCTGTACCAGTGTGATACTGGGATCAGTGTCAGGCTGCTGTCCTGTGTCAGTGTGAAGACTGGGATCAGTGACAGGCTGCTGTCCTGTACCAGTGTGATACTGGGATCAGTGACAGGCTGCTGTCCTGTGTCAGTGTGATGACTGTGATCAGTGACAGGCTGCTGTCCTGTGTCACTGTGAAGACTGGGATCATTAACAGGCTGCAATCCTGTGTCAGTGCGATGACTGTGATCAGTGACAGGTTACTGTCCTTGGACAATTTGAAGAATGGGGTCAGTGACAGGCTGCTGTTCTGTATCAGTGTGATACTGGGATCAGTATCAGGCAACGATCATGTGTCTGTGTTAACCTGGGATTAGTGTCAGGCTGCTGTCCTGTGTCAGTGTGAGACGCTGATCAGTGACATGCTACTATCCTGTGTCACTGTGAAGACTGGGATCAGTGACATGCTGCAATCCTGTGTCAGTGCGATGACTGTGATCAGTGACAGGCTGCTGTCCTGTACCAGTGTGATACTGGCATCAGTGTCAGGCTGCTGTCCTGTGTCAGTGTGAGACGGCGATCAGTGACAGGCTGCTGTCCTGTGTCAGTGCGATGACTGTGATCAGTGACAGGCTGCTGTCCTTGGACAATTTGAAGAATGGGATCAGTGACAGGCTGCTGTCCAGTACCAGTGTGATACTGGCATCAGTGTCAGGCTGCTGTCCTGTGTCAGTGTGAGACGGCAATCAGTGACAGGCTGCTGTCCTCTGTCAGTGTGAAGACTGGGGTTCTTTGTCAGGCTGCTGTCCTGTGTCAGTGTGCAGACTGGGGATCTTTGTCAGACTGCTGTCCTGTGTCAGTGTGAAATTGGGGTCAGTGACAGGCTGTTCTCCTGTGTCAGTGCGAAGACCTGAGTCAATGACATGCTGCTGTCCTGTGTCAGTATGAATACTGGGATCTGTGTCAGGCTGCTGTCCGTGTCAGTGTGAAACTGGGATCAGTGACAGGCTGCTGTCCTGTGTCAGTGTGAAGACTGGGATCAGTGACAGGCTGCTGTCCGTGTCAGTGTGAATCTGGGATCAGTGACAGGCTGCTGTCCTCTGTCATTGTGAAGACTGGGATCAGTGACAGGCTGCTGTCCTGTACCAGTGTGATACTGGGATCAGTGTCAGGTTTCTGTCCTGTGTCAGTGTGAATACGGGGATCAGTGACAATCTGCTCTCCTGTGTCAGTGTGATGACTGGGATCTGTGTCAGGCTGCTGTACTGTGTCAGTATGAGACGGCGATCAGTGACAGGCTGCTGTCCTGCACCAGTGTGATAATGGGATCAATGACAGGCTGCTGTCCTGTGTCAGTGTGAATCTGGGATCAGTGACAGGCTGCTGTCCTCTGTCATTGTGAAGACTGGGATCAGTGACAGGCTGCTGTCCTGTACCAGTGTGATACTGGGATCAGTGTCAGGCTGATGGCCTGTGTCAGTGTGAAGACTGGGGTCAGTGACAGGCTGCTGTCCTGTGACAGTGTGAAACTGGGGTCAGTGACAGGCTGCTGCCCTGTGTCAGTGTGAAGACTGGGATCAGTGACAGGCTGCTGTCTTATGTCAATGTGAAGACTGGGATCAGTGTCAGGCTACTCTCCTGTGTCAGTGTTAAGACTGGCGTCAGTGACAGGCTGCTGTCCTGTGTCAGTGTGAAGACTGGGGATCTTTGTCAGGCTGCTGTCCTGTGGCAGTGTGAGACGGCGATCATTGACAGGCTGCTGTCCTGTGTCAGTATGAAGACTGGGATCAGTGACAGGCTGCTGTCCTGTACCAGTGTGATACTAGGATCAATGACAGGCTGTTGTCCTGTGTCAGTGTGAAGACTGGGGTCAGTGACAGGCCACTCTCCTGTATCAGTGTGAAGACTAGGACCTGTGTCAGGCTGCTGTCCTTGGACAACTTGAATAATAGGATCAGTGACAGGCTGCTGTCCTGTCCCAGGGTGATACTGGCATCAGTGTCAGGCTGCTGCCTTGTGTCACTGTGAGACAGCAATCAGTGACAGGCTGCTGTCCTGTGTCAGTGTGAATACTGGAATCAGTATCAGACAACGAAAATGTGTCTGTGTTAAACTGGGATCAGTGACAGGCTGCTGTCCTCTGTCATTGTGAAGACTGGGATCAGTGACAGGCTGCTGTCCTGTACCAGTGTGATACTGGGATCAGTGTCAGGTTTCTGTCCTGTGTCAGTGTGAATACTGGGATCAGTGACAAGCTGCTCTCCTGTGTCAGTGTGAAGACTGGGATCTGTGTCAGGCTGCTGTACTGTGTCAGTATGAGACGGCGATCAGTGACAGGCTGCTGTCCTGTACCAGTGTGATAATGGGATCAATGACAGGCTGCTGTCCTGTGTCGGTGTGAAGACTGGGATCTGTGTCAGGCTGCGGTCCTGTGTCTGTGTGAAGACTGCAATCAGTGAGAGGCTACTCCCCTGTGTCTGTGTGAAGACTGGGATCAGTGACAGGCTGCTGTCCTGTACCAGTGTGATACTGGGATCAGTGTCAGGATGCTGTCCTGTGTCAGTGTGAAGACTGGGATCAGTGACAGGCTGCTGTCCTGTGTCAGTGTGAGACTGGGATCAGTGACAGGCTGCTGTCCTGTACCAGTGTGACCCTGGGTTCAATGACAGGCTGCTGTCTTGTGTCAGTGTGAAAATTGGAATCAGTATCAGGCAATGGAAATGTGTCTGTGTTAAACGGGGATCAGCAGCGTGTCATTGACTCAGGTCTTCGCACTGACACAGGAGAACAGCCTGTCACTGACCCCAATTTCACACTGACACAGGACAGCAGCCTGATAAAGATCCCCAGTCTTCACACTTTCAGAGGACAGCAGCCTGTCACTGAGCGCCGTCTCACACTGACACAGGACAGCAGCCTGACACTGATCCCAGTTTAACACAGACACATGATCGTTGCCTGATACTGATTCCAGTATCACACTGATACAGAACAGCAGCCTGTCACTGACCCCATTCTTCAAATTGTCCAAGGACAGCAGCCTTCACTGATCACAGTCATCACACTGACACAAGACAGCAGCCTGTTAATGATCCCAGTTTCACACTGACACAGGACAGCAGCCTGACACTGATCCCAGTTTAACACAGACACATTATCGTTGCCTGATACTGATTCCAGTATTCACACTGACAAAGGACAGCAGCCTGTCATTGATCCTAGTATCACACTGGTACAGGACAGCAGCCTGTCACTGATCCCAGTCTTCACACTGACAAAGGACAGCATCCTGACACTGATCCCAGTATCACACTGGTACAGGTCAGCAGCCTGTCACTGATCCCAGTCTTCACACCGACACAGGACAGCAGCCTGTCACTGATTCCAGTCTTCACACTGACACAGGACAACATCCTGACACTGATCCCAGTATCACACTGGTATAGTACAGCAGCCTGTCACTGATCCCAGTCTTCACACTGACACAGGACAGCAGCCTGTCACAGATCCCAGTTTCACACTGACACGGACAGCAGCCTAACACAGATCCCAGTTTCACACTGACACTGGGATCAGTGACAGGCTGCTGTCCTGTACCAGTGTGATTCAAGGATCAATGACAGGCTGTTGTCCTTTGTCAGTGTGAATACTGGAATCAGTATCAGGCAACGATCATGTGTCTGTGTTAAACTGGGATCAGTGTCAGGCTGCTGTCCTGTGTCAGTGTGAAACTGGGATCATTAACAGGCTGCTGTCCTGTGTCAGTGTGAGACCGCGATCAGTGACAGGCTGCTGTCCTCTGTCAGTGTGAAACTGGGATCATTAACAGGCTGCTGTCCTGTGTCAGTGTGATGACTGTGATCAGTGACAGGCTGCTGTCCTGTGTCTGTGTGAAACTGGGATCAGTGACAGGCAACGATCATGTGTCTGTGTTAACCTGGGATTAGTGTCAGGCTGCTGTCCTGTGTCAGTGTGAGACGCCGATCAGTGACATGCTACTGTCCTGTGTCACTGTGAAGACTGGGATCAGTGACATGCTGCAATCCTGTGTCAGTACGATGACTGTGATCAGTGACAGGCTGCTGTCCTGTGTCAGTGTGAAGACTGGAATCAGTGACAGGCTGCTGTCCTGTGTCAGTGTGATAGTGGGATCAATGACAGGCTGCTTTCCTGTGTCAGTGTGAAGACTGAAATCAGTGTCAGGCTGCTGTCCTGTGTCAGTGTGAAGACTGGGATCTGTGTCAGGCTGCGATCCTGTGTCAGTGTGAAGACTGGGATCTGTGTCAGGCTGCGATCCTGTGTCAGTGTGAAGACTGGGATCAGTGACAGGCTACTCTCCTGTTTCAGTGTGAAGACTCGGACCTGTGTCAGGCTGCTGTCCTTGGACAACTTGAATCAGTATCAGACAACGATCATGTGTCTATGTTAAACTTGTATCAGTGTCAGGCTGCTGTCCTGTGTCATTGTGAAGACCTGAGTCAATGACATGCTGCTGTCCTGTGTCAGTATGTATACTGGGATCTGTGTCAGGCTGCTATCCTGTGTCAGTGTGAAACTGGGATCTGTGTTCGGCTGCTGTCCGTGTCAGTGTGAAACTGTGATCAGTGACAGGCTGCTGTCCTGTGTCAGTGTGAAGACTGGGATCAGTGACAGGCTGCTCTCTGTGCCAGTGTGAAACTGGGATCAGTGACAGGCTGCTATCCAGTACCAGTGTGATACTGGGATCAGTGTCAGGTTTCTGTCCTGTGTCAGTGTGAATACTGGGATCAATGACAAGCTGCTCTCCTGTGTCAGTGTGAAGACTGGGATCTGTGACAGGCTGCTGTACTGTGTCAGTATGAGACGGCGATCAGTGACAGGCTGCTGTCCTGTACCAGTGTGATAATGGGATCAATGACAGGCTGCTGTCCTGCGTCAGTGTGAATACTGGAACCAGTATCAGGCTGCTGTCCTGTGTCAGTGTGAAACGGCGATCAGTGACAGGCTGTTGGCCTGTGTCAGTGCAAAGACTGGGGTCAGTGACAGGTTGCTGTCCTGTGACAGTGTGAAACTGGGGTCAGTGACAGGCTGCCGCCCTGTGTCAGTGTAAAGACTGCGATCAGTGACAGGCTGCTGTCTTGTGTCAATGTGAAGACTGGGATCAGTGTCAGGCTGCTCCCCTGTGTCAGTGTTAAGACTGGCGTCAGTGACAGGCTGCTGTCCTGTGTCAGTGTGAAGACTGGGGATCTTTGTCAGGCAGCTGTCCTGTGGCAGTGTGAGACGGCGATCATTGACAGGCTGCTGTCCTGTGTCAGTATGAAGACTGGGATCAGTGACAGGCTGCTGTCCTGTACCAGTGTGATACTAGGATCAATGACAGGCTGCTGTCCTTTGTCAGTGTGAATACTGGAATCAGTATCAGGCAACGATAATGTGTCTGTGTTAAACTGTGATCAGTGTCAGGCTGCTGTCCTGTGTCAGTGTGAAACTGGGATCATTAACAGGCTGCTGTCCTGTGTCAGTGTGATGACTGTGATCAGTGACAGGCTGCTGTCCTTTGACAATTTGAAGAATGGGGTCAGTGACAGGCTGCTGTCCAGTATCAGTGTGATACTGGGATCAGTATCAGGCAACGATCATGTGTCTGTGTTAACCTGGGATTAGTGTCAGGCTGCTGTCCTGTGTCAGTGTGAGACGCCGATCAGTAACATGCTACTGTCCTGTGTCACTGTGAAGACTGGGATCAGTGACATGCTGCAATCCTGTGTCAGTGCGATGACTGTGATCAGTGACAGGCTGCTGTCCTGTGTCAGTGTGAGACCGCGATCAGTGACAGGCTGCTGTCCTCTGTCAGTGTGAAGACTGGAATCAGTGACAGGCTGCTGTCCTGTGTCAGTGTGATAGTGGGATCAATGACAGGCTGCTTTCCTGTGTCAGTGTGAAGACTGGGATCAGTGTCAGGCTGCTGACCTTTGTCAGAGTGAAGAGTGCGATCAATGTCAAGCTGCTGTCCTGTGTTAGTTTCAGACTTGGATCAGTGACCAGCTGCTGTCCTGTTTCAATGTGAAGACTGAAATCAGTGTCAGGCTGCTGTCCTGTTTCAATGTGAAGACTGAAATCAGTGTCAGGCTGCTGTCCTCTGTCAGTGTGAAGACTGGAATCAGTGACAGGCTGCTGTCCTGCGTCAGTGTGATAGTGGGATCAATGACAGGCTGCTTTCCTGTGTCAGTGTGAAGACTGGGATCAGTGTCAGGCTGCTGACCTTTGTCAGAGTGAAGAGTGCGATCAATGTCAGGCTGCTGTCCTGTGTTAGTTTCAGACTTGGATCAGTGACCAGCTGCTGTCCTGTTTCAATGTGAAGGCTGGGATCTGTGTCAGGCTGCGATCCTGTGTCAATGTGAAGACTGGGATCAGTGACAGGCTACTCTCCTGTTTCAGTGTGAAGACTCGGACCTGTGTCAGGCTGCTGTCCTGTGTCAGTGTGAAGACTGGGGATCTTTGTCAGGCTGCTGTCCTGGACAACTTGAAGAATGGTATTAGTGACAGGTTGCTGTCCTGTCTCAGTGTGATACTGGCATCAGTGTCAGGCTGCTGTCCTGTGTCAGTGTGAGAAGGCGATCAGTGACAGGCTGCTGTCCTCTGAAAGTGTGAAGACTGGGGTTCTTTGTCAGGCTGCTGTCCTGTGTCAGTGTGAAGACTGGGGATCTTTGTCAGGCTGCTGTCCTGTGTCAGTGTGAAATTGGGATCAGTGACAGACTGCTCTCCTGTGTCAGTGTGGAGACTGGATCAGTGACAGGCTGCTGTCCTGTGTCAGTGTGAAGACTGGGAACACTGACAGGCTGCTGTCCTGTGTCAGTGTGAGACCGCAATCAGTGACAGGCTGCTGTCCTCTGTCAGTGTGAAGACTGGAATCAGTGACAGGCTGCTGTCCTGTGTCAGTGTGATAGTGGGATCAATGACAGGCTGCTTTCCTGTGTCAGTGTGAAGACTGGGATCAGTGTCAGGCTGCTGACCTTTGTCAGAGTGAAGAGTGCGATCAATGTCAAGCTGCTGTCCTGTGTTAGTTTCAGACTTGGATCAGTGACCAGCTGCTGTCATGTTTCAATGTGAAGACTGAAGTCAGTGTCAGGCTGCTGTCCTCTGTCAGTGTGAAGACTGGAATCAGTGACAGGCTGCTGTCCTGCGTCAGTGTGATAGTGGGATCAATGACAGGCTGCTTTCCTGTGTCAGTGTGAAGACTGGGATCAGTGTCAGGCTGCTGACCTTTGTCAGAGTGAAGAGTGCGATCAATGTCAGGCTGCTGTCCTGTGTTAGTTTCAGACTTGGATCAGTGACCAGCTGCTGTCCTGTTTCAATGTGAAGACTGAAATCAGTGTCAGGCTGCTGTCCTGTGTCAGTGTGAAGACTGGGATCTGTGTCAGGCTGCGATCCTGTGTCAATGTGAAGACTGGGATCAGTGACAGGCTACTCTCCTGTTTCAGTGTGAAGACTCGGACCTGTGTCAGGCTGCTGTCCTGTGTCAGTGTGAAGACTGGGGATCTTTGTCAGGCTGCTGTCCTGGACAACTTGAAGAATGGTATTAGTGACAGGTTGCTGTCCTGTCGCAGTGTGATACTGGCATCAGTGTCAGGCTGCTGTCCTGTGTCAGTGTGAGAAGGCGATCAGTGACAGGCTGCTGTCCTCTGAAAGTGTGAAGACTGGGGTTCTTTGTCAGGCTGCTGTCCTGTGTCAGTGTGAAGACTGGGGATCTTTGTCAGGCTGCTGTCCTGTGTCAGTGTGAAATTGGGATCAGTGACAGACTGCTCTCCTGTGTCAGTGTGGAGACTGGATCAGTGACAGGCTGCTGTCCTGTGTCAGTGTGAAGACTGGGAACACTGACAGGCTGCTGTCCTGTGACAGTGTGAGACGGCGATCAGTGACAGGCTGCTGTCCTGTGTCAGTGTGAAGACTGGGATCAGTGACAGGCTGCTGTCCTGTACCAGTGTGATTCAAGGATCAATGACAGGCTGCTGTCCTTTGTCAGTGTGAATACTGGAATCAGTATCAGGCAACGATCATGTGTCTGTGTTAAACTGTGATCAGTGACAGCCTGCTGTCCTTGAACAATTTGAAGAATGGTATCAGTGACAGTCTGCTCTCCTGTACCAGTGTGAGACTGGGATCTGTAACAGGCTGCTATCCTTTATCAGTGTGAATACTGGAATCAGTATCAGGCAACGATCAGTTGTCAGTGTTAACCTGGGATTAGTGTCAGGCTGCTTTCCTGTGTCATTGTGAGACGCCGATCAGTGACATGCTACTGTCCTGTGTCACTGTGAAGACTGGGATCAGTGACATGCTACTGTCCTGTGTCAGTGTGAAACTGGGATCAGTGACAGGCTGCTGTCCTGTAGCAGTGTGAAACTGGGATCAGTGACAGGCTGCTGTCCTGTGTCAGTGTGAAGACTGGGATCTTTGTCAGGCTACTTTCCTGTGTCAGTGTGAAGACTGGGATCAGTGTCAGGCTGCTGACCTTTGTCAGAGTGAAGACTGAGATCAGTGTCAGGCTGCTGACCTTTGTCAGAGTGAAGAGTGGGATCAATGTCAGGCTGCTGTCCTGTGTCAGTGTGAATACTGGAATCAGTATCAGGCTGCTGTCCTGTGTCAGTGTGAAACAGCGATCAGTGACAGGCTGCTGCCCTGTGTCAGTGTAAAGACTGGGATCAGTGACAGGCTGCTGTCTTGTGTCAATGTGAAGACTGGGATCAGTGTCAGGCCACTCCCCTATGTCAGTGTTAAGACTGGCGTCAGTGACAGGCTGCTGTCCTGTGTCAGTGTGAAGACTGGGGATCTTTGTCAGGCTGCTGTCCTGTGGCAGTGTGAGACGGCGATCATTGACAGGCTGCTGTCCTGTGTCAGTCTGAAGACTGGGATCAGTGACAGGCTGCTGTCCCGTACCAGTGTGATACTAGGATCAATGACAGGCTGCTGTCCTTTGTCAGTGTGAATACTGGAATCAGTATCAGGCAACGATAATGTGTCTGTGTTAATCTGGGATCAGTGTCAGGCTGCTGTCCTGTGTCAGTGAGATGACTGTGATCAGTGACAGACTGGTGTCCTGTGTCAGTGTGAATACTGGAATCAGTATCAGGCAACGATCATGTGTCTGTGTTAACCTGGGATTAGTGTCAGGCTGCTGTCCTGTGTCAGTGTGAGACGCCGATCAGTGACATGCTACTGTCCTGTGTCACTGTGAAGACTGGGATCAATGACAGGCTGATGTCTGTGTCAGTGTGAAACGGCGATCAGTAACAGGCTGCTGGCCTGTGTCAGTGCAAAGACTGGGATCAGTGTCAGGCTGCTGTCCTGTGTCAGTGTGAAGACTTGAATCTGTGACATGCTGCTGTCCTGTGTCCGTGTGATGACTGTGATCAGTAACAGGCTGCTGTCCTGTACCAGTGTGATACTGGGATCAATGAAAGGCTGCTGACCTGTGTCAGTGTGAATACAGGAATCAGCATCAAGCTGCTGTCCTGTGTCAGTGTGAATACAGGAATCAGCATCAGGCTGCTGTCCTGTGTCTGTGTGAAGACTGAGATCAGTGACAGGCTGCTGTCCTGTACCAGTATCATACTGGGATCAATGACAGGCTGTTGTCCTGTGTCTGTGTGAAGACTGGGGCCAGTGACAGGCTGCTGTCCTGTGACAGTGTGAAACTGGAGTCAGTGACAGGCTGCTGCCCTGTGTCAGTGTGAGACGGCGATCAGTGACAGGCTGCTGTCCTGTGTCAGTGTGAAACTGGGATCAGTGACAGGCTGATGTCCTGTAGCAGTGTGAAGACTGGGATCAATGACAGGCTGCTGTCCTGTGTCAGTGTGAAGACTGGGATCTTTGTCAGGCTACTTTCCTGTGTCAGAGTGAAGACTGGGATCAGTGTCAGGCTGCAATCCTGAGTCAGTGTGAAGCCTGGGATCAATGTCAGACTGCTGACCTTTGTCAGAGTGAAGAGTGCGATCAATGTCAGGCCACTGTCCTGTGTCAGTATGAGATGGCGATCAGTGTCAGGCTGCTGTCCTTTGTCAGCGTGAAGACTGGGATCTGTGTCAGGCTGCTGAGCTGTGTCAGTGTGAATACTGGGATCCGTGACAAGCTGCTCTCCTGTGTCAGTGTGAAGACTAGGATCTGCGTTGAAACTTTATTGCTGGAACAGCACAGCAGGTCAGGCAGCATCCAGGGAACAGGAGATTCGACGTTTCGGGCACAGGCCCTTCTTCAGGAAGACTAGGAACTGTGTCAGGCTGCTGTACTGTGTCAGTATGAGACGGCGATCAGTGACAGGCTGCTGTCCTGTACCAGTGTGATAATGGGATCAATGACAGACTGCTGTCCTGTGTCACAGTGAAGAGTGCGATCAATGTCAGGATGCTGTCCTGTGTCAGTATGAGATGGCGATCAGTGACAGGCTGCTGTCCTTTGTCAGCGTGAAGACTGGGATCTGTGTCAGGCTGCTGTGCTGTGTCAGTGTGAAGACTACGGTCAGTGACAGGCCACTCTCCTGTATCAGTGTGAAGACTAGGACCTGTGTCAGGCTGCTGTCCTGTGTCAGTGTGAGACGGCGATCAGTGACAGGCTGCTGTCCTGTGTCAGTGTGAATACTGGATTCAGTATCAGACAACGAAAATGTGTCTGTGTTAAACTGGGATCAGTGACAGGCTGCTGTCCTCTGTCATTGTGAAGACCTGAGTCAATGACATGCTGCTGTCCTGTGTCAGTATGAATACTGGGATCAGTGACAGGCTGCTGTCCTGTGTCAGTGTGAAGTCTGGGATCAGTGACAGGCTGCTGTCCTGTGTCAGTGTGAAGACTGGGATCACTGACAGGCAGCTGTCCTGTGTCAGTGTGAGACGGCGATCAGTGACAGGCTGCTGTCCTGTGTCAGTGTGAAGACTGGGATCAGTGACAGGCTGCTGTCCTGTACCAGTGTGATTCAAGGATCAATGACAGGCTGCTGTCCTTTGTCAGTGTGAATACTGGAATCAGTATCAGGCAATGATCATGTGTCTGTGTTAAACTGGGATCAGTTTCAGGCTGCTGTCCTGTACCAGTGTGAGACTGGAATCTGTAACAGGCTGCTATCCTTTATCAGTGTGAATACTGGAATCAGTATCAGGCAACGATCAGGTGTCAGTGTTAACCTGGGATTAGTGTCAGGCTGCTTTCCTGTGTCATTGTGAGACGCCGATCAGTGACATGCTACTGTCCTGTGTCAGTGTGAAACTGGGATCAGTGACAGGCTGCTGTCCTGTAGCAGTGTGATAGTGGGATCAATGACAGGCTGCTGTCCTGTGTCAGTGTGAAGACTGGGATCTTTGTCAGGCTACTTTCCTGTGTCAGAGTGAAGACTGGGATCAGTGTCAGGCTGCAATCCTGAGTCAGTGTGAAGCCTGGGATCAATGTCAGACTGCTGACCTTTGTCAGAGTGAAGAGTGGGATCAATGTCAGGCCACTGTCCTGTGTCAGTATGAGATGGCGATCAGTGACAGGCTGCTGTCCTTTGTCAGCGTGAAGACTGGGATCTGTGTCAGGCTGCTGAGCTGTGTCAGTGTGAATACTGGGATCCGTGACAAGCTGCTCTCCTGTGTCAGTGTGAAGACTAGGATCTGCGTTGAAACTTTATTGCTGGAACAGCACAGCAGGTCAGGCAGCATCCAGGGAACAGGAGATTCGACGTTTCGGGCACAGGCCCTTCTTCAGGAAGACTAGGAACTGTGTCAGGCTGCTGTACTGTGTCAGTATGAGACGGCGATCAGTGACAGGCTGCTGTCCTGTACCAGTGTGATAATGGGATCAATGACAGACTGCTGTCCTATGTCACAGTGAAGAGTGCGATCAATGTCAGGATGCTGTCCTGTGTCAGTATGAGATGGCGATCAGTGACAGGCTGCTGTCCTTTGTCAGCGTGAAGACTGGGATCTGTGTCAGGCTGCTGTGCTGTGTCAGTGTGAAGACTAGGGTCAGTGACAGGCCACTCTCCTGTATCAGTGTGAAGACTAGGACCTGTGTCAGGCTGCTGTCCTGTGTCAGTGTGAGACGGCGATCAGTGACAGGCTGCTGTCCTGTGTCAGTGTGAATACTGGATTCAGTATCAGACAACGAAAATGTGTCTGTGTTAAACTGGGATCAGTGACAGGCTGCTGTCCTCTGTCATTGTGAAGACCTGAGTCAATGACATGCTGCTGTCCTGTGTCAGTATGAATACTGGGATCAGTGACAGGCTGCTGTCCTGTGTCAGTGTGAAGTCTGGGATCAGTGACAGGCTGCTGTCTGTGTCAGTGGGAAACTGGGATCAGTGACAGGCTGCTGTCCTCTGTCATTGTGAAGACTGTGATCAGTGACAGGCTGCTGTCCTGTACTAGTGTGATACTGGGATCAGTGTCAGGTTTCTGTCCTGTGTCAATGTGAATACTGGGATCAATGACAAGCTGCTCTCCTGTGTCAGTGTGAAGACTGGGATCTGTGTCAGGCTGCTGTACTGTGTCAGTATGAGACGGCGATCAGTGACAGGCTGCTGTCCTGTACCAGTGTGATAATGGGATCATTAACAGGCTGCTGGTCTGTGTCAGTGCAAAGACTGGGATCAGTGTCAAGCTGCTGTCCTGTGTCAGTGTGAAGACTTGGATTAGTGACATGCTGCTGTCCTGTGTCAGTGTGATGACTGTGATGATTAACAGGCTGCTGTCCTTGGACAATTTGAAGAATGGGATCATTGACAGTCTGCAGTCCTGTGTCAGTGTGAGACTGGGATCAGTGACATGCTACTGGCCTGTGTCAGTGCCAAGACTGGGATCAGTGACATGCTGCTGTCCTGTGTCAGTGTGAAGACTGGGGTCAGTGTCAGACTGCTCTCCTGCATCAGTGTGAAGACAGAGATCAATGACAGGCTGTTGTCCTGTGTCAATGTGTAGACTGGGATCTGTGTCAGGCTGCTGTACTGTGTCAGTGTGATACTGGGATCAATGACAGGCTGCTGTTCTGTGTCACTGTGATACGGTGATCAGTGACAGGCTGCTGTCCTGTGTCAGTGTGAAGACTGTGATCAGTGACAGGCTGCTGTCCTTGGACAATTTGAAGAATGGGATCAGTGACAGGCTGCTGTCCAGTACCAGTGTGATACTGGCATCAGTCTCAGGCTGCTGTCCTGTGTCTGTGTGAGACCACGATCAGTGACAGGCTGCTGTCCTCTGTCAGTGTGAGACCACGATCAGTGACAGGCTGCTGTCCTGTGTCAGTGTGAAGACTGGAATCAATGTCACGCTGTTGTCCTGTGTCAGTGTGCGACTGGGATCAGTGACAGGCTGCTGTCCTGTGTCAGTGTGAAACTGGAATCAGTGACAGGCTGCTGTCCTGTGTCAGTGTGAAACTGGGATCAGTGTCAGGCTGCTGCCATGTGTCCGTGTGAAGACTGGGATTAGTGTCAGTCTTCTGCCCTGCTTCCGTGTGAAGACTGGGATCAGTGACAGACTTCTGTCCTGTATCAGTGTGAGACTGGGATCAGTGTCAGATCTGATGGTAGTGGTTGTAGATGTGTAAGGTGTTCTTTCAGGAGACTTTGTGAATTTCTGTCATGCATCTTTCAGATGGTATATATTGCTGCTGTTGAACTCAGTGGGAGGGGGAGTATACTTGCGGATACTGTACCACCCAGCAGACTGCCTTTCCCAGGATAGTGTCAAGCATCTCGAGTGTTGTTGGAGCTGTAACCATCCAGGCAAGTATTGCATCACACTCCTGACTTGTGCCTTCTCGATCGTGGACAGGGTTTGGGGAGTTGGGAGGTAAGTTATTTGCTGCAGGATTCCTAGTCTATGACCTGTTCTTATAACCACTGCGTTTATGTGACAAATCCAGTTCAGTTTCTAGTCATTGCTCCAGTCCCAGTATCCCCCTGAATCTGCAGAAGCAGGAATGGGAATCAAATACACAAACCACCATGTGACCCCAGACTTACAGTCAACTGGAAGCAGTTATGTCCTGCACTCCCCAGTAGCTCCTCCTGCAGGAGTATGTTGTTTGTCTGCTCATTCTGAATTGTCAGTTTCTGGGGGACGATGTCAGGATGCAAACCCTCTCAAGAGTATTGGTACGAATTTCTGCTGGGATCAGAACCACGTAATGCCTGTGAAGAAGGGAGGCTTGGTTTAAACAGAGGAGAAGAATAAAGATATGCAACCTCGCCCTGTTGACTGCCTCAATCAGTGTGACTCAGTCCCTGCAGTTTCAGCATTGTCTGCTGTCCCTGCAACGTCTGTTGTTGTAGTACACCCTTCGAGATCTACAGCATTGAAAGCCGCCCTTCCCCCTTCCAATAGTTAAAAATAAATAAGTAACTATTCTTATCATATTTTCCAGCACCTGGTTCATTTGGCCCAGTTGGCATCATGAGGGCACATAAAATAAATCTTAACTGTTAGGAGGGATTCTGCCTCTCCCATCTTGACAGGCAGTGCACTCCAGATTCTCACCACCCTCTAAACCTCCTGCACCTTACCTTAACTCCATGTGCCACCAAGGGGAAATGTTGCTTCCTGTCACTGCTCCCACATCGTGTTATACATCCCAATCATTCCCACTGCAGCTCCGCAAGCTCCACTGCTCTAAGTAAAACAACCCCAATCTGTCCAATCTTTCTCCATCACTGAAACTCTCCAGCTCAGGCACCATCCTGATATCTCTCCTCTGAACCCTGTCCAGTGCTATCACATCCCTCCTGTAATGTGGTTTCCAGAACTGCAGCCAATACTCTAGCTGTGGCCTAGCCAATGCTTTTACTGTTACAGCATCACCTCTCTGCTCTTAAACCCAATTTCTCGACTAGCCATGGGACGTGCAGAGCTACAGAGGTGGGTCTGGGTGGGATTGTCTTCAGAGGGTCAGTCGACTCGATGGGCCGAATGAACGTACAGAACCTAAGAGCGAGGAGCAGGAGTAGGCCATCTGGCCTTTCGAGCTCACTCTACCATTCAATAAGATCATGGATGATCTTTCTGTGGTCTCAGCTCCACTTACGCACTCTCTCTCCATAACCCTTAATTCCTATACTGTTCAAAAAATTATCTATATTTGTGTTTAAGACATTCAATGAGCAAGCCTCAATTATTTCATTGAGCATGGAATCCACAGATTCACAACCTGCTGGGTGAAGATCTTCCTTCTCAATTCAGTCCTAAATCTGCTCCGTCTAATTTCGAGGCTATGCCCTCTTGTTCTAGTTTTCCTGCCAGTGGAAACATCTGCGTGTTTCTTGTCTATTCCCTTCATAATTGTGTATGTTTCTATATAATCACCCCTCATTCTTTAAATTCCAATTAATATAATCCCAGTCTACTCAGTCTCTCCTCATAAACCAAACCCTCAAACCTAGAATAAGCCTCGTGAACCTCCTCTGCACCCCCTCTAGTGCCAGCACAAATGGTGACTAATTGCGGTCCCAACACTGATCCCTGAGGCACACCCTGAGGCACATCACTAGTCACTGATCGCCAACCAGAAAAGCATTTGTTTATCCCCGCTCTTTGATTCCTGTTAGTTAAACAATCCTCTATCCATGCTCATACATTACCCATTGTTCTCTTAACCAGCAAGCGCTTGTGTCGCACCCTGTTGAATGCCTTTTGAAAATCTAGAAAAACCATGTTGCCCACCGCGCTTGCAATGTCTTCATAGAATTCCGGTAAATTAGTTAAGCATGACCTGCCTTTCATGAATCTGCCCAATGGGAGAATTTCTATCTCGATGTCTTGCAATTCCTTCCTTGAGAATAGATTCAAGCATTTCCCAACTACAGAAATTGAGCTGACCAGTTTATAGTTCCCCATCTTTTAACTACTGTCTGTTTTGAATAGTGGTATCACATTTGCTGTTTTCCAATTTGTTGCAACTGCCCCAGAGTCCAGTGCATTTTGGAAAATTACCACAAGTGCATTTGCTATTCCTCCTGCCATTTCTTTTAGTACCCTGAGATGCATTCCACTGGGGCCTTATCGACTTACTGACCTTTAGCTCCATTAGCTTGCCCAACATTACCTCTTTCGTGATAATGATTGTTTCCAGGCCCTCACCTACCTTCATCTCTTTGTCAATTACTGGTATGTTATTTGTGTCCTCCACTATGAAGACCAATACTAAGTACCTGTTCAATGCCTCGGTCATTTCCTCATATCCCATTGCTAAATCCTTCGTCTCATCCTGATTAGGACCAATGTTTACCTTAGCCAGTCTTTTTTGTTTTATATGTTCAGAGAAACTTTTGCTATCTGTCTTTATATTCTTAGATGGTTTATTCTTATCATCAATCTTTCTTTTCTTTATAGCTTTTTTTGTGGCTTTCTGTTGGCCTTCAAAGTTTTCCCAATCTTCTAGTTTTCCACTGGTCTTTGCCACTTTGTATACCTTCTCTTTTAATTTGGTAGCCTCCCTTATTTCCTTAAACACCAAGATTCACCCTTTTCCTACAGTCCTTCCTTTTCATAGAATCCCTATAGTGTAGAAACTGGCCAGTGAGCCCAACAAGTCCACACTGACCCTCCAAACAGCATCTCTTCCAGATCCACGGCCCTACATTTCTCATGGCTAACCCATCTAGCCTGCACATCCCTGAACTCTTTGAAACATTGCCTTGAAAGTCCTCCACTGTTTGTCAACTGTCCCACCATAAAGTCATTGCTTCCAGCCTAATTTAATGTACTACTCCCTCGTCCTGTTGTTGTCTCCTTTGTTTAAGCACAAGATCCTGGTATTGGATTTTATCTTGGCACTTTCCATCTGTATACTAAATTCAACCAGACTGTGAGCACTCCTTCCAAGAAGATCTCTAACTATGAGATCATTAATGACCAGATCTAGGATAGCTTGCCCCCTTGTCAGTTCCATTACATGCTGTTCAAGAAAACTATTGCGAATACGTTCAACGAACTTGTCCTCAAAGCCACCCTGACTGACCTGGTTCAACTAATTAACATGCAAATTAAAATCCCCAAGATAATTGCTGTAGCATTTTTACAGGCATTAGTTATTTCTTTGTTTATTGCCCCCTCCAATGTGATGTTATTATTTGGTGGCCTATCGATTACACCTATTCTTAGAATTTCTAATTTCTACCCAAATGGATTCAACCTTATTCTCCATGAAACTTATATCATCTCTCACCACTGCCCTGATGTCATCCTCTAATATCAGAGCTATACCACCTCCCTTACCCTCCTTTCTAGCTTTCTGAATTGTCTGATACCCCTGGATATTTAACTCCCAGTAATGACCATTCTGCAACCATGTCTCCGTAATAGCAACTAAATCACACTCATTATCATAATGGCCTGCTTCCACACTGCATGGATTCTATGATTCTCTGTCATGCCTTCTTCACTATTTTATCCTCCTGTCTTGAGACCTTAAGGTTGGTGCATACCAAGGTCTCTCTGATCCTCAGTGCTTCCCACCGTCTGATTGATCATCACGTGTTCTCAAGCTTTGTTTGTCCTGCCTCACAACAATCTGGATTGAATGCCATTTCCAGAGGCAGTTGAGATAATTATCTCACAGTGATCATATTGGACACAGAATATATAGAAGAAAACAGCACAGGAACAGGCTCTTTGGCCCATGATGTTATGCCAAACATGACGCCAAGTTAAACTAATCCCTTCTGCCAGCCCTGGACCATATCCTCCCATTCCTTGCTTATTCATATGATTACCTAACAGCCCCTCAAATGTCCCCATCGTACCTGCTTCCACCACTATCCAGGCATTTCTGCCTTCCAGGCATCTCTGTGTAAAAATCTTCCCCCTCACGTCTTTTTTGAAATTTCCCCCTCTCACCTTAAATGTATGCCCTCAACTATCAGACATTTCAACTCGGGGAAAAAGATTCTGACTGTCAACCCTATCTGTGCCTCTCATAATTTTTATGAACTTCTAGCAAGTCTCCCCTTGGTTTCTGCTGTTCCAAAGAAAACCCTAGGTGCCCAGCCTCTCCTCATAGCCCATACTGTCTAATCCAGGCAACATTTTGGTAAACCTTTCTGCATCCACTGCAAAGCCTCCACGCATTCCTTCAGTATGGTGAATAGAATTGAGCACAATACTCAAGTACAGCCTCATCAAAGTTTTATGAAGCTGCAACATCACTTCCTGACTCTTATACTTAGTGCCTGACCATTAAAGGCAAACATGCCATCCACCTTCTTTACCACTCGATCTACTTGTGTGGCCACTTTAAAGGAGCTATGGACAAGGATCCCAAGAACCCTCTGTACATCAATGCCATTTATTGTCCTGTATACTTTCATTAACATTTGCTACCCCAAAGTGCAATACCTCACACTTCCATAGAATCCATACAACGTGGAAAAAGGCCACCAGGCCCACCAAGTCCACACCAACCCTCTGAAGAACATCTCACCCAGATTCATCCCCTTGCCCAATAGTCCTCTACCTCCCACGACCAATGCACTCAACCTACACATCCCTGGACACAATGAGCAATTTAGCACGGCCAATTCACCTAACCTATGCATCTTTGGGCTGTGGGAGTAAACTGGCCACGCAGAGGAAACCCACGCAGGCATAGGGAGGATCCACAGAGACAGCCACCCGAGGCTAGAATCAAACCTAGGTAACCAGTAAGCCACCATGTAACTCACCTGCCCAGATTAAACTCCATCTGTCATTCCTCCACCCATATAAATCCATAAATTCATATGAAAAAGGAGTAGAACTAGACCATTTGGCTCATTGCATTTGCTCTGTCATTCAATCATGGCTCATATGTTCCTCGCCTCATTTTCCTGCCCTTTCCCAAATACCCTTCAACCTTTCCCAAAAACCCTTCAGATTTACCAATTAAAAATCTGTCTAACTCCTCCTTAAATTTACTCACTGTCCCGGCATCTACCAGACTTTGGTATCTGCAACTGATCTATATCTGTCTCCTTTGATAACCTTCTACACTATCCACAATGCCCCCAATCTTTGTGTAATCTCCAAACTTACTAACTCACCATTTATGTTTACATCCAAGTCATTTATAAAAAGCAGAAACTGCCGAGGTTCCACAACGGATTGCTGTGGAACACCAGTACTCTCGTCCCTCCAGTCTTCCACCACCACCTTCTGACTTCTACAGGCAAGCTAATTCTGAATCCAAATGGCCAACTCACCATGGATCCCATGCCTCTTAATCTTCTCAATGGACCACAAAGGACCTTGCCAAAAGCCATACTAAAATCCATGTAAACAACATCATTTGCTCTACCCTCATCAGTCAGCCTTGCCACGTCCTGAAAGACCTCAATAGTGTTAGCAAGACCCTGCTGAAAGCCATGCTGACAGTCCTTAATTTGGCTTGTGTTTCAAATGTACTTAAATCCTATCCCTAAGAAGCCTATCCAATAGATTCCAAACCACTGATGTGAGACTCACCAGTCTGTAATTTCCTGAATTATCCTACTTTCCCTTCTTGAACAGAGGAGCAGCATTAGCTACTCGCCAGACCTCAGGGACCTTGCCAGTTGCTAGCAAGGATACAAAGATCTCAGTCAAGGCCCCAGCAATCTCCTCTCTTGCCTCACTTAAAAACCTAGGGAAAATACCATCGGGCCCTGGGGACTTATCCACTTTATTACTGTTCAACTGACCTTATACTGCTTCTTTCTTGATTTCAAAATGCCCTGCCAGATTAGCATGCTCCACACTAGTCTCATTATCCTCCATGTCCTTCTCCTCAGTGAATACCAACACATTTAGGATCTCGTCCATATCCTCTGCCTCCAAACACAAGTTTCCTCCTTTATCCTGGAGTGCTCCATAAAACCAAAGGACATAGGTGTAGAAATTAAGCCATTCAGCCCATTGAGTCTCCTTCACCATTCAATCATGACTGATGTGTTTCTCAACCGCATTTCCCCGTTTGCTCCCCTTAACCTTTGATCCCCTTGATACTCGAGAACCTGTCTATTAAATATACTCAATGACCTGGTGTCTACAGCCTTCTGTGACAATAAATTCCATAGATTCACCACTCTCTCATTGAAGAAGTTTCTCCATATCTGTGTTCTAAAACTCTGAGGCTATATCGTCAGGTCCTAGTCTCTCCTACCAATGGAAATATCTTCCCAACATCTACTCTGTCCAGGCCATTCAGTATTCTGTATGTTTTAATTAGATTCCCCCCTTATCTTTCTCAACCCCCTCAAATATAGACCTGGAGTCCTCAAAAATTCCTCATATGTTAAGCTTTTCATTCCTGGACCATTCTCATGAACCTCCTCTCAACATGATCCAAGGCCAGTACATCCTTTCTGAGGCTAAAACTGCACACAATACTCCAAATGTGGTCTGACCAAAGCATTTTACAGCCTCAGAAGTACATCCCTGCTTTTATATTCAAATTCTCTCAAAATAAATGCCATCACTGTATTTGCTTTCCTATCTACTGATTCAACTTGCAAGTTTACCTTGAGAGAATCCTGGACTAGAACAGTCAAGTCTCTTTGCACTTCAGACTTCTGAATTTTCTCCCCATTTAGAAAATAATCCATGCTTTCTGTGCGGCACCTTGTCAAAGGCCTTTTGAAGTCCAGGTAGATAATAACCAATGGCTCTCCTTGGTCTAACTTGCTCGTTATTCCTCAAAGAATTCTAGCAGACTTGTCAGGCATGACCTACCCTTGATGAAACCATGCTGACTTTGCCTTATTTTGCCATACACATCTAAATATTCAGAGATCTCATCCTTCACAGTGGATTCCAGGATCTTACCTAAGGCTGAGGTTAGGCTAATCAATCTGAAATTTTCCGTCTTTTGCCTTACTCCCTTCTTAAACAGGAATGTTACTTTTTCAACTTTCCAGTCCAGTGGGACCCTCCCTGATCTTAACAATTCCTGAAAGATTACCACTAACGCCTCCACTATCACTTCAACTATTTCCCTTAGATACCAGTTGTGCAGTCCATCTGGTCCATGTGGTTTAGCCACCTTCGGGTCATTCAGTTTTTCTAGCATTGTATCCTTGGTGATGGCCGCCATACTCAGTTCTCCCCGACCCCTCCCCCTCCCTCCTCCCCCCACCCCCAACCCCCACCACCTTGAATTTTTGTATTATTACTCATGTGGAGACTAGCGTGGAGTAATTATTCAATTCCTCAGCCATTTTCTTGCTCCCCACTACTAACTCTCCAGCATCATTTTCCAGTGGCTCAATGTCCACTTTTGCCTCTCTTTTGCCCTTCATATAGCTAAAGACTCTTACAGTCTTCCTTTATATTACTGGCTAGCGTACCCTCACATTTAATCTCTTCCCTCCTTATTTTTTTTTTGTTGCCCTCTGTTGGTCTTTGTAAGCTTCCCAATCCTTTGGTTTCCCACTGCCTTCGCTACTTTCTATGCTTTCTCTTTTGATTTCATGCTATCCCTGACTTCCCTAGTCAGCCACGGTTGCCTCATCCTCCCTGTACCAGGCTTCTTTTTCCTCGGGATGAATCTCTGCTGTGTCTCCTAATTTACTTCCAGAATCTCCTGCCTTTGCTGTTCCAAGTCTTTCTTGCTAGCCTCCCCTCCCAGTCAATTCTGCCCTGCTCCTACCTTATGCCTCTGTAGTTGCCTTTATTCAGCTGTAATACCGTTACCTCTGATTCTATCTTCTCCCTCTCAAATTGCAGACTAAATTCAATCATAGTATAATCACTCTCTCATAAGGATTCCTTCACCGTAACCTCCTTTATCAATTCTGCCTCATTGCATAACACTAAATCCAATATTGCCTGTTCCCTCCCGGGCTCCACCAAAAGCTGCTTCAAAAAGCAATCTCTCAGACATTCCAGAAATTCCTTTTCTTGCAATCCACGACTCACCTGATTTGCCCAGTCCACCTGCATATTGATCACTGTAACTTTGCCTTTCCTACACATCCTATTCTGGAGTGTGCTGCAGGCCTCCCAACAGCCAGCTGGAGATAGAGGAGAGAATATGTAGACAGATTTTGGAAAGTTATAAAAACATCAGAGTTGTTGTGGTGAGTGATTTTAACTTCACCTACATTGACTGAAACTCACTATGTGCTAGGGGCTTGGCTGGGGCAGAATTTGTAAGGACCATTCAGGTGGGTTTCTTGACACAGTATGTAAACAGTCCAACTAGGGGAGGGGTTATACTTGCTGTGCCTGCCACACAGTATGCTATAGTTCTCATATCTAGCAAAAGAACAGTGAGTCAGCTCAATAATAATAAAACAATAATATTTATTTAACACAATTGACACTATCATGACAAAATACACGATAAACTAATAATTTACATTCCAAATGTTATCTTGTGTTTTAACTTTGTTCTGGATGGTCATATATCACCAACACGAGAGCTTGGCCATGCTCCACCTGGTGATGTCATCTGGTCTTCTCTCATTGACTTCAGGAAAAATGTAGAGTAATGGGGTACAGGTTTGGGTGGGGGTGGGTCACTCTTTGGAGGGTCGGTGTGGACTTATTGGGCCAAATGGCCGGCATCCACACTGCAGGGATTCTATGAAATGTAGACTCCTCCAAATAAGGGTGTGAGACATCCCTGTATCTGGTACATACCTAGATGTTTCCGATCACCCTGAGGATGACATTCCGTTTACTCCATTCAGACCTAAATTTAGGTGTGTACAGTATTGTGAAGCGTCTGTAGCTACCACATTTGTTTGCAAACTGCCAGTGGGTAGCTTCAGCCTGTCTGGATTCTGCAGCATATTGATTAACCCAGTCATTTAGGTCAAAGCTGGTTTTCATTTCCCAGCATGCCTTAGTCCTTGTCCATTTCTCATCAAATCCATTGTAAATTTTATCATTTTGGGCAGCCTTTCCAGCCACAAACTGGACCTGATTTTGGAAAATGAGCCTGGCCAGGTGAGGAGCATTTTGGGAGTAGTGACCATCATTCTATGAGATTTAAGGCACTCATGAATGGGGATAAACAGCAGTTTTCAGGTGAATGCATTAAATTGGGGGAAGGCAAACTACAACAATATTAGGCAGGAACTGGAGAACTTTATTGGAGGCAGCTGTTTGAGGGTAAATCCACATTGGGCATGTGGGAGTATTTCAAATGGCAGTTGATAAGCGTTCAGGTCAAAACCTTGGTCAAAAAGAAACAGGAAGCATACGTACAGTCTAGAAGCATGGGAACCGACAAAGCCCTTGAAGTATATAAGGAAAGTACAGAAGAACTTAAACAAGGAATTAGAAGGGGTCATAAAAAGCTGTTAGCAGACAAAATTAAGGAGAATACCAAGGCTTTTTATACATATTTAAAAAGCAAGAGGGTAGCCAGGGAAAGGGTTAGCCCACCCAAGGACAAAGAAGGGAATCTAAGTGTAGAGCCAGAACAGTTTGGTGAATTCCTAAATAAATACTTTGTGTTGGTATTCACCAAAGAAAAGGAATTGGTGGACGATGACCTCAGCGAAGGAAGTGTCAAATTTCTCAGCCAAATTGCTGTTAAAAAGGAAGAGATGTTGTGAGTCTTAAAAATATTAAGGCAGATAAGTCCCTGGGTCCTAGTGGAATCTATCCCAGAATGCTGAGGAAAGCAAGAGAACAAATTGTTGGGGCATTGAAAGACATCTTGTTTAAGAAGGGGAGTAGGGATTATCCAGCAAATTACAGGCCTGTGAGCCTCACAACAGTGGTAGAGAAATTATTGGAAAAGATTCTCAGGGACAAGATCTATACGCATTCAGAAGCCAATGGACTTATTAACGGTAGAGATCATGGTTTTGTGTGGGGGAGGTCATGCCTCACTAAACTTGATCAAGCATTTTGAGGAGGTGATGAAGATGATTAATGAGGGAAAAGCAGTTGATGTTGTTTACACGGACTTCAGTAAAGCCTTTGACAAGGTCCCTCATGGGTGACTGGTACAAAAGATGAATTCATATGGAATCAGGGGTGCACTGGTAAGATGAATACAGTTATAGAAGCCAGAGGGTAGCAATGGAGGGATGCTTTTCAGAATGGAGGGTTGTGACTCGTGATATTCCACAGGGATCAGTGCTGGGACCTCTTGCTGTTCTTGGTCTACATAAATGATTTGGAGGAAAACATAGCTGGCCTAATTAGTGAGTTCGTGGACGATACAAAGATTGATGGAGTTGCTGACAGTGAGGGTACAGCAGGATATAGATCCATTGGAGGCATGGGCAGAAAAATGGCAGATGGAATTTAATCTGGACCAGTGTGAGGTAATGCATTTGGAAGGTCAAGTACAGGTGGAAATTATACAGTGAACGACACACCCCTTAGGAGTATCGATATGCAGAGGGATCTGGGTGTGCAGGTCCACAGATCACTGAAGGTGGCAGCACAGGTAGATAAGAGAGTCAAAAAAGGCTTATGGCATGCTTATCTTCATTGGAAGGGGCATTGAGTATAAGGATAGACAAGTTATACTGCAGCTTTATAGAACATTAGTTCAGCCACACTTGGAGTATTGCTGCAGTTCTGGTCACCATGCTCCCAGAAAGACATGGATGCTTTGGAAAGGCAACAGAAAAGGTTTCCTAGGATGTTGCCAGGTATGGAGGATTTTAGCAATGAAGAAAGGTTGGATAGACTGGGTTTGTTTTCACGGGAATGCAGGAAGTTGAGGGGTGACCTGATAGAGGTTTACAATAGTGTGAATGATATGGAAAGAGTGGGAAATATGTGGATTTTTCCCCAGAGTGGAGGGGTCAATGACCAGGAGTCACAAGTTTAAGGTGCAAGGGGGGGGGGGGGCGAGGTTTCAGAGAGCAAGGCCAGGTTAGTGCGTGATGTGCTGCCTGAGGAGGAGGTAGAAGCAGACGCAATAGCAGCATTCAAGAAAAACCCTGATGAACATATGAATAGGAAAGGAATAGAGGGATACAGATCCTATAAGTGAAGACAGTTTCAGTATGGAAGGGCAAAATGTGTCAGTGTAACCTTGCAAGACCAAAGGGCCTGGTCCTGTGGTTTAATGTTCTTTGTTCTTCTTTGAATCACAGAAGGTCAGTCTAAGGGCACAGGAAGTACTCAGGAAAGCTATTGGATGTGATGGGTTATCGTGAAGGCAATTGAATATAAGAGTAGGCAGTTTATCCTTCTGTTATACTGGGCATTGGGGTTACCACATCTGGAGTGCTATGTGCAGTACTGTACTTACAGGAGAATGTTAATGCATTGGAAGCAGTTCAGAGAAGGTTTGCTAGACTAATACCTGGAATGAGCAGATTGCTTTATGAGAAAAGGTTAGACCTGTATCCTCTGGGTTTAAAATAGTCAGAGGTAACTTAGTTGATATATACGAGACGCTTGACTGGGCGGATGTTGAAAGGATGCTTCCTCTTGTGGGAGAATCTCCGTCCAGGGGTCAGACATTAAAAATAAGATGGTGTCCATTTCAAACAGAGATGGGGAAATGTTTTTTCTCTCAGAGAATTGAGAGACTTTGGAACTCCCTTCCACAACAGGCAGTGGATACCAAAACTCTAAATATTGCTAAGGCAGAGGTAGTTAGATTCTCGATGACCAAGGGGATGAAAGTGATTGGGTCATATGCAGGATTGTCGAGTTAAGGTTAAGATAAGGATCAGATAAGCTCTGCGTTTATTGAATGCTGAAGCTGACTCGAGTATATTCTCTGAAGGTACATGAAAACACAATCCTCTTCCATGCTAGCTCAGTGTAATGTCATAATTTGTTTTTATTATATTCATTTTGTGAGTTATGGCTGGGCTAGTATTTATTGCCTGTTCCCAGTTGCTCTTTAGAAGGTGGTATTGAGCTGCCTTTTTGAGTCACTGCAGTCCACCTGCTGTGAGTTGACCCACAATGCCATTATGGAGAGATTTCAAGGGTTTTGAACAAAGCGACAGTGAAGGAACACCAATATATTACCAAGTCAGGATGGTGAGTGGCTAGAAGGGGAACTTGAAGATGGTGGTGTTTCCATGTATCTGCTGCCCTTCTAGATGGAGGTAGTCGTGAGTTTGGAAAGTGCTGTCTGAGGGCTTTGGGTGAATTTCTGCAGTGCATCTTGTTAATAATACACACTGCTGCTACTGAGCGTCAGTGGTGGAAAGAGTGGATGCTGTGCCAATCAAGTGGGCTGCTTTGTCCTGGATGGTGTTAAGCTTCTTTCGTGTTGTTGGGGCTATACTCATTCAGGCAATTCCGTCACACTCCTGACTTGGGCCTTGTAGATGATGAACAGGCTTTTGGGAGTCAGTTGCTGAGTTACTCGTCGCAGTATCCTTAGCCTCTGACCTGCTCTTGTAGCCAGTGCAGGTGAGTCTAGTTGAGTTTCAGATCAATGATAATTCCAAGGATGTTGATAGTGGGGGATAAAGTGATGGTAACACCACTGAATGTCAAGGGACAGTGGTGACGGTCATAGCCTGGCATTTGTGTGGCACAAGTGTTACTTGCCACTCATCAGGCCAAGCCTGGATATTATCCAGATCGTGATGTATTTGCACACAGACTGCTTCAGTTTCTGAGGAGTGGCGAATGGTGCTGAACATTGTGCAAACATTCCTATTCTTACCTTATAATGGAAGAAGGGATGAAACAGCTGAAGATGTTTGGGCCTAGGACACTATCCTGAGGAACTCCTGCAGAGATATCCTGGAGCTGAGATGACTGATCTCCAACAACCATGACCATCTTCCTATTTGTCAGGTATGACTCCAGCTACCAGAGATTGCCCCCAATATCCATTGATTCCAGTTTTGCCAGGGCTCCTTGATGCCAGGTTAGGAGCTGAGTGGCCCTGGCAGAACCCAAACTGGGCATCACTGAGCAGGTTATTGCTGAACAGGTGATGACACCTTCCATCACTTTACTGATGATCGACAGTAGACAGATGGGGTGGTAATTGGCTGGGTTGGATTTGTCCTGCTTTTTTATGTAGAGGACATACCTGGGCAATTTTCTACATTGTCAGGTAGCCGCTAGTGTTATAACTTTACTGAAACAGGTTGGCTAGGGGAGAGACAAGTTCTGGAGCACAGGTTTTCACTATTGTGTGGATATAAGAAAACAGTGTGATTGAGCCAATGTCATACAACGGTTAAAAATATAAGAAAACAGCTTATCTGATTGAGTTAATATCATAGAACAGTTAAATTTGTTTCTGCTGCCATTGGAGTTACATAACAAACAGAGTGTTGAACAACTTATCTAAACATGTCCACAGGTTACCATAAACTGAACATAACAGTTAAGTCAACTAACTTGCTGATGGAATGTCATATTGTAATTGGCTTATTGAGTGGCTAAGAGAAAGTGAGGACTGCAGATCCCGGAGATCAGAGTCGAGAGTGTGGTGCTGGAAAAGCACAGGTCAGGCAGCATCTGAGGAGTAGGAGAATCGACGTTTCAGGCATAGTCCTGATTGATTCCTGATGATGGGCTTATACTCGAAACGTTGATTCTCCTGCTCCTCCGATGCTGCCTGATCTGCTGTGCTTTTTCAGCACCACATGCTCAACTTATTGTGTTGCTAAGGCTTGAAGAGGAAATATAAAGCTATCAGTATCTTAATGTTTAAAAATGTAAGCTGAACTGAGAATCGACACAGTTACACGTTTATTTTCAGCAGCCAGAAAGTAACTGGCACTGCTTCTTAATAAAAAATTCTCAAATATATACCTTGTGATGACTGGGTATTCTAAGAAAAAGAGAGCATCCAATAGTACTATTAGAACATAGAACATAGAACAATACAGCACAGAACAGGCCCTTCGGCCCACGATGTTGTGCCGAACTTCTAACCTAGATTAAGTACCCATCCATGTACCTATCCAAATGCCGCTTAAAGGTCGCCAATGATTCCGACTCTACCACTCCCACGGGCAGCGCATTCCATGCCCCCACCACTCTCTGGGTAAAGAACCCACCCCTGACATCCCCCCTATACCTTCCACCCTTCACCTTAAATTTATGTCCCCTTGTAACACTCTGTTGTACCCGGGGAAAAAGTTTCTGACTGTCTACTCTATCTATTCCTCTGATCATCTTATAAACCTCTATCAAGTCACCTCTCATCCTTCGCCGTTCCAACGAGAAAAGGCCGAGAACTCTCAACCTATCCTCGTACGACTTCCTCTCCATTCCAGGCAACATCCTGGTAAATCTTCTCTGCACCCTCTCCAAAGCTTCCACATCTTTCCTAAAGTGAGGCGACCAGAACTGCACACAGTACTCCAACTGTGGCCTAACCAAAGTCCTGTACAGCTGCAACATCACTTCACGACTCTTGAATTCAATCCCTCTGCTAATGAACGATAATACTCCATAGGCCTTCTTACAAACTCTATCCACCTGAGTGGCAACCTTCAAAGATCTATGTACATAGACCCCAAGATCCCTCTGTTCCTCCACCTGACTAAGAACCCTACCATTAACCCTGTATTCCGCATTCTTATTTGTTCTTCCAAAATGGACAACCTCACACTTGGCAGGGTTGAACTCCATCTGCCACTCCTCAGCCCAACTCTGCATCATATCTAAGTCCCTCTGCAGCCGACAACAGCCCTCCTCACTGTCCACAACTCCACCTATCTTCGTATCATCTGCAAATTTACTGACCCACCCTTCGACTCCCTCATCTAAGTCATTAATAAAAATTACAAACAGCAGAGGACCCAGAACTGATCCCTGCGGAACTCCACTTGTAACTGGACTCCAGGCTGAATATTTACCATCTACCACCACTCTCTGCCTTCGACCGGTTAGCCAGTTTTCTATCCAATTGGCCAAATTTCCCTCTATCCCATGCCTCCTGACTTTCCGCATAAGCCTACCATGGGGAACCTTATCAAATGCCTTACTAAAATCCATGTACACTACATCCACTGCTCTTCCCTCATCCACATGCTTGGTCACCTCCTCGAAGAATTCAATAAGACTTGTAAGGCAAGACCTACCCTTCACAAATCCGTGCTGGCTGTCCCTAATCAAGCAGTGTCTTTCCAGATACTCATAAATCCTATCCCTCAGTACCCTTTCCATTACTTTGCCTACCACAGAAGTAAGACTAACAGGCCTGTAATTCCCGGGGTTATCCCTATTCCCTTTTTTGAACAGGGGCACAACATTCGCTACTCTCCAGTCCCCTGGTACCACCCCCGTTGCCAGTGAAGACGAGAAGATCATTGCCAACGGTACTGCAATTTCCTCTCTTGCTTCCCACATAATCCTAGGATATATCCCGTCAGGCCCGGGGGACTTGTCTATCCTCAAGTTGTTCAAAATGTCCAACACATCTTCCTTCCTAACAGGTATCTCTTCTAGCTTACCAGTCCATTTCACACTCTCCTCTTCTACAATACGGTCCCTCTCGTTCGTAAATACTGAAGAGAAGTACTTGTTCAAGACCTCTCCTATCTCTTCCGACTCAATACACAGTCTCCCACTACTGTCCTTGATTGGACCTACCCTCGTTCTCGTCATTCTCAGGTTTCTCACATACGCATAAAATGCCTTGGGGTTATCCTTGATCCTATCCGCCAACGATTTTTCATGCCCTCTCTTAGCTCTCCTAATCCCTTTCTTCAGGTCCCTTCTGGCTATCCTGTATCCCTCCACTGCTCTGTCTGAATCCTGTTTCCTCAACCTTATGTAAGCCTCCTTCTTCCTCTTTACCAGACATTCAACCTCTCTCGTCAACCAAGGCTCCCTCACACGACCATTTCTTTCCTGCCTGATAGGTACATACATATCATGGACACGTCATATCTGCTCTTTGAAAAAGTTCCACATTTCCACCACATCCTTCCCTGACAGCCTAAGCTCCCAACGTATGCTCCTCAAATCCTGCCTTACAGCATCGTAATTTCCCTTCCCCCAATTATAAAATCTACCTTGTTGTGCGCACCTATCTCTCTCCATAACCAAGGTGAAAGTCACAGAATTGTGGTCACCATCACCAAAATGTTCACCCACTAACAAGCCCACCACTTGTCCCGGTTCATTACCGAGTACCAGATCCAATATGGCCTCCCCTCTGGTTGGACAATCTACATACTGCGTTAGAAAAGCTTCCTGGACACACTGCACAAACACCGCCCCATCCAATCTACTTGATCTAAAGAGCTTCCAATCAATATTTGGGAAGTTGAAGTCGCCCATGACTACGACCCTGTGGCTTCTGCACCTTTCCAAAATCTGTTTCCCAATCTGTTTCTCCACATCTCTGCTGCTATTGGGGGGCCTATAGTAAACACCCAACAAGGTGACTGCACCTTTCCTATTTCTGACTTCAGCCCATACTACCTCCAGAGGCAGATCCCCCTCAAACTTCCTTTCTGCAGCCGTTATACCATTTCTAATTAGCAATGCCACCCCCCCTCCTTTTTTCCCACCCTCCCTAATCTTACTGAAACACCTGTAACCAGGAACCTCCAACAGCCATATTGCAGAATATTGTTAGGGTCTGTAGCCTTTCTAGTATCCCGTGCCTCCAACCATTTCTTAACATCACGTGGAGGAAATGAAACTTGCTAAATTCTGGTGTCTGTGATGCTGGGGACCATTGACGGAGGTTGAGATGGATCATCCACTTGGCAATTCTGCCTGAAAATTGCTGTGAATGCTTCAGCCTTATCCTTTGCGCTAATGTGCTGGACTCTACCATCATTGAGGATGGGGATATTTGTGGAGCCCCCTCCTCCAGTGAATTGTTTAAGCATCCAGCACTATTCACAACTAGATGTGGCAGAACTGCAGAGCTTTGTTATGATCCATTGGTTGTGGGATTCCTTAGGTCTGTCTACCACTTGTGGCTTGGCATCAAGGCATCCTGTCTGATGGCTTCACCAGGGTGTCATTTCATCATGAGGTTTGCCTGGTGTTGCACCTGGCATGCCCTCCTGCACTCTCCATTGAACCAGGATTGATCCCCTGGCTTGATGGTAATGGTTGAGTAGGCGATATGCCAGGCCATGAGGTTACAGATTGTGCTGGAGTACAGGCCTGCTGCTGTTGATGGCCCACAGTGCCTCATGGATGCCCAGTCTGGAGTTGCTTGATCTGTTAGAAGTCTGTCCCATTTAGCACAGTGATAGTGCCTCACATGGAGATTATTCTCACTGTGAAGGCAAGACAGTGGCCCCACAAGGACTGTGCGGTGGTCACTCTTACCGATACTGTCCTGGACAGATGCATCTGTAGCTGACAGATTGGTAATAGTGAGACCACGTATGCTTTTTCCCTCTTGTTGGTTCTCTCACCACCTGCCACAGACATAGTCGAGCAGCTATGTCCTTTAGGACACAACCACTTTGATGATTAGTTCTGCTGCTGAGGTGCTCTTAGTGGTGGACATTGTAATCCAACACTCAAAGTACACTTTGTGCCCTGGTCTTCCTCAGTGCTTCCTCTAAGTATTGTTCAACGTGGAGGAGTACCGATTCATCAGCCAAGGGAGGACGCTATGTGGTAATCAGCAGGAGGTTTCCTTGCTCATGTTTAACCTGAAGCCATGAAAAGTCATGGGCTTCAGAGTCAATGTTAAGGTCCCAGGGCAACTCCGGTTTCCTGCCACAATCTGAAAAGATGTGCAGGTCAGGTGAATTGGCCATGCTAAATTGCCAGTAGTGTTAGGTGAAGGGGTAAATGTAGGGGAATCGGTCTGGGTGGGTTGCTCTTCAGAGTGTCGGTGTGGACTTGTTGGGCCGAAGGGCCTGTTTCCACACTGTAACTAATCTAATCTAAGCAGGCCCTACGGCCCTCGATGTTGCACCGACCTGTGAACTATTCTCAGCTCATCCCTCTACACTGTCCCAAAATCATCCATGTGCTTATCTAAGGATTGTTTAAATCTCCCTAATGTGGCTGAGTTGACTACATTAGCAGGTAAGGCATTCCACACCCTTACCACTCTCTGTGTAAAGAACCTGCCTCTGACATCTGTCGTAAATCTATCACCCCTCAATTTTTAGTTATGACCCCTCGTACACGCTAAAGTAATCATCCTCGGAAAAAGACTTTCACTGTCTACCCTACCTAATCCCCTGTTCATCTTGTATGTCTCTATCAAATTCCCTCTTAGCCTTCTTCTTGCCAATGAGAACAGGTTCAAGTTTCTCAGCCTTTCCTCATAAAACCTTCCCTCCAGACCAGGCAACATCCTGGTAAATCTCCTCTGCAGCTTTTCCAATGCTTCCACATCGTTCCCAAAATATGGGGACTAGAAATGTACACAATATTCCAAGTGTGGCCGCACCAGCGTTTTGTATAGTTGCAGTATGATATTGCAGCTCCGGAACTCAATCCCTCTATGAATGAAACTTAACACATTGTATGCCTTCTTAACAGCACTATCCACCTGGGTGGCAACTTTCAGGGATCTATGCACATGGACTCCAAGATCCCTCTGCACATCCACATTACCAAGAATCTTTCCATCGACCCAAAGTGCATCACCTCACATTTAGCTGCATTGAACTTCATTTGCCACCTCTCAGCCCAATTCTGCAGTTTATCCAAGTCCCCCTGCAACCTGTAACATTCTTCCACACTGTCCACTACTCCACCGACTTTAGTGTTGTCTACAAATTTACTAATCCATCCATCTATGCCTGCGTCTAAGTCATTTATAAAAATGACAAACAGCAGTGGTCCCAATACAGATCCTTGTGGCACACCACTAGTAACCAGACTCCAGGCTGAATATTTTCCATCAACCACCGCTCGCTGCCTTCTTTCAGAAAGCCAGTTGCTAAACCAAACTGCTACATCACCCTCAATTCCATGCCTCTGCATTTTCTCCAACAGCCTACCATGTGGAACCTTATCAAAGGCATATGATGAGCCTTTGAGCTCTGGGTCTATACTCGATGGAGGATGAGATTTTGAGGGGGGGGGGGGGGGGGGGTGAGGGGGGGGGGGGAATCTAATTGAAACATACAGAGTACTGAATGGCCTGGACAGAGGCGATGTTAAAAATATGTTTCTGGTAGCTGGAGGACTAGGACCTGAGGGAACAGCCTTAGAGTAAAGGAAATACCTTTTAGAACAGAGATAAGGAGAAACTTCTTCAGCCAGATAATGGTGAATACATTGCCACAGAAGGCTATGGAGACCAGTTCATTGAGAATATTTAAGATCGAGTGAGATGGGTTCTTGACTATCAAGGGTTACGGGTAGAAAGTAGGAGAATAGGGTTGAGAAACTTATCAGCCATGATGATGAAATGGCTGCGCAGACTCAATGGGCACAATGGCATAATTTCTGCTCCTGTGTCTTTGTGTTTTTTTAACTGCTTTTGAATCTCGACTTATGCAAATTGTAACCAAGAAGTTGTAACCAATATGTTAACAAGATTCAGCTTAACACAGATTCAAACTTAGCAGACCCCTTATTAGTCAATCAAGTCAGAGCCCTCCCGTGACCACATCTTTCAGTTTCCCCCTCATAATCAATCGCTTGCCTTACCAGGGTGCTCTCCATTCAACTCGGGTGCTGAGGATGTCTGCTTTAACTACCCTCCCAGGCAGTGCATTCCAGGTACCCAACACCCTTGGGTGGAAAAAGTTTTCCTCAAATCCCTTATAAATCTCTTTCCCTTTTTATTTTAAAGACTGAACTTTCAACTAAGGAGACCTGCTACTTCACCTTGTTTAATAAAGTTAGTGGAAATCTAAGGAGTGACATGTGCTGTCGATAAAGTGGAGCCAGTTGATGTATTGTACTTAGATTTCAGGAAGGCATTTGACAAAGTATGACATAAAAGCTGACTGTTCAAAGTTGGAGGTACTGGTTTATTGGTAACAAACTAGTCTGGATATCAGTCATGAGGCAGCATGTTTTTAAACAGTGCTACCTCTTCTCTCCCAGGAAACGGCTGGTTCATATTGTTTCAGCTTCTTCCCAGGATGGTGAACGAATGTGTTAAAAATTCCTTGATAACTGTTTCTCTTTGTCCCTTTTATCTCAGGTATCAGTGGAACCAAGAAAGAGTTACTGCTGATTCTTTCAATCCATGAACAATTATTAAAATTCTGAAGTTTACACAATCACAAGAGATAGCCAAATGGGCTTTAGGGAATAGGAAATACTAAGTGAGAAATAGAAGGAAAAGCTGGAGAAAGTCAGGCTTAGGTGTGCTGACAGTTTCTGCTGAGCACTGCTGCAGCCCCACACTTACCATCCCCAGATTGGCAGAAAGAAGCACTGATTCCTGATGAAGGGCTTTTGCCCGAAACGTCGATTTTGCTGCTCGTCGGATGCTGCCTGAACTGCTGTGCTCTTCCAGCACCACTGACCCAGAAAGAAGCACAGGCAGACCAAGTTAATAATGTCCGCACAAGTTTCTTCTACCTGAATTCTGAGAGCTCAATGTCACTTATTAAGCATTAAAAGATTATTATTCAAAATAAATAAAATGCAAGGAGCAGAAAGGTTTATTTTTCGAGAACAAAATTACATCACCAGAGCAAAGGTTGGTTGAGAAAAGAAAGAAACTTGTAGACAGCTGTTCAATTTGATTTAAAGGGAGTTTGAGAATGAGTTCCCATTTTAACCTGTCCAAATAATGGCATTTTCTTCTATGAACATTCAGGGAAAGTCTTGGTAGATATGGATTGCCCTACAATTTTTTCAGCTGGATGTAGGTCTATTCGCTGAGCTGGAAGGTTCAGCTTCAAACATTTCATCAGCATACTAGGTAACATCATCAGTGAGCCTCCAGATGAAGCACTGGTGGTATGGTCTGCTTTTATTTATGTGTTTAGGTTTCCTTGGGTTGGTGATGTCATTCCCTATGGTGATGCCACTTCCTGTTCTTTTTCTCAAGTGGTGGTAAACAGGACCCAAGTCAATGTGCTTGTTAATAGTGTTCTGGTTGGAATGCCATGCTTCCAGGAATTTTCACATGTGCCTGTGGTTTGGCTCGTCCTGGGATGGATGTGTTGTCCCAGTCTTCCTCATCTGTATGTAAAGATACTAGTGGCTAGTTGATGTTCATGTATCCTGGTGGCTAGTGTTCTGCCTTTTTGTCCAATGTACCAGTTCTTGACATTAGTTTTGCTTGTTGTCTGTATAGGGTCTTTCATGTTCATTAGCTGCTGTTTTAGTGTATTGGTGGGTTTGTGGGCTACCATGATGCCAAGGGGACTGAGTAGTCTGGCAGTCATTTCCGAGATGTCTTTGATGTAGGGGAGAGTGGCTAGGGTTTCTGGACATGTTTTTTCTGCTTGTTTGGATCTATTGCTGAGAAATCGGTGGAAGAGCATCTTTCAGCTGACATCCATGCAGAGAGTGTAAGCTCCTTTTTTTAAAAAAAAAGAAACAAACCATTTTACATCTCTCTGCAGTGAATTTCATTTACCATACTTACAAGGTTAGTGGTGCTCGTTCTGCTCTTTCACCAGTGAATTATAATGAGGGCGGCAGAACGCACAACATCGTTTAGGACATAACGACGGGTCCATTGACTGGCAGATGTGAAATTAAACACAACATTGCCAGATTCCCTATAGCTAAAGATATTATTATTTACTGATCTGAAGAACAAATGAACATTATTTTCAACTGCTCTCTGAACTTTGTCTGGGTCACTGCATAAATAGAAGTGATTGTACAGCAACTCAGGACCCGCAGCATGGAAACCAGTACCAAACAAAAGTTGGGTAGATAAATAATTACTTCTCCAAAGTTCAACATTCTGAACCACATGGAATACATCATAAATATTGACCATAAAAGGATGAAATTTGGATACAGTGCAAACATTAAAATAATAGATTTCCTTCGACTGGATCTTTGGGACATTCCCCCTGAACCCGGAGTCATCTCCGTGCTCTGCTGCTCCTGAGAATGTGTCTGACAGTGAAAATATTTAGCAGCAGGATCAGAATGAATGGGACCCCAGGGGTCACAAGATGATGAAGGAACTGAATCATTATCCAGAAATGTGATGACTGATTTGTGCCTGATATGTGACAAAATGAACTAAGGCTCAAGAAAGTATATCGATCTGTTAACATAAAATACCAGCGAATGTTCTTTATACAACTGAGGGCAGTCACTGTTCCCAGCACCACAGCTGCAGTTTTCTCAGTGCAATATCTACTTTTCAACTTCTGACAGCAAATTGCCACACATCGATCAAAAGTAAAAGTCACAGTGAACCAGACAGAACAATCAGTGGCTGCATAACTCAGGATGGCATGAATATTACACACACGAATGGAGTACCGCAGGTGACAAAGTTCTTTGTGAAAAGTCTGTGGAATATCACGTCCAGGATAATCACCAGAGGGTCTGCCACTGCCATGACCACCAAGTATCGAGAAACACATTTGGAGAGGCTACATTTTCCCCAAGAAAAGATCACAACAGCAAGAGAAATAACCAGAGTAATTAGGCTTCAAGCATGTTACTTGTACCTGTACAGAGATTTGCAAATACACTATCACATTAAAATGATTGTTAACAGAGGGACATAGCTCACCACTCATTTGAATCTAAACTTGAATTGGGGAAAAAAGTTATACAATACAATCCATGAACTTGGACAAATGTTAGACAGTTGATTTCCTAAGATCAATCGAGGAGTGCTCCAACTGATGCAGAGAGACAGCAAAGCAGGACAGATGCAGATCGGGTAAGACACAACAGCAGTGAGGCAGTAATATGTGAAATTTGTTGAAAAGGCTTCCTGGAAAGCATCTGACCACCAAGAGAGGCAGCACATTGAGATGGGAAAGCAGATACTTGGGGGCAACAAAATAAATCCAAGACTCGTGACAAGAACTTGAGGAGAAAGAATGTATTATCTGTGTATGAAACCTTTACAGAGGAGGTGCATATCCTACAGCTTACGTCAGAGCAGAGAGAGCGAGAAAATCATGTGATTCTGAAAGGCACCAAACCTAGCAGTGAAAGGGAAAGATTAAAGACACGAAGATACATTTTAGGAGTTTTATCCCAGCAGGACTATTTAGGAAACCAGAAAAATTAATTAAAATACGTGGCAGACCTATCCTGAGGATCACAGAGGAAAATAGTAAGTGCAATTGACCGGCCACATGACTATCAGCAATTGTATAATTAGGCAATCAGGGAAATGTGGAGATCTGTAAAATCACTAATAAAAAGGGTAAACATCGATTGAAAGAGCAGGAGGAACATCAGCAGCGAATGGGTGCAAGACATGTGACCAACAAGAACATTGACAAATGCACTGAGTGACTCCTCCAAATCCTAAGTGACAAGTGACAGACAAACAGGATTATAAACAGAGAGTTTATAATCCAAGAGGACCAACAGAAGAGAGACAGCGCAGAGAATGAGTGACGAAGAGTAACATCAACCGAAAGATTAATTGCGATGTGAGTTAAAGCAAAACCTCAGTATGGAAAGTGACTGCATAGTGAGACCTGTTAGGACATAGTGGTTGAACCCCTCTGTTAATTAAAACTAATACACCCAGAGAAGAGAGAGAGCTAAGAGCAGCAAGGAGGGGACATGAAAGGTCCTTAGTTGGTAGGATTAGGGAAAACCCTAAGGCTTTCTATAGGTATGTCAGGAATAAAAGAATGACTAGGGTAGGAATAGGTCCAGTCAAGGATAGTAGTGGGAAGTTGCGTGTGGAGGCGGAAGAGATTGGGGAGACACTGAATGAATACTTTTCGTCAGTATTCACTCAGGAACAGGACATTGTTGTCGATGTGAATACTGAGTCACAATTAAGTAGAATGAATGGCTTTGAGGTATGTAGAGAAGAGGTGTTGGAAATTCTGGAAAGGGTGAAAATAGATAAGTCCCCTGGGCCTGATGGCATTTATCCTAGGATTCTCTGGGAAGCAAGGGAGGAGATTGCAGAGCCATTGGCCTTGATTTTTATGTCCTCGTTGTCTACAGGAGTAGTCCCAGAAGATTGGAGACTGGCAAATGTGGTTCCCTTGTTCAAGAAGGGGAGTAGGGATAACCCTAGCAACTATAGGCCAGTGAGTCTCACTTCTGTTCGGGGCAAAGTCTTAGAGAGAATTGTAAGGGATAGGATTTATGAACATCTGGATAGGAATAATGTGATCAAGGATAGTCAGCATGGTTTTGTGAAGGGCAGGTCGTGCCTCACAAACCTTATTGAATTCTTTGAGAAGGTGACTAAGGAGGTGGACGAGGGGAAAGCGGTAGATGTGGTGTATATGGATTTTAGTAAGGTGTTTGATAAGGTTCTCCATGGTAGGCTACTGCAAAAAATACGGAGGTATGGCATTGAGGGTGAGTTGGAGGTTTGGATTAGGAGTTGGCTGGCCGGAAGAAGACAGAGGGTAGTAGTTGATGGCAAAGGTTCATCTTGAAGTGCCGTCACTAGCGGTGTTCTGCAAGGATCTGTTTTGGGACCATTGCTGTTTGTCATTTTTATAAATGACCTGGAGGAAGGTTTAGAAGGTTGGGTGAGCAAGTTTGCAGATGATACGAAAGTCGGAGGAGTTGTAGACAGTGAGGAAGGATGTGGCAGGTTACAGCGGGATATAGATAAGCTGCAGAACTGGGCAGAAAGGTGGCAAATGGAGTTCAATGTAGCTAAGTGTGAGGTGATTCACTTTGGTAAGAGTAACAAAAAGATGGGGTACTGGGCTAATGGTCGGATACTTGGTAGTGTGGATGAGCAGAGGGATCTTGGTGTCCATGTACACAGATCTTTGAAAGTTGCCACCCAGGTAAATAGTGCGGTGAAGAAGGCATATGGTGTACTGGCTTTTATTGGTAGAGGAATTGAGTTCCGGAGTACTGAGGTCATGTTGCAGTTGTATAAGACTCTGGTGCGGCCGCATCTGGAGTATTGTGTGCAGTTTTGGTCGCCATACTATAGGAAGGACGTGGAGGCACTGGAACGGGTGCAGAGGAGGTTTACCAGGATTTTGCCTGGTATGGTAGGAAGATCATATGAGGAAAGGCTGAGGCACCTGGGGCTGTTTTCATTGGAGAAAAGAAGGTTAGGGGTGACTTGATAGAGGTGTACAAGATGATTAGGGGTTTAGATAGGGTCGACAGTGAGAATCTTTTTCCACGTATGGAGTCAGCTATTACAAGGGGGCATAGCTTTAAATTAAGGGGGGGTAGGTATAGGACAGATGTTAGGGGTAGGTTCTTTACTCAGCGAGTCGTGAGTTCGTGGAATGCCCTGCCAGTAGCAGTGGTGGACTCTCCCTCATTATGGGCATTTAAGCGGGCATTGGTTAGGCATATGGAGGATAGTGGGCTAATGTAGGTTAGGTGGGCTTGGATCGGCGCAACATCGAGGGCCGAAGGGCCTGTACTGCGCTGTATTCTTCTATGATCTATGTTCTATGTTCTAGAAGCTTACTTCGCCTTGTAATGTTAAAAATGTGAGTGAGTGAAGAATTTTCCATACTTCCACTATTTAAAGAAAAAGTTATTTTCCTAACTCTATTAGTGAACATTAAATGAAAACTATTAACAAAACATAATTAATAAAGCCCCCTTTATCTCAACTAATCACCATCTGACACTAGCTTTGTTAAAATGCTGCTCCAATAACACAATTACTAAATGTTAAATTAACTTGATCTCTCAAAATCCATACAGTCTCTTCTGCGGTCTTCCTTCTGAATCTACTGCTTTCTTCCATCCGTTCAAATCTGCTGTTTCCTTCTAATTCTGCTGTCTTCACCATGGGCTGTCTTCTATGAGTTTTTTTTAAACTGCAAATATCTTTGTATAAAATTCCTTGGTACCTTTTAAAAGAGAGTGCTTTCTGAGATTTCTTTCAGAGCTGTTCAGGGCTGTTGGCTTCTTTTGCAGGCACTGAAAATTTCTAACCCTGATTTTCAAAAACACTCACTTTCATATCACTGATTACACCTGAATTTCTTTAATCGGATTGCATTCAGTCTGTCAGCATCATCTGATTTTAAATTTAATTGGCTTTGAAGGGCTGAGTTATTGGTTTAAATCAATTGGTCAGATTTGAATTGTTGTCAAAACAGAAACCAAAACTCAGGTATCCACTTAACAGCCAATTAGGTTACTTACAGTGTGGAAACAGGCCCTTCGGCCCAACAAGTCCACACCGACCCGCCGAAACGCAACCCACCCAGATCCATTCCCCTACACCCCTTCACCTAACACTACAGGCAATTTAGCGTGGCCAATTCAGAGAGTCCACACAGAGAGTCGCCTGAGGCGGGAATTGAACCTGGGTCTCTGGCGCTGTGAGGCAACGGTGCTAACCAATGTTTTCTTTTATAAAATAGACACAGGGACTGCTGTTCTCCACATTATACACAGAGTCTGCTGGTCTCTTTATTAAGCACAGGGAATGCTGTTCTCTATATTAGATTAGATTACTTACAGTGTGGAAACAGGTCCTTCGGCCCAACATGTTATGTGTGTCTATTTTGGAACAGCTGCTCTGTATACTGGCAGCGTTTGCTGTATCTTAAGTTGAGAAGAACACATTCTTTTGTAAAGGGGACCAGACATTCTTTTTGACTTACTATCTTTCTACCCATCTTCATAACAGACCAAGTGAATGGCAGCAGAGAAAGGGAGCGTAAAGTGAGAGGGCAACAAGAACATCAGCAGAGACATTGTGTAGAGTGGGAGACCAGCAGAAACATCAGCAAGTGAGATTAACAGTGAAATCAATGTCAAATAGGAAAATCAACAGGAACAGATATAAAGGGAGGGGCAAATTTGATCTGAAACAGAGAATACGAGGAGTCGGTGAAAAGATCTAAAGGACCATTGTTAGAGGTTGTAAGTGCAAATGAGAATCAAGAAATAAATCTGCAGAGGAACATCAGCAGAAAGAGTGAACGCAAAATGGGAGAGAAGACAAATCAACAGTGAGCATGAGTGCGGTGACAGACAAAATAAACTCTCACTTAGTAACTGAGTTCAGGTCGAGACCAAGAAGAAAATCAGCAGAGTGTTAGTGTAAAGTGAGAATCAAAGATGATCAGTTGGGCCAATGGGCCGAAGAATGGCAGATAGAGTTTAATTTAGATAGACGTGAGGTGTTACGTTTTGGAAAAGTAAATCAGGGCAGGACGTTTACACATAATCGTAAGGTCATGGGGAATGTTGCTGAACAAAGAGACCTTGGAGTGCAGTTTCATAGTTCCTTGAAAACAGAGTTGCAGATAGATAGGATAGTGAAGAATGCATTTGGTATGCTTTCCTTTATTGATCAATGCATTGAGTAAAGGAATTGAGAGGTTATGTTGTGGCTGTACAGGACATTGGTTTTTAGAATACAGCTTCATTTCCGGTTTCCTTGCTGTCGGAAGGATGTTGTGAAACTTGAAAGGGTTCAAAAAAGATTTAGAAGGATGTTGTCAGGATTGGACAGCATGAGATACAGGGAGAGGCTGAATAGATTGGAGTTATTTTCCCTGGAGTGTCAGATGCTGAGGGGTGACCTTACAGAGTTTTATAAAATCATGAGGGGCATGGATAGGGTTAATTGACAAGGTCTTTTCCCCAAAACTAGAGGGCATAGGTTTAAGATGAGTGGGGAAAAATTTAAAAGGGACCTAAGGGGCAACCTTTTCATGCAGATGGTGGTGTATGTATATAATGAGCTGCAGAGGAAGTGGTAAAGTCAAAGAGTGTGGTGCTGGAAGAGCACAGCCAGTCAGGCAGCATCTGAGGAACAGGAAAATCCACGTTTCGGGCATAAGCCCTTCATCACCCCTTAAGTCTCTTTTATGTCTTTCCTCTCTCACCCTAAACTTATGCCCTTTAGTTCTGGACTCCCCCACCCAGGGAAGAAAACCTTCTCTATTTGCTCTATCTATGCCCCTCATGGTGTTAGAAACCTCTATAAGGTCACCCCTCAGCCTCCGACACTCCAGGGAAGACAAACCCAGCCTATTCTACTTCTCACTATGGTACAGACCCTCCAACCCTGACAACATCCTTGTAAATCTTTTGTGAATCCCTTCAGGTTTCATAACAGCAGACACCAGAATTACATGCAATATTCCAAAACCAATATCCAGTACAGCCGCAACATGACCTCCCAACTCCTATACTCAATACTCTGACCAATAAAGGAAAGCATACCGAACGCCTTCTTCACTATCCTATCTACTTGCAACTCTACTTTTAAGGAGCTATGAACCTGTACTCCAAGACTCAGCAGCACTCCCTAGGACGTTACCATCAAGTATGTAACTCCTGCTAAGACTTTCATTTCCAAAATGCAGCACCTCCAATTAATCTAAATTAAACTCCATCTGCCATTCCTCAGCCCATTGGCCCATCTGATCAAGATCCCGTTGTAATCCGAGGTAACTGTCTTTGCTGTCCATTATACCTTCAATTTTGGTGTCATCTGCAAACTTACTAACTATACCTCTTAAGCTCACATCAAAATTCAAGTTTTTTGACTAAATTCACAACCTGCCTCGTTATCCAAGCATCCTTGTCCTTCCTGCTTACTGGAACATGTTGTTCTTAAATTCTCATCAGGTCTGTAACCAGTTCCCCCATGTCAAATGTTGACTTGCCTGATAACAGACCCTCCCAATTAACCCTCCCCAGCTCCTGCCGAATACTGATGAAATTTGCCCGGCCCTGATTTAGTACCTTCCCACAAGGTCCTGATTATCCTTGTTCATAGCTATCTTAAAACTTAAGAAGTCGTGATCACTGTTTACAAAATGCTCTTTTGCACATGAATGTGCAAGGAATGGAGGATTGTCAAGGAGAGGCAAAAAGGGATGAGTTTAATTTGGTGTCATGTTTGGCACAACATGAATGACTGAGATGTGCAGATATAGGGATAGTGTTGCAGTGATATCCAAGTCGAATTGAATGCTCTCTCACATGGACATGCACACACCCCATAAGCAACCCTTTGTGATTGTATATTTTCCTGTTGACTCCATGGTTTACAGATCAAGAACCAACAGAAAATAAATCAAGATTATACCCATTTTATTGAAAACAATTGTCGGAGCAAATCTGCCTTGAAATGACAGCTGGCGTGTATGTGGATGTTGGTAACTGAGAGGAAAAAGCCTGCAGATGCTGGAATCCAAGAAATTAATAGAACTATGGTTACTGATCCCAAAGTACTCCCCCACTGACAACTCCATCACCTGTCCTGCCTTCTTTACCAAAAAAGTCGAGTTTTGCCCCTTCCCAAGTAAGACCCTCTATATATTGCATGAGGAAACTTTCCTGAATGCACTTAAATTCCACCCCCCCCACCCCCCCCACATCGAATCCCTTAAGGCTTTGGCAGACCCAGAAGGAAAATTAAAATCACCTACTGTGACAACCTGCAGGTGTCCACAGTCTCACTGCATATTTGTTCCTCTAATTCCTGTTGACTATTTGGGGGCCGGTCGTACAACCCCAATAACACCACCATACCCTTCTTATTTCTGAGCTCCACCAACAAAGCCTCACTGGGTGATCCTTGAATTATTTCATCCCTGACTACTGCAACTCCCCCCTCCCCTCTTTCCACCACCTGTGTCCTGCCTAAAGCACCTGTACCCTGGCACATGAAGCTGCCCGTCCTGTCCCTCCCTTAGCCATGTTTCTGTAATGGCTATAATCACCCAATCGCCAGTTTCAGTTGAGAATGAGTGTTATTTTCAGTCAGTTTATGATTGCTGACTGTGTTTGAGATGAATCCCTGAAAGTTTCTGCTATGACAGTTTGTGAGTTTAGTTATCAATCTGTCCAAGTCAGTGTCTCTAATATGAATGTGAGAGTGTATATATGCATCTGTCCCCATCAGTTTCAACTGAGTAAACCTGAGAGTCTAGTTATTGGGCTGCACATGTCAGTTTCTGGTTTTTGAACATGTAAGACATTTATCAAGCTGTACCTGTCAGATTTTGCTGTGTGACTGTGTGTGATTATAAGAATCTCTGTCAGTTTGTGCCAAGTCACTGTGTGAGTATAATTATTGATCTGCGTATGTCAATGTTTGTCATGTTAAAATGTCATCAAAGTGTCCCTGTCTGTTACTGCACTGCAAATATGTGACTGTAGTTATCTATCTGTACATTTCAGGCTTTGCTCAATGAATATGAATATACTGGTATCGATCAATGCCTATCAGTTTCTGCTTGGTGAGTGTGAGAGTGCAGCTTTTAATTTGGCTATGTCTGTATGTTAAGTTAGTTACTGATCTCTATCTGGCTGCATTGGCTTTGTGCGCGTGAGATTTATCATCGATCTGTTCTTGTCAGAGAAATGCAAACATCTATCTGTACATGTCTTTTTCTGCTGAGTGAATGTATGAGTAGTTACCAATTCAAAGCTGTCAGTTACTGCTTGGTGAATGTGTTTATGCAATCATCAGTCTATTAATGAGTTTCTCCTATATGAATGTAAGTGTAGTTATCAAACTGTACCCATCAGTTTTTGTCTTGTGAATAGGAGTGTGATTATTGATCTGCACCTGTCATTTCCTGGTATGTGATTATTTGAGTGCAGTTGTTAGTTTCTGCAAATTGCATGGGACTGTCAGTATGAGTTTCTAACTGTCAGTTTCTGTCCATGTGAATCAAGTTACTGATCTGTACCTGTCAGTTTCTGTCATCCGAAAGCGTGAATGTCATCATCAATATATCACTGTCAGTAACTGCAAATTGAACGTGCGATTTTAGTTATCAACATGGAATTCTCAGTTTCTGCTACATGAATGTGATAGTGCAAGTACAATTTCATGTCTGTCAGTTACTGTTATGTCCATATGTGAGGTAATTACTAATCTATACCTGCCAGTTTCTGCTTAGTGAATGGTGAGTATGATTATCAAACTGCCCCTTTCAGCTTCTGCTGTGTGAGAGTTGTGTTATTGATCTCTATTCTATCAGCTTCAGCTTTGGGAATATGAGAGTTTAATTTCCAATCTATTGCTGTCAATTTCTGATATGCAAATATATAAGTGTAGTTATCTATTTGTACATGTTCTTTTTCTGCTGTTTGAATGTGAATCTATGCCTCTCATTTACTGCTTGGTGAATCTGTATTTGCAAATAAAGTTTTTCCCTAACAGTTTGTGCTATGTCAGTGTATGAATGTAGTTAACAAAATGTACCCATCAGTTTCTGCTATAAATACAAATATATTCATCAACTTGCACCTGTCACTTTCTGAAGTGAGTGCATCAGCACTGTTATCAACCTGTACCTGTCAGTTTCTGCTATATCACTATGTGAGTGCAGTTTTTATCTGTGCATGTCTGTTCCTGTCATGTGATCATTGTCAATGTGTTCCTGTCAGTTATTGTAATGAGTGTGTGACCACAGTTATCAACATGTACCTGCCAGTTTCTACTATGTGAATATGAGTTTCAATCTATGCCCATCAGTTTCTGTGACGTCTACACAGGAGTTTAGTATCAGTCAGTTTCGGACATTTTACAGCAGAGGGGACAGAGGATAGGCCAGCTGCATGCTCTTCTTGCAGGATGTGGGATGTAAGGCTCGCCACTAATGTCCCTGCTGATGTTATCTGCAATAAGAGCATCCAACCTGTGAATGAGACTCCCGGATGGTATGCTCTCCCTCCCCCCTTAACAACATTCTGCACCCTCTCTGAAACATCCTGGACACCGATGAAAGGCTCCTGCCTGGAGCATAGATTTTTAAGCTCCTCGGATGGCACCTGTCCTGCTGTGCTTTTCTAGCACCACATTATCAACTGTGATCTCCAGCATCTGCAGGCCTCAGTCTGTCCACATCCTGGACCCTGGCATCTATGAGGCACCACACCATCCTGGATTCCCATTTGCGGCCATAGTATCTCCTGTCTGTCCTCCTAACTATTGAGTCTATTATCACAAAGGTCCTGTTTATGTTTACCCTTCCCCACTGTGCCCCAGAGCCAGTCGTTGTGCCATCAACCTGGCCATTGCTGCTTTCCCCTGAATGGTCATCCCTCCCAACAGTATCCAAAACAGTATACTTGTTTTCAAGGGGAATGGTCACAGGGGATTCCTGTCCTCTCTGCCTACTTCCTTTGCTTTTCCTGGTGGTCAATCTCCGGCAAGTGGGAGGCTGTTAAAAGTGAGAGAACTCGAGTTCAAGGTCTATATGTTTCTGTGAGGGTGAAGGGCAGGATTGACAGAAATAGGGAACCCTGGATGACAAGAGATATTGAGGCTTTGACCAGAAAAAAGAAGGAAGCATGGACCAGGTACAGGCAGCTGGGACCAAGGAAATCTCTGGGAGGTATACAGGTAATACTGGAGTTTACTGAAGAAAGAAATCAACAGGGTGAAAAGGGGACACGCAATAATGTTGGCTGAGATGAGTTTTGCTGTGAATCCAAAGAGGTACTTTAAGTATACTTAAAAGGAAAAGAGAATAGGGCTTCTCAAGGATCAAAAGTGGACTTGTCTGTGTAGAACTGCAAGTGATGGGCAAGATTCTCAATGAATATTTCTCCTCTGTGTTTACCATGGAGAAAGACGTGAAAACCTGGGGAAGTTAATGGTGACATTTTGAGGACAGGCCATATCACAGCAGAGGTGGTGCTGGATGTATTACAATGTATGAAGGTGGATAAATCTGGCCCTTACCAGATCCATGAACAGTGCAAGAGGCGAGAGAAGAAATTATCAGGGTTCTGGATGATGTTTTTGCATCATTGTTAGCCACAGGTGAGGTCCCGGAAGACTGGAGTGTAGGAAATGTTGTGTCCTTATACAAGAATGGCTGCAAAGAAAAGCCAAGGAACTATAGACCAGCCAACTTAACATCTATGGTGGTTAAGTTACATGAGAGGATTCTGAGGCTTTGTGCGTGGAGCTAAGAAATAAGAAGGGAATGGTGACAAGCATTTGGAAAGAAATGGTTTGATGAGGAGTAGTCAACATGGCTTTGCGGGTGGGAGATCGTGCCTCACAAATTTGTGAGAGTTATTTAATGAAATGACCAGGAAGGTTGATGAGGGCAGGATGATGGAAGTGTCTGTATAGATTTCATGAAGGCCTTTGATAAGATTCCACATGGTAGGATGCTCTGGAAGGTTAGATTTCATGGAATCCAGGGCGAGCTGGCAAATTAGATACACTGTTGGCTTGATGGTAGGAAGCAGAGAGTAATAGTGGAACGATGCTGGTCAGACTGGAGGCCTGTGACATGGAGTGCCTTAGGGGTCAGCACTGTTTGTCCATATCATTAATTTGGATGAGAACATACAAGGCATGACTAGTAAGTTTGCAGATGACACTAAAATAGACAGTATTGTGGGTATCAAGGTCATCAGAAATTACGTCAGGACCTTAACCAGCTGGGGAGGTAGGCTGAGAAATAGCAAATGGATTTTACTATGGAAAAGTGTGAGGGCTTGCATTTCAATTCAAAGTCGGAGTTTCATGGCAAATGTAGGGCCTGAAGGAGTGTAGTGGGACAGAGGGACCTTTGAGTTCAGGTTCACTGTTCACTGAAAGTGGAGTCACAATTAGACAGGGCAGTAAGATGGCTTTTGGCACACTGGCCTCCATGAGTCAGGGCATTGAGTGGAGATGTTGGGAGGTTATTTTGCAGGTATTCAGGACGTTGGTGAGACTACACTTGGAGTATTGTGTTCAGTTTTAGTTACCGTGTTATAGCAAGGATGTTCTTAAACTGGAAAGTGTGCAAAGGAAATCGACGAGGATGTTGCCTGGATTGGTCTGAGTAATAGGGAGAGACTGGATAAGTTAGGACCTTTCCTTTCGAGTGCAGGAGATCGACAGTGGACTTTACAAAGGTGTATAAAATCATGAGAGGCATGGATAGGGTGATTGCACTCTCTTTATTTTCCCCAAGGGTTGGAGAATTGAGGATAAGAAATCTCATCAGTTTAAAGGTTAGAGGGGAAAGAATAAATGGGAACCTGAGGCGGCAACGTTTTTACATAGTGGGTGGTATGCATAAGGAATAAGCTGCCAGTGGCTGTGTTTTGAGGTGGTATGTTAACAGCATTTAAAAGGCATTTGCACAAATTCTTGGATAGGAAAGGTTTAGAGAGATATTGGCCAAGTGCAGGGAAATGGGGTGGATGTACATTTTGGCCACCATGGACCAGTTTGGGCCAAAGGGCCTCTCTCCATAGAATAGAATCCCCACAGTGAGGAAACAGACCATTTGGCCCAAAATGTCCACACCAACCCTCTGAGGAGTAACCCACCCAGACCCATTACTCTACATTTACCCCTGACTAATGCACCTCACCTTCACATCCCTGAACACTATGGGCAATTTAGCGTGGCCAGTTCACCTGACCTGCATATCTTTGGACATGCTTTTGGCCTCTCTGGCTCTGTGACTGTGACACACACTGTCTTCCCAGAGACATTATAATGCTACATTGCATCAACTGACAGGTATAATTTGATGACTGCACTCACATATTCACAGAATAGATTCTGACAGTAAAACTGATATCTACATTTACATAGAGGCAGAGCAGAAGCTGACAGGCTGCAGCAGATAACAGCAGTCATGTACTGATATAGGTAAATCTGACAGGTACAGATTGAAAACTGCGCTGTCAGACACACAGACCAGAAACTGACAGGGAGAGATTAGTAAACATATTGACATATCAGAGACTGACAGGCACAAATTTACAGGTTCAGATTGATAACTACATTCAGAAATTGACAGGCACAGTTTGATACCTGCACTCAGATATTCACATGGCAAAAACATATCTACATCCCAAAACAGACAAGGACTGACTGCTGTGTGAATATGAATATTTCCCCACCCCCCCCCCCACCTTATCCCAGATCCAAGCCTTGAACTTGGCACCGCCCTTTTGAAGTGTCCATCTGCCTTCCCACCTATCCACTCCACCCTATCACCTTCCCCCACCTTCGTTGACCTATCACATTTCCAGCTACCTTCCCCCCAGCCGCTATCCACAAGCCTCATTCTTGATGAAGGACTTATGCCCGAAATGCCAATTCTCCTGCTCCTCGGATGTTCCCTGACCTGCGGTGCTTGTACAGCACGTGACTCGACTCTGATCTCCAGCATCTGCAGTCCTCACTTCCTGCTGAATGTGTAAATGTATTTCTCAATCAGTCTCTGTCACTTTGTCATGTGTGGACATGTGAGTCTTGTTATCAATGTGTACCAATATGTATCAATGCTTTTCCAGCACCACTCTAATCTATCAATGTGTACCTGTCAGTCTCTGCTGTGTGAACAAGCCAGTATGTATCCCAGAGAGGACAGATTGATAATTGCATTCATTCACACACATTCACAAAGCACAATTGGATAACCAGGCTCTCTCATTCACCAAGTGGGAAGTGACTGGTATGTAACGATACTGAATCTCACTTCCACATAGCCACTTGCTTCGGGTAATCACAATCATGGAGCAGTACAGGTGTTAGTTAGTTTCTGGATCTCACTTAATTGTATGGAGTTATTTTTAAAAGTCCACAGACAAAAAGCAGCTCAGGGCAAGGGTAGAATCGAACCTATGTTTCTGTTCAAATTGCTGGCTTTAAATTAATGATTATTAACTGAATGTTACATTGATCAGTTGGATATTCCAAGACTCAGGTGATGTTGACAACTCTTCTGTCTTCCTCCAGGCAAATACTTGAAGGATGAAGACAATGTCATATTTCTTTGGTACAAAGCCAAGTGTGACCAGCACCTTCTAACAAACAGCAGGTATGTTACCACTGCCAGAGTGGAGTGTCCACTGTCACAGGATCCTGGTCAGCTGGACAAGTGGACTGAGAAATGTCAAATGGAGTTTAAAATAGATCAGAGTGATTGTTGCATTTTGGAACAATCAAGGCCAGAGTCATGGTGAATGGTAGGGCCTTAAGAAGTGTAGTGGAACAGGGGGACATTGGAGTTCAGGTGCATGTTCTGAAAGTGGAGTCACAGGCAGGCATGACAGTGATGAAGGCTTTTGGCACATTGGCCTTCATCAGTAAGGGCATTAAGTATAGAAGTTAGGAAGTCATGTTACGGTTGGACTGGAGATGGGTGAGGCAGCACTTGGAGTTCAGTTTTGGTCACCTTGCTAAAGGAAGGATATTATTAAGCTTGAAAGAGTGCAAAAGAAATTTACAAGATGTTGCCAAGACTCAAGGGACTGAGTTATCGGGAGAGGCTAGACAAGCTGGGACATTTTCTTCAGAGCGTAGAAGACTGAGGGGTTCTTATAGAAGTGTTTAAGATCATGAGAGGCATGGATAGGGTGAATAGCCTTGTCTTTTTCCCAGGCTTGGGGAAGCGAAAGTGAGAGAGTGTCAGTAGAAGTTAAGAGGAGAAAGAATAAATAGGTACCTGAAGGGCAACATTTTTACAGAGAATGAGCTGCCCGTGGAAGTGATTGAGTTGGGTACATTAACATTTAAAAGACGTTTGGACAAGTAAGTGGATAGGAAAGGTTCAGACGGATTTGGGCCAAATGCAGGGAAATGGGGTTAGTGTGGATGCATGTTTGGCGTGGATTAGTTTGAGATGAAGGGCCTGTCTCCATGCTGTGGGACCCTATGCAGTGGAAAAAGATATCATCCTGATCACCAGACCTTGATGTCACAACTCCCAATGAGACTCTGCATTATCACAGTTACAAAGGTCCATTGCGTTTCCCTATTTTACTCTGAAAAACAACACAGAGAATTGATAACTCTCTCCTCTCCCACTTTAACTTATTTTCCACTTTACAAGAAGCATTTAAACTGACTGACATTGGTTAACCAAGAGTGGGTATCCTTCTTGTATCATAACAACTGCTCCTTTAAAAAGACATAACACAGATAAAATCAGGGCATTTGCACAGCAAATTTGTACTCCATGATAACATTTAATTTCCAAAAATCTTCACAAAACAATATAGCTCTTCTCTGTTGACAGTCGGTTGAATATGAGCAGAATTTAGAAGGACAATAAACTGAATCCCACAGTGCCATCCAATAGCACATAATGACAGGTAGAGAATTAATTCCCAAGTGCACAAACTGTACAAGCAAATGGAACAAACAAAATGAATTCTACATTCGCATATAAGGTAAAACAATTGTAGACTGTGCAAATTATTCTCCTGATAATGATTTCTTGACACAACAAGATGATATTGGGTACAGAATAATGTGCAAATACTGCCAGGTGAAAAGACGAAAAGTGAAAATTGAGAAAGAAAATAGAAATGAATATGTCATGTCTCTTCTTGACTTGGATGACTATGGTCAGTCACAATGCAGTTGATTTATTCATTGCATTTTCCCTTTGATACTAACATAGAAAACTAACAGCTACCTTTACTATTTTTTATGTTTCTATTTTCTTTTTGTTGCCACAAAGATCACAGTGTTGTGAGAGCTAGCCGTTCATTAAAGTATTAAACAGGACAGGGTGTGAGTGAAATATATCAGTCATCGTACATGAGTGAACATCCTGTGGTTTTACATGCATGTTCTCACCTTGGTCAGAAAGTAAAAATTCCCCTTGTTCACTGCAAGAGAAAATACTGAACCTGTTGCATGATGCTGAAGGAATTCCAGTAAAGTACCCCAAGAACTAAATTAAATTCCAGCTTAATTACTCCTCCAAATATCTCACCATGACTTCAATTGGTGACTGAACAAATGTATCAATTCTCTTTTGTTACTGGAGGAGCTAGATAGCAGGTTAAGTTTCAGATTGAAACAAATGTTGCAATTTAATTTGTTTCCACGGTAGTACAAATTCAAAAGCAGTACACATCTCATCCAAAATGACTGAAATGAGACTTTTTTGTTAAATGAATTACTGGCGTGCATTGAAAAAAGGCACAGAAGCCATTCAAACAGAAATACAGATAACATTGGAACCAGAATGAAGAAACTCTCAATTGTGAACTTTTTGTTTTACAAACATATGAACAATAAATTCAAAATACACATTCAGACCAGACACTGACCAATCCAAAATAATACTAACAATCATAAACTGTAGCATAGACTTAACGTTGTGGAAAATACTGCATATACAATGTCAGACACTGATGAGGGACAAACACATTCATTTTCATTTGAAGGGCCCAAAACTGATTAAATTAAAACATGTCTTAGTCATGTCGAGTCTTTTAATTTGATACAAACTGGCATCACGAGAAAATTCACTCTCTCGCAGCCAGTGTGTACTGAAAGGAAAATAATGAATCCCAGCCTGAAGCGATTTCAGAATTGGATGGTTCGAAATTGACTCTCAAAATCACTGAACACAGCAGGGGAGGTGAGTGTTCAATATTAGATTTTTACAATGCCCAGCATCGATAGGTAAAGACTACTCCACACGCATAACATAAATAAAAAAACTGAGACTGAATGCAACAAAATTAAGCCTCATGGAAAAGAGACATGTTAGAGCAAAACTATTCTGTCAATTACACAGGTTCAGTGTATATCTGTGGAGTTTATGCTCCAGTCAGATGCACAAAGGAACATCGAAGGAGCATGAGATCCATAGTCTCAACCTGAGACTGTTGCGTGTATATCAAAAGTAATACTCTAGTTATTCAAAGACAGATGGCTGCAGAACTAACATCAAATTGGCATTAACATATCGCCACTGACAGTGAGTGGATGAAGTTGACATTCCCAACAACTTACATAGAAGAATACAGCGCAGTACAGGCCCTTGGGCCCTCGATGTTGCGCCGATCCAAGCCCACCTAAACTACACTAACCCACTATCCTCCATATACCTATCCAATGCCCTCTTAAATGCCCATAAAGAGGGAGAGTCCACCACTGTTACTGGCAGGGCATTCCATGAACTAACGACTCGCTGAGTGAAGAACCTACCCCTAACATCAGTCCTATATCTACCCCCCCTTAATTTAAAGCTATGCCCCCTTGTAATACCCGACTCAATACGCGGGAAAAGGTTCATACTGTCGACCCTATCTAACCCCCTAATCATCTTGTACACCTCAATCAAGTCACCCCTAAACCTTCTTTTCTCTAGTGAAAACAGCCCCAAGTGCCTCAGTCTTTCCTCATACGATTTTCCTACCATACCAGGCAACATCCTGGTAAACCTCCTCTGCACCCGTTCCAATGCCTCCACATCCTTCCTATAGTATGGCGACCAAAACTGCACACAATATTCCAGATGCGGCCGTACCAGAGTCTTATACAACTGCATCATGACCTCAGGACTCCGGAACTCAATTCCTCTACCAATAAAAGCCAGTACGCCATATGCCTTCCTCACCGCACTATTTACCTGGGTGGCAACTTTCAGAGATCTGTGTACATGGACACCAAGATCCCTCTGCTCATCCACACTACCAAGTATCCGACCATTAGCCCAGTACCCCATCTTTTTGTTATTCTTCCCAAAGTGAATCACCTCGCACTTAGCTACATTGAATTCCATCTGCCACCTTTCTGCCCAGCTCTGCAGCTTCTCTATATCCTGCTGTAACCTGCCACATGCTTCCTCACTGTCAACAACTCCTCCGACTTTCGTATCATCCGCAAACTTGCTCACCCAACCTTCTAACCCCTCTTCCAGGTCATTTATAAAAATGACAAACAGCAATGGTCCCAAAACAGATCCTTGCGGAACACCGCTAGTGACGGCACTCCATGAAGAAACTTTGCCATCAACTACTACCCTCTGTCTTCTTCCATCCAGCCAATTCCTAATCCAAACCTCCAACTCACCCTCAATGCCATATCTCCGTATTTTCTGCAGTAGCCTACCATGGGGAACCTTATCAAACGCCTTATTAAAATCCATATATACCACATCTACCGCTTTCCCCTCATCAACCTCCTTCGTCACCTTTTCAAAGAATTCAATAAGGTTTGTGAGGCACGACTTGCCCTTCACAAAACCATGCTGACTATCCTTGATCACATTATTCCTATCTAGATGTGCATAAATCCTATCCCTTACAATTCTCTCTAAGTGATGGAAACTGCTGTGCAGAATGGATGCAGAAGAGAATGTCCCAGTGTGCAGACAATGGCCTGAATTGCTTGCTTCTGTGCTGTCCCAACTCTGATTCTGGTGATAAAGGACACCACGATCTGTTGTGCAGTGCATTGGGATAAACTATCTTCTAGAATTGGAGAGGCTGATGCAGAATAAAAAACTTACTTTTACAAATAAGCACCAACAATGTCCATGTTTCACATAAAACAATTGTCTCAGTGATACTATAGAAACCACCTCCCCCTGCACCCTCTACATTCTTCCTATAATGTTCAGTTCTTCCTGAACCGAACACAATATTCCAAGTGTGTTCTAACCAGAGCTCTATAGAGCTGCAGCATAACTTCATGGAGCTTAAACTCAATCCTCCTACAATGAAAGCCAAGACACCATATACCTTCTTGACAATCCTATCAAGTTGGGTGGCAACTTTAAAAGATCTATGGATGTGAGCCCCAAGATTCCTCTCTTCCTCCATACTGCCAAGAATTCTGCCTTTAACCCTATATCTGCATTCAAATTCCACCATCTAAAATGAATAAAAGAACAAAGAAAATTACAGCACAGGAACAGGCCCTTTGGCCCTCCAAGCCTGCACTGATCCATGTCCTCTATCTAAACCTGTCACCTATTTTCTAAGGATCTGTATCCCTTTGCTCCCTGCCAATTCATGATTCTGTCTAGACACATTGTATTATTTAATATCATACCAGCCTCTACCGCTTCCGCTGACAATGCATTCCAGGCACCCACCACTCTCTGCATAAAGAACTTTCCATGCATATGTCCCTTAAACCCTATCCCTCTGACCTTGAACTCATGACCCCAAGCAATTGAGTCCCCTACTCTAGGAGGAATAAAAAGCTTCTTGCTCTCCATCCTAACTATTCTTCTCATGATTTTGCAGACCTCAATCAGGTCTCGCCCTCAACCTCCATCTTTCTAATGAAAATAATCTTAATCTACTCAACCACTCCTCATAGCTAGCACTGTCCATTACAGGCAACATTCTGGCGAACCTCCTCTGCACCCTCTCCAAAGCATCCACATCCTTTTGGTAATGTGGAGACCAGAACTGTATGGAGTATTCCAAATGTGGCCGAACCTAAGTGTAACATGACCTGCCAATTCTTGTACTCAATACCCCCTCCGATGAAGGTAAGCGTACCGATGAAGGTATGCATTCTTGACCACTCTAATGACCTGCATTGCCACCTTCAGGGAACAATGGGCCTTAACACCCAGATTTCTCTGTACATTAATTTTCCCCAGGGCTTTTCCATTTACCCTCTAGATCACTCTTGAATTGGATCTGTGAAAATGCATCACCTTTCATTTGACTGGATAGAACTCTATCTGCCATTTCTCTGTGCAACTCTCCAATCTATCTATCTTCTGCTATGTTCTCTAAGAGGGTGGCATAGTGGCTCAGTGGTTAGCACTGCTACCTCACAAGGTCCCAGGTTCGATTCCAACCTCGGATGACTGTCTGTGTAGAGTTTGCACGTTCTCCCCGTGTCTGCGTGGGTTTCCTCCGGGTGCTCCGGTTTCCTCCCACAGTCCAAAGATGTGCAGGTCAGGTGAATTAGCCATGCTAAATTGTCCATAGTGTTCAGTGCATTAGTCAGAAGGAATGGGTCTGGGTGGGTTCTCTTTGGAGAGTCGATGTGGACTGCTTTGGCCGAAGGGCCTGTTTCCACACTGTAGGGAATCTAATCAGTCCCCTTCACTATCTGCAACTCCAACAATCTTAGTGTCATCTGCAAACTTGCTAATCAGACCACATGTACATTCCTCCAAATCATTCATGTATATCACAAAGAACAGCGTCCCAGCATGGTCACAGTTCTCGATTTTGAGGAACTGTTCCACTACAATACTGTCTCCTGTTGCCCAGCCTGTTCTCTATTCATCTAGCTCGTACACTCTGGACTCCATGAGACTTCACTTTCTCCATCAAGCTACCATGGGGAAAGTTATCAAATGCCTTACTGAAGTCCATGTATATGACACCTACAGCCCTTCCCTTGTCAATGACCTTTGTCACTTCCTCAAATAATTCTATTAAGTTGGTAACACATGATCTTCCCTGCACAAAACCATGTTGCCTGTCACTGATGAACTCATTTTCTTTCAAATGAGAATAGGTCCGATCCCTCAATATCTTCTCTAGTAGCTTCCCTACCACTGACATCATGCTCACTGGTCTATACCTGGATTATCTCTGCAACCCTTCCTAAACAAGGGGCCAACATTAACAATTCTCTAGTCCTCTGGGACCTCACCCATGTTCAATGATGATGGAAGGATATCTGTTAAGGCCCCAGCTATTTCCCCTCTTGCTTCCCCCAGTACCCTGGGATAGACCTAGGGAATTGTCCACCTTAATGCCTTTTAGAATACCCAACACTTCCTCCCTCCTTATGCTGACTTGACCTCGAGTAAACAAACATCTATCCCAAAAATTCTTCATATCCCTCTGCTCAGTGAATACCAATGCAAAGTACTCATTAAGAATCTTACCATTTTCTCTGACTCCACTGTCCTTGAGTGGGCCAGCACTTTCTCTAGTTACCCTCTTGCTTCCTATATATGAATGAAAGGCTTTGGGACTTTCCTTAACCCTGTTTGCTAAAGATATTTCATGACCCCTTTTAGCCCTCTTAATTCCTCATTTCAGATTGGTCTTACTTTCTTGATATTCTTCCAAAATTGCGTCTGTTGTCAATCACCTAGACCTTATGTATGCTTCCTATTTCCCCAGAGCTAGTCTCATAATTTCACCTGTCATCTATGGTTCCCTAATCTTGCCATTTCTATCCATCATTTTCACAGGGGCATGTCTGTCCTGCATTCTAATCAGCCTCTCTTTAAAAGCCTCCAACATATCAAATGTTATTTACCTTCAAATAACTGCTCCCAATCCACATTCCCCAGCTCCTGCCAAATGTTGGTATATTTGGCCTTCCCCCAATTTAGAACTCTTCCTTTCGGACCTCTCTCGTCTTTGTCCATGAGTATTCTAACACTTGTGGAATTGTGATCAATATTCCCAAAGTCAGCCCCTACAGAAACTTCAACCACCTGACCGGGCTCAGTCCCCAACACCAGGTGCAGTATGGACCCTTCCCGAGTTGGACTATTTACATACTGCTCTAGAAAACCCTCCTGGATGCTCCTTACAAATTCTGCTCCATCTAGCCCTCCAACACTAAGTGAATCCCAGTCACTGTTGGGAAAATTAAAATCTCCCATCACTGCCACCCTGTTGCTCCTACATCTTTCCATAATCTGTTCACACGTGTGTACTTCTATCTCACGCTTGTTGTTGGGAGGCCTGTTGTACAGCCCCAACATTGGTACCACACCCTTCCTATTTCTGAGCTCTGGCCATGTTGCCTCACTGCTTGAGTCCTCCATGGTGCCCTTCTTCAGAACAGCTGTGATAACCTCCCTGACCAGTATTGCAACTCCTCCAGCCCTTTTACCTCCTTCTCTATCCTGCCTAAAGCATTGATTTCATGGGATATTTAGTTGTCAATTGTGTCCTTCCCTCAACCAAGTCTCAGTAATAACAATAACATCATGCTCCCAGGTACTACTCCAAGCCCTAAGTTCATCTGCCTTACCTACTACACATTTCACATTAAAATAAATTCACCTCAGACCACCAGTCCCTTTGCATTTATCATCTGCTCCCTGCCTACTCTTCCCCATAGGCATGCTGACTGCATGATCTAGTTCCTTACAGGCTTTAGTTACTACCTTCTTACTGTCCACTAACCTCCATGTTTGGTTTCCATCCCCCTGCCACATTAGTTTAAACCCTCTCCAACAGCGTCAGCAAAAGCACCCCCAAAGAGATTGGGACTGGTTCTGGGGATGGTGGGACTATTACAAATTGGACAGTCCACACTTGGGCTGGACTGGAACCAAAGTCCCAAAATTTGAACCCCTCCCTCCTGCACCATTTCTCAAGCCACACATTTAGTCTGCCTTTTCTTTCATTTGTACTCTGACTAGCACCTGTCACTGGCAGCTATTCTGAGATTAATAATACTGAGGTACTACTTTTTAACTTCGCACCTAACTCCCTAAATTCTGTTTGGAAGACCTCATCCCATTTTTAATCGATATCATTGATGCCTATATGCACCACAACAACTGGTTCACCCTCCTCCTTCAGAATGTTCTGCAGTCGATCTGAATCATCCCTGGCCCATGCACTTTGGAGGCAACACACCATTCAGAAGTCTAGTTTTCAACCACAGTGCTGCCTATCTACTCCCTTAACAATTGAATCCCCGATGACTGTAGTCCTTCCACTCTTTTTCCTGCCCTTCTGTACAGCAGAGCAAGCCACGGTGCCATGAACCTGGCTACTGCTGCCTTCCCCTGGTGAGCCATCTCCCCCAACAATATCCCAAATGGTATATGTGTTTTGGAGGGCGATGACTGCTGGGGACACCTGCACTGCCTTCCTGTTCTGTCTCTGCATTTTGGTCACCCATTCCCTTTCTCCCTCAGCAATCCTAATCTGTGGTATGACCAATTCGCTGAACAATATCCATGACCTCCTCAGCATCATGGATGCTTCAATGTGAATCCATCCACAGCTCTGGAACCACCATGCGGTCTAACAGGAGCTGCAGCTGGACACACTTGCTGCACGTGACATCAGCCAAGTCCCTGAGCTCCCACACTGAGCAAGAGGAGCATAACATGGGTCTGACATCGCCCTGCCATTTTTACTCTTATATTTCCAGGTTGAATTCCATCTCTCACTTCTCAGACCAATTCTACGTCCTGTCAATGTCCCGTTGCAACCTACAACAGCCCTCCATACTATCCACCACACCACCAACCTTTGTGTCATCTGGAAACTTACTAACCTACCCTTCCACTTCCTTATCCATGTCATTTATAAAAATCATGAAGAATAGAGATCCCAGCACAGATCCCTGTGGAACACCACTGGTCACCGAGCTCCAGGCGGAATACTGTCCATGTAAGACCACCCTCTGTCTTCTGTGGGTCAGCCAAATCTGTATCAAGACAGCCAAATCTCCCTGTATCCCATGCCTCTTACTTTCTGAAAGAGCCTACCAAGGGGATCCTTATCAAATGCCTTGCTAAAATCCATGTACTGTACACGACATCCACTGCTCTGTTTTCATCAATGTGTTTTGTCACATCCTCAAATAATACATTAAGGCTTGTGAGAAATGCCCTACCCCTCACAAAGCCATGCTGACTATCTCTAATCGAAGTATGGTTTTCAATGTAGTGATAAATGCTGTCTCTCAGAATCCTCTCCGCTAATTTACCCACTACCGATATAAGACTGACTGGTCTGTAATTCCCAGGATTATCCCTATTCCCTTTCTTGAACCCTTGTCACCCTCCAAACATCAGGCAGTAGTCCAGTGGACAGTGAGGATGCAAAGATCATCGCCAAAGGCGCAGCAATCTCTTCCCTCAGTTCCTGTCGTAACCTTGTGTATGTTCCATCTGGTCCAGTGGAATTATCTATTCTTAGGCTTTTCAAAATTTTCAGGACATTCTTCTTCTTAACATCAACCTGTTCTTCTTCTTAACATATCAGCCTGTTTCGCACTGTCCTCACAAACGATAAGGTCCCTCTCACGTGTGAATACTGAAGCACAGTGTTCATTAAGGACCTCTCATATCTCCTCCAACCCCAGCACAATTTTCCTCCACTCTCCCTGATCAGCTCTACACTTACTCTGTCCACCCTCTTGCTCCTCACATTAGGGAAATCCTTTCGGCATTTTCCACTTATCCTACCTGCTAAAGCTTTTTACATGTCCCCTTCTAGCTCTCCTGAGTCTATTCTTCAGTTCCTACCTAGCCACATTGTACCCCTCTAGAGCCCTATCTGATCCTTCTTCCTCTTGACTAGAAGTTCTACATCTCTTGTCATCCAAAGTTCCTTCAGCCTTCCATCCTTTCCTTGCCCTAGTGCTGGATAGGTTTGTCCTACTATCAGCAAGTGCTCTCTAAACAACCTCCACATTACTGTCATGCATTTCCCGGAGAACATTGGTTCCTAATTTAGATGCACCTGTTCCTACTTAACAGCATTGTAATTCCACCCCCTCCAATTAAATACAGTAGGGACAATAGTGGTAAACATTACATCCCACATCCTGCAAGAAGAGCATGCAGCTGGTCTATCCTCTCTCCCCTCTACTCTAAAATGACAGAAACTGACAGATAAAGATTGATAACTAAACTCACGTATGGACATCACAGAAACTGATATGCACAGATTGAAACTTGCAATCTCGTATTCACATAGCAGAAACTGACAGGTACAACTTGATAACTATGGTCACACATTCTCATTACAATAACTGACAGGAACACATTGACAATGATCACATGACAGAAACAGACATGCACAGATTAAAACTGCATTCACATAGTGACATAGCAGAAACTGACAGGTACAGATAGCCTCACAGGGAGTTAACACCTTCAATACCTTATCTGGCCGACATGACACCAATTGTTAAAGTACACTTGAGAATGTAACTTTTTTTTTAAAAAGCGATTTATGTATGAATGAACTGAAACCAACATGGTCATTCTAAAAGATTGGACACTTTGGGAAACGAGAAATGCAATTGCTTTGCCACTTGCGAACATCTTTTCATCCTCGCTCTCCACTGGAGTCGTACCTGAGGACTGGAGAGAGGCAAATGTAATTCCTCTCTTCAAGAAAGGAAATAGGGAAATCCCCGGCAATTACAGACCAGTAAGTCTTACGTCTGTTGTCTGCAAGGTGTTAGAAAGGATTCTGAAGGATAGGATTTATGACCATCTGGAAGAGCATGGCTTGATTAAATGCAGTCAACACGGCTTTGTGAGGGGCAAGTCATGCCTCACAAACCTTAGAGTTCTTTGAGGATGTGACTAGAAAAGTTGATGAGGGTCGAGCTGTGGATGTGGTGTATATGGACTTCAGCAAGGCATTTGATAAGGTTCCCCATGGTAGGCTCATTCAGAAGGTCAGGAGGAATGGGATACAGGGGAACATAGCTGTCTGGATACAGAATTGGCTGGCCAACAGAAGACAGCGAGTGGTAGTAGAAGGAAAATATTCTGCCTGGACGTCTGTGGTGAGTGGTGTTCCACAGGGCTCTGTCCTTGGGCCTCTACTATTTGTAATTTTTATTAATGACTTGGATGAGGGGATTGAAGGATGGGTCAGCAAGTTTGCAGATGACACAAAGGTTGGAGGTGTCGTTGACAGTATGGAGGGCTGTTGTAGGCTGCAGCGGGACATTGACAGGATGCAGAGATGGGCTGAGTGGTGGCAGATGGACTTCAACCTGGATAAATGCTAGGTGATGCATTTTGGAAGGTCGAATTTGAAAGCTGAATACAGGATTAAGGATAGGATTCTTGGCAGTGTGGAGGAACAGAGGGATCTTGGTGTGCAGGTACATAGATCCCTTAAAATGGCCACCCAAGTGGACAGGGTTGTTAAGAAAGCATATGGTGTTTTGGCTTTCATTAACGGGGATTGAGTTTAAGAGTCGTGAGATCTTGTTGCAGCTCTATAAAACTTTGGTTAGACCGCACTTGGCATACTGCGTCCAGTTCTGGAGCCCTATTATAGAAAAGATGTGGATGCTTTGGAAAGGGTTCAGAGGAGGTTTACCAGGATGCTGCCTGGACTGGAGGGCTTATCTTATGAAGAGAGGTTGACTGAGCTCGGACTTTTTTCATTGGAGAAAAGGAGGAGAAGAGGGGACTTAATTGAGGTATACAAGGTAATGAGAGGCATAGATAGAGTCGATAGCCAGAGACTATTTCCCAGGGCAGAAATGACTAACATGAGGGGTCATAGTTTTAAGCTGGTTGGAGGAAAGTACAGAGGGGATGTCAGAGGTGGGTTCTTTACACAGAGAGTTGTGAGAGCATGGAATGTGTTGCCAGCAGCAGTTGTGGAAGCAAGGTCATTGGGGACAGTTAAGAGACTACTGGACATGCATATGGTCACAGAAATTTGAGAGTGCATACATGAGGATCAGTGGTCGGCACAACATCATGGGCTGAAGGGCCTGTTCTGTGCTGTACTGTTCTATGTTCTAAACAATCCAGGTATTTTCAATATATAATTTCAGTTACATCACACTGCAAACTTTTGCTATAAATTCTGTGTCTTGCAATCTTATTCTCCACAATCACCTGATGAAGAAGCAATGCTCCGAAAGCTAGTGCTTCCAAATATACCGATTGGACTAGAACCTGATGTGTGATTTTTAACTTTGTACACCCCAGTCCAACACCAGCATCTCCAAACCTGTTCAGCAACACATCCTCAGTCCTTACCATTAAGGTGTGCAAGTCCTGCTATGATTTGCTTTTCCAAAGTGCAGCACCTGACATTTATCTAAACTGAACTCATCCTGCCACTCCTCAGTGCATTGGCCCATCTGATCAAGATCCTGTTACAATCTGAGGTAACCTCCTTCACTGCCCACTACACTTCCAATTTTGGTGTCATCTGCAAACTTACTAACAAACCTCCTACATCCAAGTCATTTAGATAAATGACAAAAATTAGTGGACATAGCACCAATCCTTCGGGCACACCACTGGTCACAGGCCTCCAGTCTGAAAAGCAACCACCACTTTCAGTCTTCTACCTTCGAGCCAGTTCGATATCCAAATGGCTAGTTCTCCCTGTATTCCATGAGATCTAACCTTGCTAACCAGTCTCCCATGAGAAAGTCAGAGGAATCCTTTACTGAAGCTTGCATCTCCTGGACACTCAGATTCCTCTGACTACCACAGCTAAAACAAACTAGAAAAGGCATGAACTGAGAGAACTGGTCCCTCCCCTTTCATTGGTAAACCACTGCCTTTAGGACCTCTCTTCAAAAAAAACGAGGTCAGAATGACCTTGTTAAAGTGATAGCATTGCCATTTTGTAAACATCTGTTCCCAGAAATAACTGTCACAGAAACGCCAAAAACGGGAGTTGCAGTAGTCCATTCAGCCTTTCCAGGAAACAGTGAGATCTGCAGATGCTGGAAATCAGCGTTGAGAGGATGTTGCTGGAAAAGCACATCAGGTCAGGCAGCATCCGAGTAGCAGGAAAATAGACATTTTAGGCTGCAGCTCTTCATCAGGAATGAGGCTGGGAGTCTCAGGGGTGGAGAGATGAATGGGAGTGGGGTGGGGCTGGGGAGAAGATAACTGAGAGTGTAATAGGTGAATGGAATGGGGGTAAATGTGATAGGTCGGAGAGGACGGTGGAGCGGAAAGGTGGGAAGGAAGATTGACATGTAGGACAGGTCATGAGGAAGGCTATGCTGGAAGGTTGGAACTGGAGTAAGGTTGGAAGAGGGGAAATGAGGAAACTTGTGAAATCCACATTGATGCCCTGGGTTGAAGGGTCCTGAGACGGAAGATAAGGTGTTGTTCCTCCAGGTGTTGGGGTGGTGAGTGAGTGGCGATGGAGGAGGCCCAGGACCTGCATGTCTTCAGCAGAGTGGGAGGGTAAGCTGAAAATTCGGCCACATGGTGGTGGGGTTGATTGGTGCGGGTGTCCCTGAGATGTTCTCTAAAGCGCTCTGCAAGAAGGCATCCAGTCTCCCCAAAGTAGAGGAGGGCACATTGGGAGCAACAGGTACAATAAATGACGTATGGAAATGCATGTGAAACTTCGATGGATGTGGAAGCATCCATTGGGGGGCGGAGACAGGGGCGGGGGAATGTGGGTGCAGGTTTTCCAATTCCTGCGGTGACAGGGGAAGGTGCCAGGAGGGGAAGGTGGCTTGTTAGGGGGGCGTGGACCTGACCAGGTTGCTAAGGAGGGAACGGTCTTTGCGGAAAGTGGATGGGGTGGGGAGGGAGATATATCCTTGGTGGTAGGGTCCATTTGTAGATGGCAGAAATGTCAGCAGAAGATGCGATTTATGCAGAGGTTGGTGAGGTGGAAGGTGAGGACCAGGGGGGTCTGTCCTTGTTGCGGTTGGAGGGGTTGGGCTTGAGGGCGGAGGTGTGGTATGTGAATGAGATGCGATGGAGGGCATCTTCAACCACATGAGAGGGGAAATTACAGTCTCTAAATAAAGAGGCCATCTAGTGTGTTCTGTTGTGGAACTGGTCCTCCTGGGAGCAAATGCAGCTGAGGCGGAGGAATCAGGAATATGGGATGGCATTTTTGCAGGAGGTAGGTTGGGAGGAGGTGTAATCCAGGTAGCTTTGAGAGTTGGTGGGTTTGTGAACATGTCAGTATTAAGTTGATCTTCATGGATGGAGATGGAGGGGTCTAGGAAGGGGACGGAGGTGTCAGAGATGGTCCAGGTTAATTAAAGGTCGGGGTGGAATGTGTTGGTAAAGTTGATGAACTGTTCGACCTCCTCGTGGGAGCACAAGGTGGCGCCAATGCAGTCATCAATGTAACAGAGGAAGAAATGGGGTAGTGCCAGTGTAACTACGGAAGATCGACTGTTCTACGTAGCCGACAAAGAAACACACATAGCTGGGGCCCATGAGTACCCCTTTCGTCTGGAGGAAGTGGAGGATTGGAAGTAGAAACTTTTGAGGATGAGGACTAGTTCAGCCAAACAAATAAGAGTGTCATGTGGAAGGTTGTTGGTGGGAACATTGCGAGAGGAAGAAACGGAGGAGTTGGAGGCCCTGGTCATGGCAAATGGAGGTGTAGAGGGACTGGATGTCCGTGGTGAAGATGAGACATTGGGGGCCGGGGAAACAAAAATCTTGGAGAAGGTAAAGGGCGTAGGTGGTGTCCCGAACGTATGCGGGGAGTTCCTACACCAGGGAGATAGGACAGTATCGGGGTAGGTGGAAATGAGTTTGGTGGGGCAGGAACAGGCCGAGATGATAGGTCGGCCAGGGGAGTCACGCTTGTGGATCTTCCACCTATCGTCCCATCCATTGCCATCCTGGCTGATCATTCAACTATTATCAATGTATCAATGTGAACCCGAGTGACAACACTGCAGCATAATGCATCATTAAATGGTGTGTAGTGTACCACGATATTGAAGCTGATCATGTCCAAATCCAACAAGATGTTGAGAATATCCAGGCTCAGACTGCAAAATAACAAGTCATATTCACATCACAGAAATGATTGGCAATGCCCATCTCCAATAAAGAGACAATTTAATGACATATCCTTGACTTCAGCATAATCAAATTCCTAACCATTAACATTCTAGGAATAACCATTAGCCAGAAATGGAACTGGATTCACCATGTACATTGAATGACCGAGAAAGCAGGTCAAAGGCTGGGACCACTACAGCAATTAACTCTCCTCCTGTCTCCTCAAAGCCCGTCCAACATTAACAAGGCGCAGTCAGGAGTGTGTTCGCTTACTCCACTTACCATTAATGGAGGAGTGCAGCTCCAAAAACCTTTGAGATTTTCAGGCTTAAGCTTCTGTACCCACTGTATGTTGGCATTGTGCAGGGAAATCATGGAAACGTGACAGGTCTGTAAATGAGATGTTTTGGAGTCGCTAGCTTAACAGTTTCGAGTAAAAACATTGAAATAGCGTCCGTTGTTCTGCTCTTCAATAGTTAGCGGTTTGAAAGCTGAATGTTGAACTGGGTAAGCATTCCGGTTGCTTCGGGTCGTCTTGCATCTCACTCACTCTGGTGTAGTTTTACATAAAACAAAAACAGTCACCAGACAACGAGCAGCTCAGGGCAAGAATGGAATCAGATCTGTGCTTCTGTTCAGAGTGGAGAACATCCTTTATTGGTAGAGGAATTGAGTTCCGGAGTCCTGAGGTCATGATGCAGTTGTATAAGACTCTGGTACGGCCACATCTGGAATATTGTGTGCAGTTTTGGTCGCCATACTATAGGAAGGATGTGGAGGCATTGGAACGGGTGCAGAGGAGGTTTACCAGGATGTTGCCTGGTATGGAAGGAAAATCGTATGAGGAAAGACTGAGGCATTTGGGGCTGTTTTCACTAGAGAAAAGAAGGTTTAGGGGTGACTTGATTGAGGTGTACAAGATGATTAGGGGGTTAGATAGGGTCGACAGTATGAACCTTTTCCCGCGTATTGAGTCGGGTATTACAAGGGGGCATAGCTTTAAATTAAGGGGGGGTAGATATAGGACTGATGTTAGGGGTAGGTTCTTCACTCAGCGAGTCGTTAGTTCATGGAATGCCCTGCCAGTAACAGTGGTGGACTCTCCCTCTTTATGGGCATTTAAGAGGGCATTGGATAGGTATATGGAGGATAGTGGGTTAGTGTAGTTTAGGTGGGCTTGGATTGGCGCAACATCGAGGGCCCAAGGGCCTGTACTGCGCTGTATTCTTCTATGTTCTATGTTCTAATTCAAGGATCATCCAGTGAGGTTTTGTGGGTGGAGCTCAGAAATAAAAAGTGTATGGTCATATTATTGGGGTTGTACGATCGGCCCCCAAATAGTCAACAGGAATTAGAGGAACAAATATGCAGGGAGACTGGGGACACTTGCAGGTTGTAAATAGTAGATGATTTCAATTTTCCTTCTGGGTCTGACAGAGCCTTAAGAGATTTGATGGTGGGGGGGTATGTAAGTGCATTCAGGAAAGTTTCCTCATGCAGTATATAGAGAGTACTACTCGGGAAGGGGCAAAACTCGACCAACTCTTGGGAAAGAAGGCAGGACAGGTAATGGAGGTGACAGTGGGGGAGTGCTTTGGGATCAGTTCTATTAATTTTTAAAATAGTTCTGGATTGAGACATAAAACTGTCCACAGGTTCAGGGTCTAAAATGTGGCAAGTTGGATTTTGATGGAATGACAGGAGCATGCAGGGGTTGATTGGAGTGGTTTGTTTGCGGGCAAAGGGATCTTTGGCTATTGGGAGGTTGTTAAAAGTTAAAATCCCGCTCACCCTGGATTCCATGCAACCTAACCTTCCAGAGCATCCTACCATGTGGAACCTTAGCAAAGGCCTTCATGAAATCTATACAGACACTTCCATCATCCTGCCCTCATCAACCTTCCTGGTCATTTCATTAAATAACTCTCACAAATTTGTGAGGCACGATCTCTCACTCGCAAAGCCATGTTGACTGCTCCTCATCAAACCATTTCTTTCCAAATGCTTGTCACCATTCCCTTCTTATTTCTTAGCTCCACGCACAAAGCCTCAGAATCCTCTCACGTAACTTAACCACCATAGATGTTAAGCTGACTGGTCTATAGTTCCTCGGATTTTCTTTGCAGCCATTCTTGTATAAGGACACAACATTTTGTATCCTCCAGTTCCAGGACCTCACCTGTGGCTAACAGTGGTGCAAAAACATCAGCCAGAGCCCCCACAATTTCTTCTCTCGCCTCTTGCACTGTTCATGGTAAGGGCTAGATTTATCCACCTTCATACACTGTAATACATCCTGCACCACTTCTGCTGTGATATGGCCTGTCCTCAAAATGTCACCATAAACTTCCCCAAGTCTTCTTGTCTTTCTCCATGGTAAACACAGAGGATAAATATTCATTGAGAATCTTGCCCATCTCTTGCATTTCTACACATAAAAGTCCACTTTGGGTCCTTGAGAAGCCCTATTCTCTTTTTTCCTTTTAAGTATACTTAAAGCACTTCTTTGGATTCACAGCAAAACTCATCTCAGCCAACATTATCGCGTGTCCCGTTTTCACCCTGCTGATTTCTTTCTTCAGTAAACTCCTGTATTACCTATACACCTCCAGGGATTTCCTTGATCCCAGCTGCCTGTACCTGGTCCATGCTTCCTTCTTTTTTCTGGTGAAAGCCTCAATATCTCTTGTCATCCAGGGTTCCCTATTCCTGCCAAACCTGCCCTTCACCCTCACAGGAACATATCGACCTTGAACTCTCGCTATCTCACTTTTAACAGCCTCCCACAATGCAGTTGATTAGTTCATTGCACTTTCCTTTTGATACTTATATCGAAAATTAACAACTACCTTTACTATTTTGTACGTTTGAATTTTTAATTTGTTGCCAAAAAATGTCACATGCCACAAAGATCACAGCGTTGTGAGAGCTAGCCTTTCATTAAAAGTATTAAACAGGACAGAGTGTGAGTGAAATATTTTAGTCATCGTACATGAGTGAACTTCTTATATGTTTTACATGCATGGTCTCACCTTGGTCAGAAAGTAAAAATTCCCCTTGTTCACTGCAAGAGAAAATACTGAACCTGTTGCATGATGCTGAAGGAATTCCAGTAAAGTACCCCAAGAACTAAATTGAATTCCAAATTAATTACTCCTCCAAATATCTCACCATGACTCAATTGGTGACTGAACAAATGTATTAATTCTCTTTTGTTACTGGGAGGAACCAGATAGCTGGGCAAGTTTCAGAGTGAAACAAATGTTGCAATTTAATTTCTTTCCACAGAAGTACAAACTCAAAAGCAGCACGCATTTCATACAAACTGACTGAAGTGAGACTTTGTTGTGCACGAAAAATGGCACTGAAGCCTCCTCCATTCAAACAGAAAGACAGATAACATTGGATTTAGAATGAAGAAACTCAGATTGTGAACTTTTTTACAAACATGTTAACAATAATGTAACATGAACAAACAGCCTTATGTATGCTTCCTATTTCCTCTTACCTCGTCCCTTAATTTCACCTGTCATCCATGGTTCCCTAATCTTGCCATTTCTATCCCTCTTTTTCACAGGGGCAAGTCTGTCCTACATGCTAATCAACCTCTTTTTAAAAGCCTCCAACCTATCAAACGTGTATTTACCTTCAAAAAGCTGCTCTCAATTCACATTCTCCAGCTCCTGCCAAATGTCGGTATACTTGGCCTACCCCCAATTATGACTCTTTCTATAAGACATCTCTCATCTTTGTCCATGAGTGTTCTAACACTTGTGGAATTGTGAGCAATATTCCCAAATAATCCCCTACAGAAACTTCAACCACCTGACCGGGCCCAGTCCCTAACACCAGATCCACTATGGACATTTCCCGAGTTGGACTATTTACATATTGCTTTAGAAAACCCTCCTGGATGCTCCTTACACGTCCAGATGGGGCAGAATTTGTAACATAAGGTGAATCCCAGTCAATGTTGGGAAAATTAAAATCTCCTATCACTACCACCCTGTTGCTCCTACATCTTTCCATAATCTGTTCACATATTTGTACTTCTATGTCACGCTCGTTGTTGGGAGGCCTGTAGCACAGCCCCAACATTGGTACCACACCCTTCCTATTTCTGAGCTCTGGCCATGTTGCCTCACTGCTTGAGTCCTCCATTGTGCCCCCTTTCAGCACAGCTGTGATATCTTCTCTGACCAGGAGTGCTACTCCTCCAGCCCTTTTGCCTCCCTCTCTATCCCGCTTGAAGCATCAATATCCTGGGATATTTAGTTACCAATCGTGCCCTTTCCTCAACCAAGTCTCAGTAATACCAATAACATCATGCCCCCAGGTACCACTCCAAGCCCTAAGTTCATCTGCCTTAACTTCTACACTTCTCACATTAAAACAAATGCACTTCAGACCACCAGTCAGTTTGCATTCATCAACTGCTCCCTGATTACTCTTCCCCATAGGCATGCTGACTGAATGATCTAGTTCCTTACTGTCCACTAACCTCCTCATTTGGTTCCCACCCCCTGTCATATTACTGTAAAACCTCCCCAATAGCATTAACAAAAGCACCCCCAAGGATATTGGTTCCAGTCTGGTTCAGGTGTAGACCATCCAATTTGTAATAGTCCCACCATCCCCAGAACCAGTCCCAATGTCCCAAAATCTGAACCCCTCCCTCCTGCACCATTTCTCAAGCCACACATTTAGCCTGCCTATTCTTTCATTTGTACTCTGACTAGCACCTGGAACTGGCAGATTACTAACTCTGAGGTACTACTTTTTAACTTGGCTCCTAACTCCATATATAATGTTCAGAAGACGTTATCCTGTTTTTTTTTTAAACCTAGATATTTGGTGCCTATATGCATCATGACAACTGGCTGTTCACCCTCCTCCTTTAGAATGTTCTGCAAGCTAAGACATCACTGACCCGTGCACCTGAGAGGCAACATACCACTTGGGAGTCTCATTTCTGACCACGGAGCCACCTATCTACTTCCATAACAATTGAATCCCCGATGACTATAGCCCCTCCACTCTTTGTCCCACCCTTCTGTACAGCAGAACCAGCCATGGTGCCATGAACCTGGCTATTGCTGCCTTCCCCTGGTGAGCCATCTCCCCCAACAATATCCGAAATGGTATACTTGTTTGGAGGGAGATGACTGCAGGGGACACCTGCACTGCCTTCCTTCTCTTTCTGTGCATTTTGGTCACCCATTCCCTTTCTCCCTCAGCAATCCTAATCTGCAGTGTGACCATTTCACTGAACAATATCCATGACCTCCTCAGCATCGTGGATGCTTCAATGTGAATCCATCCACAGCTCTGGAACCACCATGCGGTCTAACAGGAGCTGCAGCTGGACACACTTGCTGCACGTGACATCAGCCAAGTCCCTGAGCTCCCACATTGAGCAAGAGGAGCATAACATGGGTCAGACATCTCCTGCCATTTTTACTCTTCATACGTTTCCAGGTTGAATTCCATCTCTCACTTCCCAGACCAGTCCTACGTCCTGTCAATGTCCCGTTGCAACCTACAACAGCCCTCCATGCAATCCACCACACCACCAACCTTTGTGTCATCAGCAAACTTATTAATTCACCCTTCCACTTCTGTATCCAAGTATTTATAAAAATCATGAACAGAGATCCCAGCACAGATCCCTGTGGAACACCACTGGTCACCGAGCTCCAGGCAGAATACTGTCCATATAAGACCACCCTCTGTCTTCTGTGGGCCGGACAAATCTGTATCAAGACAGCCAAACCTCCCTGTATCCCATGCCTCCTTACTTTCTGAAAGAGCCTACCAAGGGGATCCTTATCAAATGCCTTGCTAAAATCCATGTACTGTACACCACATCCACTGCTCTGTTTTGTCACATCCTCAAATAATTTATGAAAGCTTGTGAGGAATGCCCTGCCCCTCACAAAGCCATGCTGACTATCTCTAATCAAGGTATGGAATTCCATGTAATCATAAAGCATGTCTCTCAGATTCCTCTTCAACAATTTGGCCTGTAATTCGCAGGTTATCCCTATTCCCTTTCTTGAACAGGGGGATAACCCTTGTCACCCTCCAAACATCAGGCAATAGTCTCGTGGGCAGCAAAGACACAAAGATCATCGCCAAAGGCTCAGCAATCTCTTCACTCACTTCTTGTGGAAACGATGTGGATATCCCGTCTATTCCAGGAGAGTTATCTATCCTTAGGCTTTTCAAATTTTTCAATACATCTTTCTTCTTAACATCAACCTGTTCAAGCATATCAGCCTGTTTCACACTGTCCTCACAAATGACATGGTCCCTCTCACTAGTGAATACTGAAACACAATGTTCATTAAGGACATGTCCCTCCCCTTATCTCCGTTCTGACTCCAGGCACACTTTTCCTCCACAAGAAATCTGACACCTGGCCTAGTTCGAGTCCAAGCACCAAATCCAGTATGGCCTCCCCTCTGGTTAGCTGATATACATACTCCTTCCTGGACGTACTTGATTAAAAAAAACTGGTCCATCCAAGCTATTTGAACTACGGAGTTTCCAATCAATATGAGGAAAGTTAAAATCACCTATAACAACAACCCTGTTACTTTTGCACCTTTCCAAAATCTGTCTCCCAATCTACTCCTCTATGTCTATGTTGCTATGGGGAGTAGACAGAAAGCTCCCAATAAAGTGATTGCTCCTTTTCTGTTTCTGGCTTCTATCCATACTGTTTCTGTAGACAAGCCCTCCTCAATGACTCCCTTTCTGTAGGTGTGATACTTTCCTGATTAGCAATGCCTTTACCCCAACTGTTTTACCCCCCACCCCCTCCCAATTCCTTCAGAACCAGCTAAACCCTGGGACATCTATCAACGATTCCTGTCCCTGTTCTATCCAAGTCTCCGTAATGGCCACCACATCACAGAGCATGGATCAGTACTTGGAACTGAGTTCATCAGCCTTATACCTGATACTTCTTGCATTAATATAGACACAATTCAACCCATCACACTGAATGCAATTTTGTCCCATCAACTGCCTATCCCTACTCACAGACATTATGCACGCTGTCACTGGCCATACACAAGCTATCCATCCTCTGATCCACAGCTGCGGTTCTCAACCCCATCCAAACTAGTTTAATCCCTCCCGAAGTGCTCCAGCAAACCTCTCACCCAGTATATTGGTACCCCTTCTGTTCAGGTGCAACCTGTCCTCTTTGTACAGGACCCACCTTCCCCGGAAGGTATCCCAATGATCCACATATCCGAAGCCCTCCCTCCTGTATCAGCCCTGCAGTCAGGTGTTCATCTCCACTTGGTTTCTGTTCCTAGCCTCGCTAGTCCATGGCACTGTTAGCAATCTATGTCATTGGTTACGATGTTTACCACAGATTCTGCCTGCTCTCCCTCCCGCTTAAGAATCCTGTAGAGTCAAACCAAGATATTTCTGACCCCGGAACTCAGGAAGCAACATACCATCCGGGAGTCTCATTCACAGGTTGGGTGCTCTTATTGCAGATAACATCAGCAGGGACACTAGTGGCGAGCCTTACATCCCACATCCTGCAAGAAGAGCATGCAGCTGGCCTATCCTCTGTCCCCTCTGCTGTAAAATGTCAGTGGGCGGCACGGTGGCACAGTGGTTAGCACTGCTGCCTCACAGCACCAGAGACTTGGGTTCAATTCCCGCCTCAGGCGACTGACTGTATGGAGTTTGCACGTTCTCCCCGTGTTGGCGTGGGTTTCCTCCGGGTGCTCCGGTTTCCTCCCACAGTCCAAAGATGTGCAGGTCAGGTGAATTAGCCATGCTAAATTGCCCGTAGTGTTAGGTAAGGGGTAAGTGTAGGGGTATGGGTGGATTGCGCTTCGGCGGGTCGGTGTGGACTTGTTGGGCCGAAGGGCCTGTTTCCACAGTGTAAAGTAATCTAAATCTAAATCTAAATCTAAACTGATAGATAAAGATTGTTAACTAAACTCACGTTTAGACATCACAGAAACTGATGGGCATAGATTGAAACTTGCCCTCTCATATTCACATAACAGAAACTGGCAGGTACATGTTGATAACTGTGGTCACACACTCATTACAATAACTGACAGGAACACATTGACAATGATCACATGACAGGAACAGACATGCACAGATAAAAACTGCACACACATAGTGATATAGCAGAAACTGACAGGTACAGGTTGATAACAGTGCTGATGCACTCACAGTTCAGAAAGTGACAGGTGCAAGTTGATGAATATATTTGTATTTATAGCAGAAACTGATGGGTACATTTTGTTAACTACATTCATACACTGACATAGCACAAACTGTTTGGGATAAACTTTATTTGCAAATGCAGATTCACCAAGCAGTAAATGAGAGGCATAGATTCACATTCAAACAGCAGAAAAAGAACATGTACAAATAGATAACTACACTTATATATTTGCATATCAGAAATTGACAGCAATAGATTGGAAATTAAACTCTCACATTCCCAAAGCTGAAGCTGATGGAATAGAGATCGATAACACAACTCTCACACAGCAGAAGCTGAAAGGGGCAGTTTGATAATCATACTCACCATTCACCGAGCAGAAACTGACAGGTATAGATTAGTAATTACCTCACATATGGACATAACAGTAACTGACAGACAAGAAATTGTACTTGCACTATCACATTCATGTAGCAGAAACCGAGAGGTCTAACTACAGTCGCACGTTCACTTTGCAGTTACTGACAGTGATATATTGATGATGACATTCATGCTTTCGGATGACAGAAACTGACAGGTACAGATCAGTAACTTGATTCACATGGACAGAAACTGACAGTTAGAAACTCATACTGACAGTCCCATGCAATTTGCAGAAACTAACAACTGCACTCAAATAATCACATACCAGGAAATGACAGGTGCAGATCAATAATCACACTCCTATTCACAAGACAAGAACTGATGGGTACAGTTTGATAACTACACTTACATTCATATAGGAGAAACTCATTAATAGACTGATGATTGCATAAACACATTCACCAAGCAGTAACTGACAGCTTTGAATTGGTAACTACTCATACATTCACTCAGCAGAAAAAGACATGTACAGATAGATGTTTGCATTTCTCTGACAAGAACAGATCGATGATAAATCTCACGCACACAAAGCCAATGCAGCCAGATAGAGATCAGTAACTAACTTAACATATAGACATAGCCAAATTAAAAGCTGCACTCTCACACTCACCAAGCAGAAACTGATAGGCATTGATTGATACCAGTATATTCATATTCATGGAGCAAAACCTGAAATGTACAGATAGATAACTACAGTCACATATTTGCAGTGCAGTAACAGACAGGGACACTTTGATGACATTTTTACATGACAAACATTGACATATGCAGATCAATAACTATACTCGCACAGTGACTTGGCATAAACTGACAGAGATACTTATAATCACACACAGTCACACAGCAAAATCTGACAGGTACAGCTTGATAAATGTCTTACATGTTCAAAAACCAGAAACTGACATGTGCAGCCCAATAACTAGACTCTCAGGTTTACTCAGTTGAAACTGATGGGGACAGATGCATAGATACACTCTCACATTCATATTACAGAGACTGACTTGGACAGATTGGTCACTAAACTCACAAACTGTCATAGCAGAAACTTTCAGGGATTCATCTCAAACACAGTCAGTAAGCATAAACTGACACATAGAGACTGAAAATAACATTCGTTCTCACAGCTGAAACTGGCAGATACCAGTTGATAACTACATGGATGTAGTCACCTGGCAAAACCTGACAGGTACAGAATGAGAAATGCATTACCATGTTCACAAACAAGAAACAGACAGGTGCAGAGTGATAAATACATTGACGTATTCACAAATGAGAAACTGACAGGTACAGAACAAAAAATACATTAACGTTCACAAGCAAGAAACTAACAAGTGCAAATTAATAACTTAATAGCTTAAAAATATGGGGTAGACCATTTAGGACAGAAATGAGGAGAAACTTCTTCACCCAGAGAGTGGTGGAATGCTCTGCCCCAGAGGGCAGTGGAGGCCCAGTCTCTGGATTCATTTAAGAAAGCATTGGTTAGAGCTCTCAAGGATAGTGGAATCAAGGGTTATGGAGATAAGGCAGGAACAGGATACTGATTAATGATGATCAGCCATGATCATATTGAATGGTGGTGCAGGCTCGAAGGGCAGAATGGCCTACTCCTGCACCTATTGTCTATATTTGTAGATACACAGCAGAAACTGACAGGCAGAGGCCATTAAATACCCTCACATGTGCACACAGTAATAAATATCAGAGAAAGCTTGATAACTACACTCTTATATTCACAAAGTAGAAATTGACACAAACAGATTGTAATATGTCTCACAGTTTCACATAGTATATACTGACAGGTCCAGCGTGATTCAATACTCTCAAGTATTGAGAGGGCAGAATCTAATAGGTGCACATCAATAAGTACACTCACATGTTGATGTAGCAAAAGAAAAGGCAAGTACAGATAGATAAGGTTAGGTGGGCTTGGATTGGCACATCATCGAGGGCCAAAGGGCCTGTACTGCGCTGTATTTTTCTATGTTCTCTAACTACACTCACGAGTCATATAGCACAAGCTGTCAGGAACAGAATGAAAATGGCAGAATCTGACATTTATGTATTGATAACTTCACTCACAGGTTCATCCAGCTGAAACTGACAGGATCAATAACTAAACTCACTCGGACATTTCAGAAACTGGTAAATTTAGGTTGCACCCTGCACACTCATATTCACATCGCAAAACCCGAGAAATAGACTTTGATGAATACAGTAATGATTTGCATTGCAGTAATTGATAGGACACACTGATGACAACACCTCACATGTTCACATGACGGAAAGGTCAGGTACAGAACAGTAAGTATACTCATAGTGATCTCGGGAATGTAGCTTGAAAGAAGTTCTGGGATTTGCATATTAATGAATCAAAGCCTGCAACCATAAAAGACTTAACAGCGATCTAGGTTTGTTCGATATATCATATCAATTGCATGACACTATGACCTTGTGTTAGAAACTCTGTCTTAATATCCTGCCTCCCTAGCTACCGGATGAAGGAACAGTGGTGTGAAAGCTCACACCTCCAAATAAACCTGTTGGACTATAGCTGATCACATAGTGACATAGCAGAAACTGACAGGTAGAAATTGATAACTGCGCCCATACATTCACAATGCAGAAATTAACAGGTATAGGTTGATAACTACAGTCAAACATTTGCATTCCGGTAACTGTCAGGGACAAATTAATAACACCAGTTTTACATTCACATTGCTGAAACTGACAGGTACAGGATAATTGCTAAACTCACATTCACAAAATATATTCTCACATTCACTGAGCACAACGTCACAGGTAAATATTGAGAACTACACCTCCCAGATTTATCTATCAGAAACTGACAGGTGCAGGTCAATAAAGTATAGTCCCACAATCGTATAACAGACACAGGTGCAGATTGATAACTGAACTCAGATTCACAAAGTCGAAACTGACAGATCTAGATCAGTAACTAAACACGTGTGAACATCACAGAAACTGACAGAATGACAGTCACACATTTGTCCCATCTTTGAGTCTGAAGGACAGATATATTGCACTTGTTGTTATTTCCCAATTTCCAAACCATCGCGCGGGGTCTGTTTGCAGAATGCTGGAAGTAAGGCTTTCTGCTGACAGATAGAAACTTTCAAAATGAACTCACATCAACAGCTGCCGGGCTGGAATAGTTAATGTGGAGTCAATTTGCAAGAAAGGAGGGGGAACTTCAAAATATTGTTTGGAGACGGTGTCTGCATGAATACGGTCACTGGGAGAAACGTTCAGGCAATCCCTGCACAGCAGAAAGACAGCATTTGGCCCATCGAATCTGTACCGGCTTTCTGAAGAGCATCTACCAAAAGTAGACGAGCGAAAAGTGAGATTTGGTGAGCTATTCTAAAACCAAATCAGCTATTCGCTGTAAAACCTCCTCCTTTCTATTTAGTGGCGGGCTTTTCAAATTTGAATGAAAGCAGTTGATGAATTGGCGCCAACTTGTGTGATATTAATGGCCACATGAACAGTTACATTAGACTAACCCACCCGGCCTTTTTCGACAGTCTCTCCAACACAATATTCACAGGACAGAAATATCACCAAATGTGAACGTGGAAGGATAGAATTCCCCCAGCTTCCAGCCTTTGCTTCAGATGCCAGGCAATTAGCTGTAGTTTTTTTACTCAGTCGCTGTTCAACTCCCAGTCCTGGTCTCTGGAAATTCACTGGTTCTTGCAGGTGAAGTTGGAGGACAATAACCTGGTTTGAAGTTATAATGATCGCTCACATCTGTATTTTTCATTCTGGTGACAATACTTGTTATGGACCAGGCCAGACCCCCACAAAATGTTTTAAGAAGGTAGCCTAGATCCTAACACTTTCTTATTTTAAAGGCAGATGTGAAGTATGTGTCCCGGGTATGATCAACTAGGAGAAAAGTGAGGACTGCAGATGCTGGAGACCAGAGTTGAAAAATGTGCTGGAAAAACACAGCAGGCCAGGCAGCATCCGAGGAGCAGGAGAATTGACGTTTTGGGCATAAGCCCTTCTTCAGGAATAGTTGAAAGGGGAATTTAGAATAAATTAGCTATTGAAAATGTTAACTGACCTGATACAGGAACTGTTATTAACTGTTCCAAACCAGTAACATTCCATAAACACAGCCCACGGCAAAAACGTAAATTCAAACACAGATTCCAACAGGCAGGAGGGACAGCGTCCAGAGAGAGATTTCAGAGTTATAGTCATAGTGGTGTACAGCACAGAAACAGACCCTTCAGTCCAACTCGTCCATGACAACCAGATATCCTAACCTAGTCTAGTCCCATTTGCCAGTACTTGGCCTATATCCCTCCAAAACCTTCCTATTCATGTCCCATCCAGATGCATTTTAAATGTTGTAAATTGTACCAGCCTCCACCACTTCCTCTGGCAGCAAACATTTCATTCACACAGCATCCTCTGTGTGCAAAGATTGCACCTTTGGTCCCTTTTATATCATTCCCCTCTCATCCTGAATCTTGACCCTCTCATTCTGGACTCCCCTACCTCAGGGAAAAGACTTTGTCTGTTTATTCTATCCATGCCCTTCATGATTTTATAAACCAGTATAAGGTCACCGCTCAGCCATTATCAGCCTCTCCCTATAGCTCAAATCCTCCAACTCTGGAAAAATCCTTATAAATGTTTTCTGAACCCTTTCAAGTTTCACATCCTTCAGTTAGGAAGGAGACCAGAATTGCATGCAATATTCCAAAAGTGGCCTAATCACTGTCCCATGAGAAAGTCAGAGCAATCCTTTACTGAAGCTTACATCTCCTGGACACTCAGATTCCTCTGACTACCACAGCTAAAACAAACTAGAAAAGACCTGAACTGAGAGAACTGGTCCCTCCCCTTCCATTGGTAAACTAGACTCTTCATAACCACTGCCTTTAGGAGCTCTTTCCAAAACAAAAGGACAAAATAATCTTATTAAAGTGACATCATTGTTTGGTACTAAATATCTGTTCCCAGAAATAGCTGTCACAGAAAAAAAAAACAAAGATAGGTGTTGGAGTAGTCCATTCGCTCCTTTCACCCTCATCCTCTTATCTATTGCCATCCTGGCTAATCGTCCAGGTAGGACAAGTCCGGACAGGTCAAGGGGACAGTGTGGAGCTGGAAGTTTGGAACTAAGGTGAGGTGGGGCAAGGGGAAATGAGGAAACTGTCTGTAACAGGCCGAACGGAGCAGGAACTGGTCACTGGAATTTGGAGTGAGCGGCCTGGGATGTAGAGAGAGGTTTTTCTCGGGCTGTGTGTGGGCCTGCTGAGGGAGGCAGAGTGGGAAGAAGCTGTTGGTGGTTTTCAGTCCTTTAGACACTGAGGACAATTCATTGTTCAGCTTCTGTACCCACTGTGTGTTGGCATATCTTTATCGAGGTGTATAAAATAATGAGAGGCATGATAGGACATCAGGATCAAGGATGATAGGACATCAGGATCGAGGATGATAGGACATCAGGATCGAGGATGATAGGACATCAGGATCGAGGATGATAGGACATCAGTTTAAGGTTAGAGGGAAAAGAATAAAAGGCAACCTGAGTGGCAACTTTTTTACACAGAGGGTGGTAAGCACTTGGAATGATCTGCCAGCAGAAGTGATTGAGGCTGGTACATTAATAACATTTGAAAAGGTATTTGGAGAAATAGGAAAGGATTAGAAGTATATGGCAAAAGTGAGGACAGCAAATTAGATTCGTGAGTGTGGTGCTGGAAAAGCACAGCAGGTCAGGCAGCATCTGAGAAGCAGGAGAATCGACATTTTGGGCAAAAGTCCTTCAACCCTGCAGCTTCTGGGAGACCGTGTTATTAGGGAACTGAAGCCAGATGCTCTCAGAATCATCCGAGATGCTGCGCATTTCATAGGTAAGAGTTTTAGTGAGGTAGTCAGCGAGTGAGGCAGGCAGAGTGTAACTGAGTGACCACCAGGAAAAGCAAAGAGAGTCGGCAGAGAGGACAGGAATCCCCTGTGACCATTCCCCTTGAAAACAAGTATACTGTTTTGGATACTGTTGGGAGGGATGACCATTCAGGGGAAAGCAGCAGGGGCCAGGTTGATGGCACAACGACTGGCTCTGGGGCACAATGGGGAAGGGTAAACATAAACAGGACCTTTGTGATAATAGACTCAATAGTTAGGAGGACAGACAGGAGATACTATGGTGTGGTGCCTCATAGATGCCAGGTCCAGGATGTCTCAGAGCAACTGCAGAACATTCTAAAGGGGGGGGAGGGAGTGCAGCCAGAAGTCATTTTGCACATTGGCAGAACTGACACAGGTAGAAATAGGGATGAGGTCCTATGGAGAGAACAAGGAAAAAAGGGAGAGCTAAGAAAGAAATTAAAAAGTAGGACCTCATTGGTGATAATCTCTGGATTACTTCCAGTGTTATGTGCTAGAGAAGGTAAAAATGAGGATATCGCAGATGAGTGCATGACAAAGTGATTGGTGCGGGTGGAAGGGATTCACATTTTTAGATCATTTGGATCTTTTATGGGGTAGAGGTGGTCTGTTCAAGAGGGACAGATTGCACCTGAACTGGGGGAGCACTAATGGTGGCCAGGTTTGTTAGTGCTACAAGGGAGAGTTTAAACTAGATTAACAGGGGAGTGGGATCCTAAACAGCAGGGAGGCAAGTGGGAGGCTGAAAGGGGATACGCTAATCAAAACTATTAAAGGTGAAGAGACAGGTGAGGCTGGAACATGACAGGAAGCAAGGAATGCCTGCTGGATTAAGTTGCATTTATTTTAATGCAAGACGGCTGACAGATAAGGCTGATGAACACAGAGTGTGTATATAGGTATGTGGGATTGGGTGATTATAGCCATTACAGAAACATGGCTAAGGGAGGGACAGGACTGGCAGTTTCATGTGCCAGGGTACAGGTGCTTTAGGCCGGACACAGGTGGTGGAAAGAGGGGAGGGGGGTGTTGCAGTAGTCAGGGATTAAATAATTCAAGGATCATCCAGTGAGGTTTTTGTGGGTGGAGCTAAGAAATAAGAAGGTGTTATTGGGGTTATACGATGGCCCCCCAAATAGTCAACAGGAATTAGAGGAACAAATATGCAGGGAGACTGGGGACACTTGCAGGTTGTCGTAGTAGGTGATTTTAATTTTCCTTCCAGTCTGGGTCTTAAGGGATTAGATGGGGGAGGAATTTAAGTGCATTCGGGAAAGTTCCCTCAAGCAGTATATAGAGGGTCGTACTTGGGAAGGGGTAAAACTCAACCTACTCTTGGGAAATAAGGCAGGACAGGTAATGGAGGTATCAATGGGGGAGCACTTTGGGATCAGTGACCGTAGTATATAGGTACGTGGGACTGGGATATTATAGCCATCATAGAAACATGGCTAAGGGAGGGACAGACTGGCAGCTTACTGTGCCAGGGTATAGGTGCTTTAGGCAGGACATAGGTGGTGGAAAACGGGGAGGGGGAGTTGCATCTTTGACTAAGGCGAGTATCACAGCAGTAGTCAGAGATGAAATAAATCAAAGATCATCCAGTGAGGCTTTGTGTATGGAGCTAAGAAATAAGAAGGGGATGGTGACTTTATTGGGGTTGTACGATCGGCCCCCAAATAGTCAACAGGTGAATCGTGATGGAATCAGACAGGACTTTGCAAAGGTTGATTGGAGTGGTTTATATGCAGGCAAAGGGATCTTCAGCTACTGGGAGCCGCTAAAAATGAGATTGCTAGAGTTCAAGAACTATATGCTCCTGTGAGGGTGAAGGGCAACGTTGGCAGGAATAATGAACACTGGATGACAAGAGATATTGAGGCTTTTACCAGAAAAAAAAGAAGGAAGCATGGCCCAGGTACAAGCAGCTGGAATCAAGGGAATCCCTGGAGGTTTACTGAAGAAGAAAAGCAGCAGGGTAAAATGGACGCACAAGAATGCAATGGTGGAGGCTGGTACAATTGCAACATTTAAAAGCCATTTGGATGGGTATATGAATAGGAAGGGTTTGGAGGGATATGGGCCAAGCGCTGGCAGGTGGGACTAGAATGGGTTGGGATATCTGGTCGGCAAGGACAGGTTGGACCGAAGGGTCTGTTTCTGTACTGTACATCTCTATGACTCTATGATTCTTTGGCTGAGAAGACTTTAGCTGTGAACCCAAAGGGGTACTTTAAGTATATTAAAGGAAAAAGAATAACTAGACAGAGAATAGGGCTTCTCAAGGACCAAGTGGATTTGTATATGTAGAACTGCAAGAAATAGGCGAAGTTCTCAATGAACATTTTTCTCTATGTTTACCTTAGAGAAAGATGTGAAGACTTGGGGAGATTAGTGGTGATATCTTGAGGACAGTCCATATCACAATAGAGGTGTTGGATGTAGTACAATGTATGAAGGTTGATAAATCTAGTCCTGACCAAATGTATCCATGAACAGTGCAAGAGGCGAGACAAGAAATTGGGTGGGCCCTAACTGATATTTTTGCATCATTGTTAGCCATGGGTGAGGTCCCAGAAGACTGGACGGTAGGAAATGTTGTGTCCTTTTACAAGAATGGCTGCAAAGAAAAGCCGAGGACCAGTCAGCTTAAAATGTGAGAGGATTCTGAGGCTCTGTGGGTGGAGCGAAGAAATAAGAAGGGGATGGTGACTTGCATTTGGAAAGAAATGATGAGTAGTAGTCAGTATTGCTTTGTGGGTGGGAGATCATGCCTCACAAATTTGTTAGAGTTGAAGTGACCAGGAAGGTTGATGAGGGCAGGATGGTAAAAGCGTCTGTAAGGCCTTTGCTAAGGTTCCACATGGTCGGATGCTCTAGAAGATTAGATTGAGTGGAATCGAGGGGAAGCTGGCAAATTGGATAGACGGTTGGCTTGATGGTAGGAAGCAGAGAGTAATAATGGAAGGATGCTTGTCAGACTGGAGGCCTGTGACTCATGGAGTGCCTCAGGGGTCAGCGCTGGATCCATTGCTGTTTGTTGTCTCTATCAATAATTTGGATGAGTACGTACAAGGCATGATTAGTAAGTTTGCAGATGACACTAAAATAGGCAGTATTGTGAATAGTGAGGAAGGTTATCAGAAATTAAATCAGGACCTTAACCAGCTGGAGAAGTGGGCTGAGAAATTGCAAATGGAGTTTACTATAGATAAGTGTGAAGTCTTATATTTCAGCAAGTCAAATCAAAGTAGGAGTTTCATGGTGAATGGTAGGGCCTGAAGGAGTATAGTGAAACAGAGGGACCTATGAGTTCAGGTTCACTGTTCTCTGAAAGTGGAGTCACAGGTAGACAGGGCAATGAAGATGGCTTTTGGCACACTGGCCTTCATCAGTCAGGGCATTGAGTGTAGATGTTGGGAAGTTATGTTGCAGGTATACAGGATGTTGGTGAGTGCACACTTGGAGTATTGCGTTCAGTTTTAGTTAACGTGTTATAGCAAGGATGTTCTTAAACTGGCAAGAGTGCAAAAGAAATTTACTAGAATGTTGCCTGCATTGGTCTGAGTAATAGGGAGAGGTTGAACAAGTGAGGATTCCTTTCTTAGAGTGTAGGAGACTGGGAGGATAAGTTTGTCAAGGTGTATCAAGATCATGAGAGGCATGGATAGGGTAAATGCACTCAGTCCTTTTCCCAGGGTTGGTGAATCGAGGAGTAGAGGGCATCCGTTAGAGGGGAAAGAATAAATGGGAATGTTTTTACACAGTGGTGGTACGCATAAGGGATAAGCTGCCAGCGGCAGTGTTTGAGGCGGTATGTTAACGGCGTATAAAAGGCATTTGCACAAATCCTTGGATAGGAAAGGTTTAGAAGGTTATTGGCCAAGTGCAGGGAAATGGGGTGGATGTACATTTTGATCACCATGGACCAGTTTGGGCCAAAGGGCCTGTCTCCATAGAATAGAATAGAATAGAATAGAATCCCCACAGTGAGGAAACAGGCCATTTGGCCCAAAACATCCACACCAACCCTCTGAAGAGTAACCCACCCAGACCCATGACTCTACATTTACCCCTGACTAATGCACCTCATTGACACATCCCTGAACACTGTGGGCAATTTAGCACAGCCAATTCTTGTGACCAATTCATATGCATCTTTGGACATGCTGGACGATCTTTGGCTCTATGATTCTGATGCACACTGTCCCCAGAGACATTATAACTTCGAACATCTGCATTGCATCAACTGACAGGTATAGTTTGATGACCACTCACATATTCACAGAGTAGATTCTGACAGTACAACTTGATATCTACACTTAGATAGAGACAGAGCAGAAGCTAGCAGGCATAGACTGAAAACTGCATTGTCAGGCACACAGATCAGAAACTGACAGGGAGAGACTGGTAAACAGAATCAAACATTGACATATCAGAGACTGGCAGGTACAAATTTACAGTTTCACATAGCAGAAACTGACAGGTTCAGATTGATAACTACATTCAGAAATTGACAGGCACAGAAATTGATGTGCACTCAGATATTCACATGGCAAACATAAAAACATATCTACATCCCAGAAACAGACAAGGACTGACTGCTGTGTGAATATGAATATTTCCCCTCCTCCCACCTTATCCCAGTCACAAGCCTCCAACTCGGAAGCGCCCTCTTGACCTGTCCATCTTCCTTCCCACCTATCTGCTCCACCCTGCTCTCCAACCTATCACCTTTCACCCACACCTTTATCTGCCAATTACATTCCCAGCTACCTACCCCCATCCCCATACCCCTCTCATTTATCTCTCAGCACCCCCTACCATTCCTGATGCCTCATGCCTCATTCTTGATGAAGGGCTTATGTCTGAAACGCCTATTCTCTTGCTCCTCGGATGCTGCCTGACCTGCTGTACTTTTCCAGCACCATACTCTTGACTCTGATCTCCTGCATCTGCAGTCCTCGCTTTCTCCTGAATATGTAAATGTACATCTCAATCAGTCTCTGTCAGTTTCTAATATGTGAACATGTGAGTCTTGTTATCAATGTGTACCTGTCAGTCTCTGCTGTGTGAATATGCCAGTATGTTTCCCAGGGAGGACAGATTGATAATTGCATTTATTCACACACATTCACAAAGCAAATATTGACAGGCACAATTGGATAACCAGGCTCTCTCATTCACCAAGTGCGAACTACCGAAACTCAATTCCATACAGCCACTTGCTTCGGGTAATCACAATCATGAAGCAGTACAAGTGTTGGTTAGGTTCTGGATCTCGCTTAACAGTATGGATTTTATTTTAAAGTCCCTGGACAAAAAGCAGCTCAGGGAAGGGTAGAATCGAACCTATGTTTCTATTCAAATTGATAGCTATAAATAAACAATCCTAATGATTATAAACTGAATGCTACATTGATCAGTTGGATATTTCAAGACTTGGGTGATGTTGACAACTCTTCGGTCTTCCTCCAGGCAAATACTTGAAGGATGAAGACAATGTCATATTTCTTTGGTACAAAGCCAAGTGTGACCAGCACCTTCTAACAAACAGCAGGTATGTTACCACTGCCAGAGTGGAGTGTCCACTGTCACAGGATCCTGGTCAGCTGGACAAGTGGACTGAGAAAAGGCAAATGGAGTTTAAAATAGATCAGTGTGATGTGTTGGGTTTTGGAATGTCAGATCAAGGTAGGAGATTCATGGTGAATGGTAGGGCCTTAAACAGTGTAGTGGAACAGAGGGACATTGGAGTTCAGATGCATTGTTCTCTGAAAGTGGAGTCCCAGGTAGACAGGGCAGTGAAGAAGGCTTTTGGCACACTGACCTTCATCAGTCAGGGCATTTAGAAGTTAGGAAGTCATGTTGCAGTTATACAGGAGATGAGTGAGGCTGCACTAGGGGGTCAGTTTTGGTCACCTTGCTAAAGGAAGGATGTTATTAAGCTTGAAAGCGTGCCAAAGAAATTTACCAGGACTCGAGGGACTGAGTTATAGGGAGAGGTTAGACAAACTAGGACTTTTTTCTTCAGAGTGTAAGAGACTGGGGGGGGGGGGGGGGCGGCGGGGGGGTTTCTTATGGAAGTGTTTAAGATCATGAGAGGCATGAATAGGGTATATAGCCTCAGTCTTTTTCCCAGGTTTGGGGAATCAAAACTGAGAGGGCATCAGTATAAAGTAAGAGGGGAAAGAGTAATTGGGAGCCTGAAGGGCAACATTTTTACAGAGAATGAGCTGCCCGTGGAAGTGATTGAGTTGGGTACATTAACATTTAAAAGACGTTTGGACAAGTAAGTGGATAGGAAAGGTTCAGAAGGATTTGGGCCAAATTGCAGGGAAATGGGGTTAGTGTGGATGCATGTTTTGGTTGGCATGGGTTAATTTGGGGTGAAGGGCCTGTCTCCATGCTGTAGAACCCTATGCAGTGGAAAAGGATATCATACTGATGACCAGACCTTGATGTCACAACTCACAATGAGACTCTTCATTATCACAGTTACAAAGATCCATTGTGTTTCCCTATTTTACTCTGAAAAACAACACAGATTTCTTTCTTTTGCAATATGTTGCGCACTCACTTGATTAAGAATGTTTTTGGCAATAACACCGAAAGGACTTAAGCTATTTCCCATTCACAACAGGAGACGTGAATTGACAACTCTCTCTTCTCCCACTTTGTTAACTGGTTTTCCACTTGACAAGAAGCATTTAGACTGACTGACATTGGTTAACCAAGAGTGAGTATCCTTCTTGTATCATAACAACTGCTCCTTTAAAAAGACATAACATAAAGATAAAATCAGGGCATTTGCACAGCAAATTTGTTCTCAATATTAAAATTTAGTTTCCAAGTCCTTTACAAAACAATATGGCTCTTCTCTGTTGTCAGTCTGTCACATATGAGCAGAATTTAGAAGGACAATAAACTGAATCCCACAGTGCCATCGAATAGCACAAAATGATAAGTAGACAATTAATTCCCAAGTGCACAAACTGTACAAGCAAAAGGGACAAACAAAATGAATTCTGCATTCATATAGAAGGTCAAACAGTTATAGACTGTGCCAATTATTCTCCTGATGATGATTTCTTGGCACAACAAGACAACATTGGGCACAGAATAATGTGAAAATACTGCCAGGTGAAATGATGAAAAGTGAAAATCGAAAAAGAAAATAGAAGTAAGTATGCCAAATCTCTTCTTTACTTGGATGACTATGGTCAGTCAGTCACAATGCAGTTGATTTGTTCATTGCACTTTCCCTTTGATACTAACATACAAAACAGGTGGTAGCTGTTAATTTTCTATGTTTCTATTTTCTTTTTGTACCAAAAAAGTCACATGCCACATATTCACAGGGTTGTGAGAGCTAACCTTTTATTAGAAGTGTTAAACAGGACAGGGTGTGAGTGAAATATTTCAGTCATTGTACATGACTGAACGTCCTGTGGTTTTACATGCATGGTATCACCTTGGTCAGAAAGTAAAAATTCCCCTTGTTCACTGCAAGAGAAAATACTGAACCTATTGCATGATGCTGAAGGAATTCCAGCAAAGTACACCAAGAACTAAATTGAATTCCAGATTAATTACTCCTCCAAATATCTCACCATGATTTCAATTGGTGATTGAACAAATGTATCAATCCTCTTTTGTTACTGGAGGAGCTAGATAGCAGGTTAAGTTTCAGATTGAAACAAATGTTGCAATTTAATTTGTTTCCATACAAGTACAAATTCAAAAGCAGTACACATCTCATTAAAAATGACTGAAATGAGACTGTTGTTAAATTGATTACTGGCATGCATGAAAAAAAGGCACAGAAGCCTCCTCCATTCAAACAGAAATACAGATAACATTGGGTACAGAATGAAGAAACTCTCAAATTGTGTACATTTTTGCAAACATATAAATTCGAAATACACATTCAGACCAGACACTGACCAATCCAAAGTAATACTTACAATCATAAACTGTAGCATAGACTTAACGTTGTGGAAATTATCCATACTGCATATACATTGTCAGACACTAATAAGGAACAAACACATTCATTTGCATTTAGAAGGCCTGAAAGTAGAATGAGTATTTTAAATTGATGCAAACTGGTATCACAAGAGAAAATTCACTCTCACAACCAGTGCGAGCTGAAAGGAAAATAATGAATCCTTGCCTCAGAAGCGTTTTCAGAATTGGATGGTTGGAAATTGACTCTCAAAATCACTGAACACAGCAGTGGAGGTGAGTGTTAAATATTAGATTTTTACAATGCCCAGCATCGATAGGTAAAGACTACTCCACACGCATAACATAAATAAAAAAACTGAGACTGAATGCAACAAAATTAAGCCTCATGGAAAAGAAACAAGTTAGAGCAAAACTATTCTGTCAATTACACGAGTTCCGTGTATATCTGTAAAGTTTACGCTCTGCTCAGATGCACAAACATAACAAAATCGAAGGAACATGAGATCCATAGTCTCAACCTGAGACTGTTGTGTGCATATCAAAACTAGTACTCTAGTTATTCAAAGATGGGTGGCTGAAGAACTAATGTCAAATTGGCCAAAACATATCGCTACTGACAGTGAGTGGATGAAGGTGACATTCCCAACAACTGTTGGAAACTGCTGTGCAGAATGGATGCAGAAGAGAATGTCCCAGTGCATACACAGAGGCCTTCTATCCTGTATCAATGTTGAATCTGGTGATAAAGGATACCACGATCTGTTGTCCCGTGTATCGGGATAAAATTATCTTCTAGAAATGGACAGACTGATGCAGAATAAAATTCTCTTTCACAAATAAACACCAACAATATCTGAGTTTCACATAAAACTTTAAGTCCCAGTGATACTATAGAAACCACCGCCCGCACACCCCCTCCCCAAAAAGAAATCCCACCCAGAAAGACAGAACTAGAATCTGGTACATCCACATTCTCCTGGCACCACCAGCTTCCCACCCCTATCCACCCTGGAGACTGACAGTCAATTCTTAAATGACAAAATGCAGAAGAGATCAAGACCCAGTCTCATAAGCCTAATAACTGCTGTCACAGAATGAATTAAACAGTAACAGAGAACATTAGTGGCTGGCAGAGAATTAGGTTAACTTGATAGAGATGAGTAGAAACAGATAAGTACGGACTGATACCAATATTCACTCACTCGTGTTGCAGTAATAGACAAAATAAAGATTAATGATACTGACATGCATGGATACAGGTCGATAAATAAACACACACTTACATCAAGCAGGAACTGACAAGTATATATTAATAGCTAAATTCACGGATTGATATAGCAGAACCTCAGGCACAGATTGAAAAAGTGGAGTTATAAAATAGCAGAAATTGACAGGCACAGATGGATAGCTGCACATAGCATATTCACATAGCAGAATCTGAGAGGTACAGGTTGATAAGTGCCGTCAAACATTTGTATTGCAGTAACAATCAGGGACAGATAAATAGCAATACTGTCATTCATATGTCTGAAACTAACCGTAACAAATTGAAAGCTATATTCTCCTATTCACAGAGCATAAACTCAATGGCATATATTGATAACTATGTTCACACATTCACTTAGCAGAAACAGAAGGTGCAGGTAAATAACTCCAGTTTCATATTCACAAATCAGAAACAGTCAGTTGCAGATTGATGATTGCAGTCAAGTATTGACATTGCAGAAACTGACAGGAATGGATTGAAATTAAATTCACATATACACATTCAAAACAGACAGGTACAGATAAATAACTAGACTTGCACATTCACACACGAGAAACTGACAGGTAAAGATTGATAACTACCCTCAGATATTCAACAAGCTGAAACTTTTTCTTCAGCCGTGGATGTTGTGCCAACTTTTTATCCTACTCTTAAGATCCAACTAACCTCCATATCCTTCCTTTTACTATTTTCCATGTGCCCATCCAAGAGTTGTTTAAATAGCCGTAATGTGTCTGACTCTACTACCACTGATCACAGTGCATTCCATGTGTCCATGACTCTCTGTGTAAAGAAGCTACCTTAGACATCTCCCCTAAACTTTTCTCCAATCACCTTAAAATTATGCATCCTTGTGATTGCCACTTCTGTCCTGGGAAAGCATCTCTGACTATTCACTCTATCTATGCCTCTCATCATGTTATACACCTCTATCAAGTCACCTCTCAACCTTCTTTGCTCCAATAGGAAAAGCCCTCTGCCCTCAACCTTTCTTCATAAGACATGCCGTCCAGTCCCAGCATCATCCTGGTAAATTTGCTCTGCATGCTCCCTAAAGCTTCTATATCCTTCGTATAATGAGGCGACCAGAACCGAACTGAACAAAATATTCCAAGTGTGGTCTAATCAGAGCTCTATAGAGCTGCAGCATAACCTCATGGATCTTAAACTCAATCCCCCTACAAGCCAACACACCATACACTTTCTTAACAACCCCAGCAAATTGGGTGGCAACTTCAAGGGATCCATGGACTTGGAACCCAAGATCCCTCTGTTCCTCCATACTGCCAAGAATTCTGCCTTTAACCCTATAATTTGCATTCAAATTCATGTGTAAAATGAATAAAAGAACAAAGAAAATTGCAGCACAGGAACAGGCCCTTTGGCCCTCCAAGCCTGCACTGATCCATGTCCTCTATCTAAACCTGTCACCTATTTTCTAAGGATCTGTATCCTTTTGCTCTCTGCCAATTCATGATTCTGTCTAGACACATATTAAATAATACTATCATGCTACCTCTTCCACTGACAATGCATTCCAGGCATTCACCACCCTCTGCGTAAACAACCTGCCACGCATATCTCCCTTAAAGCCTACTCCTCTCACCTTGAACTCGTGACCCCAAGCAATTGAGTCCCCCACTCTGAGTAAAAGCTTTTGCTGTCCATTCTAAGTATTCTTATGATTTTGCAGATCTCAATCAGGTCCCCCCCTCAACCTCTGTCTAATAAAAATAATCTGAATCTACTCAACTTCTCTTCATAGCTAGTGCCCTCCATTACAGGCAACATCCTGGTGAACCTCCTTTGCACCTTCTCCAAAGCATCCATGTCCTTTTGGTAATGTACCGACCAGAACTGTACACAGTATTCCAAATGTGGCCAAACCAAAGTCTTATACATCTGTAACGTGACCTGCCAACTCTTGTACTTTATACCTCGTATGATGAAGGAAAGCATGCCATATGTGTTCTTGACCACTCTATTGACCTGCATTGCCACCTTCTGGGGACAATGGACCTTAACACCCAGATCTCGCTACACAACTTTCCCCAAGGCTTTTCCATTACTACCTAGTTCACACTTGAATTGGATCTTGTGAAATGCATTCCCTTTCATTTGCTCGGATTGAACTCCATCTGCCATTTCTGTGCCAACTCTCCAACCTGGCTATATTCTGTTGTGTTCTCTGACATTCCCCTTCACTATCTACTACTCCAATCCACGTGTCATCTGCAAACTTGCTAATCAGACCACCTATTCCTTCCTCCAAATCATTCATGTATATCACAAACAACAGTGTCCCAGAATAGGTCCCTTTGAAACACCACTGGTCCCAGTTCTCCATTTTGAGAAACTCTATTCCCCTACGACTCTTTGTCTCCTGTTGCCCAGCCAGTTCTCTATTCATCTAGCTAGTACACCCTGGACTCCATGCGACTTCACTTTCTCAATCAGGTTACCATGGGGAACCTTCCGTTACTGAAGTCCATGTAGTGTATATGACACTTACAGCCCTTCCTTACTCAATGACCTTTGTCACTTCCTCAAATAATTCTACTAAGTTGGTAAGACACGACCGTCCCTGCACACAACCATGTTGCCTGTCGCTGATAAGCCCATTTTCTTCCAAATGGAAATAGATCCTACCCCTCGATATCCTCTCCAACAGCTTCCCTACCCCTAATGTCAGTCTCACTGGTCTATAGTTAGCCGGATTATCCCTGCTACGCTTCCTAAACAAGGGAACAAATTAACAGTTCTCCAGTCATTGGGGACATCACCTGTGTTCAAGGATGCTGGAAAGATATCTGTTAAGGCCCCAACTATTTCCCCTCTCACTTCCCTCAGTAACTTGGGATAGATCCCATCTGGACCTGGGGACTTGTCCACCTTAATGTCTTTTAGAATACCCAACACTTCCTCTCTCCTTATGCTGACTTGACCTAGAGAAGTCAAACATCTATCTCAATCCTCAACATCTGTCATGGCCTTCTCTTTGGTGAATACCAATGCAAAGCATTTTTTTAAGAATCTCACTCATTTTCTCTGACTCCATGCATAACTTTGCTCCATTGTCCTTGAGTGGGCTAACCCTTTCTCTAGTTACCCTCTTGCTTCCTATATATGAATAAAAGGCTTTGGGATTTTCCTTAACCCTGTTTGCTAAAGGTATTTCATGACCCCTTTTAGCCCTCTTAATTCAGATTGGTCCTACTTTCTCAATATTCTTCCAAAGCTTTGTCTGGTGTCAGTCAACTGGACCTTATGTATGCTTCCTATTTCCTCTGAGCTAGTCTCACACTTTCACCTGTCATCCATGGTTCACAAATCTTGCCACTTCTATCCCTCATTTTCGCAGAGGCATGCACACTCTAATCAGCCTCTCTTTAAAAGCCTCCCACATATCAAAAGTGGATTTCCCTTCAAAGAGTTGCTCCCAATCCACATTCCCCAACTCCTGCCAAATGTTGGTATATTTTGCCTTCCCCCAATTTAGAACTCTTCCTTTCGGACCTCTCTCGTCTTTGTCCATGAGTATTCTAACACTTGTGGAATTGTGATCAATATTCCCACAGTCAGTCCCTACAGAAACTTCAACCACCTGACCGGGCTCAGTCCCCAACACCAGGTGCAGTATGGACCCTTCCCGAGTTGGACTATTTACATACTGCTCTAGAAAACCCTCCTGGATGTTCCTTACAAACTCTGTTCCATGTTGGAAAATTAAAATCTCCTATCATTACCACGCTGCTGCTACATGTTTCCATAATCTGTTGACATATTTGTACTTCTATTGCATGCTCATTGTTGGAACATCTGTACTACAGCCCCAACATTGTTACCACACCCTTTCTATTTCTGAGCTCTGGCCATGTTGCTTCACTATTTAAGTCCTCCATAGTGCCCTCCTTCAGAACAGCTGTGATATCATCTCTGACCATTAATGCAACTCCTCTAGCTCTTTTAGCTCCATCTCTATGCTGCCTGAAGCATTGATACTTTGGGATATTTAGTTGCCAGTCATGCCCTTTCCACAACCAAGTCTCAGTAATAGCAATAATATCATGCTCCCAGGTATTACTCCAAGCCCTAAGTTCATCTGCCTTAACTACTACACTTCTCACATTAAAACAAATGCACTTCAGACCACCAGTTCCTTTGCATTCATTTTCTGCTCCTACCTATTCTTCTCCATGCACATGCTGACAGACTTTAGTTACTACCTCCTTACTGTCCACTAACCTCCACATTTGGTTTACATCCCCCTGCCACATTAGTTTAAACCCTCCTCAACAGCGTTAGCAAAAACACCCCCAAGGACATTGGTTCCAGTCCAGCCCAGGTGTAGACTGTCCAATTTGTAATAGTCCCACCATTCCAGAGCCGCTCCCAATGTCCCAAAAATATGAACCCCTCCCTCCTGCGGCATCACATTTATCCTGCCGTTCTTTTATTTGTACTCAGACTAGCATGTGGCACTGGCAGCTATCCTGAGATTACTAACTCTGAGGTCCTACCTTTTTACTTTGGCTCCTAACTCCCTAAATTCTGCTTGTAAGACCTCATTCCATTTTTTTTTTACCTGTATCATTGATGCCTATATCCACCATGCCAACTGGCTGTTTACCTTTCCCCTTCAAAATATTCTGCAGCCGATCTGAAACATCCCTGATCCATGCACCATTTGGGAGTCTCGTTTTCAACCACAGAGCTGCATATCTACTCTCCTTACAATTGAATCCCCTGTGATTCTAGCACTTCAATTTTTTTCCCGCCCTGCCTTCCTGTTCTTTCTCTGTGTTTTGGTCACCCATTCCCTTTCTCCCTCAGCAATCCTAATCAGCGGTGTGACCAATTTGCGAAACAGTATCCACGACCCCCACAGCATCACGGATGCTTCAATGTGAGTCCATCCATAGTTTCAGAGCCATCATCTCTGGGGCGGCACAGTAGCTCAGTGGTTAGCACAGTGCCAGAGACCCAGGTTCAATTCCTCCCTCGGGCAACTGTCTGTGTGGAGTTTACACATTCTCCCTGTGTCTGCGTGGGTTTCCTCCGGGTGCTCCAGTTTGCTCCCACAATCCAAAGATGTGCAGTCAGGTGAATTGGCCATGCTAAATTGCCCATCGTATTAGGTACATTAGCCAGGGTGAATGTAGGGGAATGGGTCTGGGTGTGTTGCTTTTCGGAGGGTCGGTGTGGACTTGTTGGGCCGAAGAGCCTGTTTCCACACTGTAGGGAATCTAATCTGGTCTCACAAGAGCTGCAGTTGGACACTTGTTGCACGTGACATCAGCCAAGTCATTGAGTTCCCACACTGAGCAAAAGGAGCATAACACACGTCTGAGATCTCCTGCCATTTTTATTCTTCACATGTTTCCAGGTTGAACACCATTTGCCACTTACCAGACCGGTTCTGCATCCTGATGATGTCCCATTGCAACCTACAACAGCCCTCCATGCTATCCACCACTCCACCAACCTTTGTGTCATCAGCAAACTTACTAACCCACCCTTCCACTTCTTTATCCAACTTATTTATAAAACTCATGAAGAGCAGAGATTTCAGAACAGATCTCTGTGGAGCACCACTGGTCACCGAGCTCCAGGCAAAATACTGTTCATCTACGACCACCCTCTGTCTTATATGGGCAAACCAAATCTGTAGAGGAGAAAGTGAGGTCTGTAGATGCTGGAGATCAGAGATGGAAATGTGTTGCTGGAAAAGCGCAGCAGGTCAGGCAGCATCTAGGGAACAGGAGAATCGACGTTTCGGGCATTAGCCCTTCTTCAGGAATGAGGAAAGTTGGTCCAGCAGGCTAAGAAACCTTTGTAGAGGGAGAAAGAGAGCTTCTTCAAGGAAGGCATCCTTGTAAGAGGATTCGCAGTAGGTTGAAATCTTTGAGGAGAAAGTGAGGTCTGCAGATACTGGAGATCAGAGATGGAAATGTGTTACTGGAAAAGCGCAGCAGGTCAGGCAGCATCTAGGGAACAGGAGAATCGACGTTTCGGGCATTAGCCCTTCTTCACTGTATCCAAACAGCCAAACTTCCCTGTATCCCATGCCTCCTTATTTTCTGAATGAGGCTACCATGGGGATCATTCTTAAACACCTTGCTAAAATCCGTGTACACCACATCCACTGCTCTATTTTCATCAATGTGTTTTGTGACATCCTCAAAGAATTCAATCAGGCTTCAGAATTTAATCAACCTGCCCCTCACAAAGCCATGCTGACCGTCTCTAAACAAACTATGGTTTTCCTTGTAATCATAAATCCTGTCTCTCAGAACCATCTTCAATAATTATCCCACCACTGACGTAAGTCTGGTCTGTAATTCCCAGGATAATCCCTTTTCCCTTTCTTGAACAGGGGGATAACTCTTGTCACCCTCCAAACATCAAGCAGTAGTCCAGTGGACATTGAGGATGCAAAGATCACCAAAGGTGCAGCAATCTCTTCCCTCACTTCCTGTAGTAACCTTGTATATAACCCGTCTGGTCCAGGGGAGTTATCTATCCATAGGTTTTTGAAATTTTCAGTTCATCCATCTTCTTAACATCAACCTGTTCGAGCATTTCAGCCTGTTTCACACTGTCCTCACAAACAACAAGGTCCCTCTCACGAGTGAATACTAAAGCACAGTGTTCATTAAGGACCTCCCATACCTCCTCTGACTCCAGGCACGATTTTCCTCCACTATCCCTGATTGGCTCTATCCTCACTCTGTCCATCATCTTGCTCCTCATATAACTGGACAAAGTCTTAGATTTTTCTTAATCCCACCTGCTAAAGCTTTTTCATGTCCCCTTCCAGATCTCCTGAATCCATTCTTCAGTTCCTTCCTGGCCACCTTGTACACTTCTGGAGCCCTGTCTGATCCTTGCTTCCTCAGTGTTAAGTAAGCTTCCTCCATCCTCTTGACTAGAAGTTCTACATCCCTTGTCATCCAAGATTCCTTCACCCTACCATCCGTTTCTTGCCTCAGTGGGACAAACCTATCCAGCACTATCAGCAAGTGCTCCCCAAACAACCTCCATATTACTGTCGTGAATTTCCCTGAGAACATCAGTTCCCAATATTGGCACCTAATAGCACTGCAATTCCCCCTCCCCCAATTAAATACTTTCCCATACCATCTGCTCCTATCCCCCTCAATGATTGTAACAAAGGTTATTTTCACTATCACCAAAATACCCTCCCACCAAGAGATCTGACATCTGGCTTAGTTCGAGTCCAAGCACCAAATCCAGTATAGCCTCCCCTCTAGTCAGCCTGAATCAAAATCCTTCCTGGATGTGTTTGACAAAAAATGTACTCCATCCAAGCGATTTGAACTAAGGAGTTTCCAATCAATATGAGGAGAGTTAAAATCACCTAAGATAACAACACTGTTACTTCTGCACCTTTCCAAAATCTGTCTCCCAATCTCCTCTTCCGTGTCTATGTTGCTATGGGGAGTCAATAGAAAGCTCCCAATAAAGTGATTGCTCCTTTTCTGTTTCTGGCTTCTATCCATACTGTTTCTGTAGACAAGCCCTCCTCAATGACTCCCTTTCTGTAGGTGTGATACTTTCCTGATTAGCAATGCCATTTCGTCAACTGTTTTACTTCCCCCCCCATTCCTTCTGAATCAGCTAAACCCTGCAACATCCATCAACGATTCCTGTCCCTGTGCTATCCAAGTCTCCGTAATGGCCACAACATTACAGAGCATGGATCAGTACTTGGAACTGAGTTCATCAGCCTTATACCTGATACTTCTTGTATGAATATAGACACAATTCAACCCATCACACTGAATGCAAATTTGCCCTATCAGCTGTCTATCCCTACTCAAAGACATTGTGCACATTGTCGCTGGCCATATACAAGCTATCCATCCTCTGATACATATCTCCGGTTCTCAACCCCATCCAAACTAGTTTAATCCCTCCCGAAGTGCTCCAGCAAACCTCTCACCCAGTATATTGGTACCCCTCCTGCTCAGGTGCAACCTGTCCTCTTTGTACAGGACCCACCTTCCCCGGAAGGTATCCCAATGATCCACATATCCAAAGCCCTCCCTCCTGTATCAGCCCTGCAGTCAGGTGTTCATCTGCATTTGGTCTCTGTTCCTAACCTCGCTATTTCATGGCAACGGTAGCAATCTGTGTCATTGGTACCAATGTGTACAACAACTTCTGCCTGCTCTCCCTCCCGCTTAAGAATCCTGTAGATTCAAGCCAAGATATTTCTGACCCCAGAACTCAGGAAGCAACATACCATCCGGGAGTCTCATTTGCAGGTTTGGTGTACTTATTGCAGGTGACTTCAGCAGGGACACCAGTGGCGAGCCTTACCTCCCACATCCTGCAAGAAGAGCATGCAGCTGGCCTATCCTCCAACCTTTCTGCTGTAAATTGTCAGAAACTGACAGATAAAATTGATATCTATCTCACATATGGACATCACAAAAACTGATAGGCATAGGTTGAAACCTGATTCTCATATTCACATTGCAGAAACTGGCAGGTAGAAAATCATAATGACAGTGATATTTAAGTTGCAGAAACTAATCACTGCATTCAAATAATCACATACCAGGAAATGACAGGTACACATCACTAATCACACTCCTATTCGCAAGACAGAAACTGATGGGTACAGTTTGATAACTACACTTACATTCATATAGGAGAAACTCATTAATAGACTGATGATTACATAAACACATTCACCAAGCAGTAACTGACAGCTTTGGATTGGTAACTACACTCATACATTCGCACAGCAGAAACAAACATGTATAGGTTGATAACTGCACTTCCATTTTTGCATTTCTCTGACAGGAACAGATTGATAACAAACTTCACACACTCACAAAGCCAATGCAGCCAGATAGAGATCAATAACTATGTTAACATATACACATAGCCAAATTGAAAGCTGCACTCTCATGCTCACCAAGCAGAAACTGATAGGCATAAATTGTCATGGAGCAAAACCTGAAAGGTACAGACAGATAACTACAGTCATAAATTTGAAGTGCAGCAACAGCCAGGGACACTTTGATGATGACACACGTTCACATGACAGAAACCAACATATGCAGATCAATAACTATATTCACACAGTGACTTGGCACAAACTGACAGAGGTACTTATAATCACACACATTCACACACAGCAAAATCTGACAGGTACAGCTTGATAAATGTCTTCACGTTCAAAAACCGGAAACTGGCATGTGTGGACTAATAACTAGAGTTCAAAGTCTGTGAGAAGATTTGTAGCTCGGTTGCTCGTTGTTGTGGTTCTGTTTACCGAGCTGGGAATTTGTGTTGCAGACGTTTCGTCCCCTGTCTCGGCGACATCCTCAGTGCTTGGGAGCCTCCTGTGAAGCGCTTCTGAGATTTTTCCTCCGGCATTTATAGTGGTTTGAATCTGCCGCTTCCGGTTGTCAGTTCCAGCTGTCCATTGCAGTGGCCGGTATATAGGGTCCAGGTCGATGTGCTTATTGATTGAATCTGTGGATGAGTGCCATGCCTCTAGGAATTCCCTGGCTATTCTCTGTTTGGCTTGTCCTATAAGAGTAGTGTTGTCCCAGTCGAATTCATGTTGCTTGTCATCTGTGTGTGTGGCTACTAAGGATAGCTGGTCGTGTCGTTTCGTGGCTAGTTGGTGTTCATGGATGCGGACCATTAGCTGTCTTCCTGTTTGTCCTATATAGTGTTTTGTGCAGTCCTTGCATGGGATTTTGTACACTATATTGGTTTTGTTCATGCTGGGTATTGGGTCCTTCGTTCTGGTGAGTTGTTGTTAGAGAGTGGCTGTTGGTTTGTGTGCTGTTATGAGTCCTAGTGGTCGCAGTAGTCTGGCTGTCAGTTCGGAAATGTTCTTGATGTATGGTAGTGTGGCTAGTCCTTTGGGTTGCGGCATGTCCTCATTCTGTTGTCTTTCCCTTAGGCATCTGTTGATGAAATTGCGTAGGTATCTGTTTTTGGCGAATACATTGTATAGGTGTTCTTCTTCCTCTTTTTGCAGTTCTGGTGTACTGCAGTGTGTTGTGGCCCTTTTGAATAGTGTCTTGATGCAACTTCTTTTGTGTGTGTTGGGGTGATTGCTTTCGTAGTTCAGGACTTGGTCTGTGTGTGTGGCTTTCCTGTGTACCTTTGTGGTGAATTCTCTGTACCATCACGTCTAGGAATGGGAGTTGGTTGTCCTTTTCTTCCTCTCTAGTGAATCGGATTCCTGTGAGTGTGGCGTTGATGATCCGGTGTGTTTTCTCTATTTCCGTGTTTTTAATGATTACAAAGGTGTCATCCACATATCTGACCCAGAGTTTGGGTTGAATTTGCGGTAAGACTGTTTGTTCTAATCTTTGCATAACTACCTCTGCTATGAGTCCAGAGATGGGTGAGCCCATGGGTGTGCCGTTGATTTGTTCATATATTTGGTTGTTGAATGTGAAGTGTGTTGTGAGGCACAGGTCCAGTAGTTTGAGTATGCAGTCTTTGTTGATAGGTTCAATGTTCTGTTGTCTGTTCTGTATGTCCAGCAGATTGGCTATTGTTTCTCTGGCTAGTGTTTTGTTGATAGAAGTGAACAGTGCTGTTACATCGAATGAGACCATAGTTTCTTCCTTGTCTATGTGTATATTTCTGATGATGTCCAAGAATTCCTGTGTTGACTGTATAGAGTGTCTGGATCCGCTGATCAGGTGTTTCAGTTTCTGCTGTAGTTCTTTAGCCAGTTTGTGTGATGGTGTCCCTGGTAGTGATACTATGGGTCTGAGTGGGATGTCTGGTTTGTGCACTTTAGGTAGTCCATAGAATCTGGGGGTGTTGTTGCTTTCAGGTTTCATTCTCTGTAGGTCAGACCTGGTTATCTGTCCGTTTTTTTGTAGGTTCCTCAGTGTGTTGTTTATCCTATTGGTGAGCTGTGGGGTGGGGTCAAACTCCCTCTTTTGGTAGGTGTTGGTATCTGCAAGTAGTTGTTGTGCTTTTTAGATGTAGTCTGCTTTGTCCAGGATGACCGTCATTCTGCTTTTGTCTGCTGGTAGTATGATTATGTTCTTATCGTTTCTTAGTGCTTTTAGTGCTTCCCTCTCCTTGGTGTTGAGGTTATGTGTTTGTCTTTTCCTTGTTATCAGAGGTACGATACTTTGTCTCACTGTTTGTTGTGTCTCATCTGTCAGTCCATTGTTCCTGAGTGTGCATTCTAAGTGCTAGGGAACAAAAACACATTCAAATTCAGCCAATCAAATCCAATCAAATTTGAAATATAATATTTTTGATAACACCAAAACCAATTAAATGATCTGATGTTTTGGGGTATAAAACTGGAAATTTTGAACAGTTCGGAGAGAACTGCCAGGCACCAACAAGTATACACTGCTGGATGAATACTCTCTGAAGGGTACCTGTTCATATGAAAGACCTGTGAAGCAGAATACGGAAGAAAAGACGACAAAGGAAAATGTACAGAAGAAGATGCAAAGAGAAGATTCGACAGCTGGCTGGTTTTGAAATTTGAATTTTTTTGTAAATCTTAATCGGGGTTTTTATCAGACCAGTATTGTAGGATGGGCGTAAAAGATGGATTTCAGAGAAAGAAGTTATATATAGTTGTTTAATGTCCTCTTCTGGACTGAAAAAATAAAATTGTTACTTTTTACTATAAGCAGTGACCTCTAGAATAGTTTTTTGCCTTTTGAAATTTAACAGATTATGGCACAAGGTGAGCTTCTCTGTGTGTTGGGTTTAAATTAGCAGTGGGGTTTACTCTGTGTCATAACAGCAGTTTACCAGTAAGTTTTGCATCTTTATTGGTTTCAGGGGACGGTAGCTGGGGTTTGGCTGGGTCAGTGGGGAGAGTGGCACAAATCAAGGACTGCCAAATGGAATGGTCCTTGTGGAAGGCAGACAGGGGTAGGGAGGGGAAGATATTCTTGGAGTGCTGTCTAGTTGGAGTTGGCAGAAGTGTTTAAGGATGATGAGTTGCATGTGGAAACTGGAGGGGTGGTAGGTGACGACAAGTGAGACTCTGTCTTTATTGCATTGGGGGGGTTGGAGCAGTGGAACGGGGAATGGAGGTGGTGCAGTGGAGGGCTGTCTGAATGACAGAGGGAGGAAAAGCACATTGCTCAAAATAGGTGGATATCTAGGATGCTCACGAGTAGAATTTCTCCTTGTCCGAGCAGATATGGCAGAGGCAGAGGAATTAGGATAATGGGAATAGAGTTAATGCAGGATACTGGGTAGGAGGATGTGTAGTCCAGGTAGTTTTGGGAGTCTGTAGGTTTGTAGCAAACATCTCTCTGGAAACTGTCACCAGAGATGGAAATGGTGAGGTCAAGAAAGGGGAGGGAGGTGTCCAGGGTGGGGCAAGTGAATTTGTGGATGGGGTGGCAGTTGTGGGCGAAGTCGATGAACTGCCTCAGGTCAGTCTGGGTGCACGACGCAGTGCCAATGCAGTTATCGATGTAATGGCAGAAGGGTTGGGGCATGGTGACTGTGTAGGTATTCAAGAGGCATTATTTGATTTGGCAATAAAGAGGAGGCATAGTTGGGACTACCTGGGTGCCCATGGCCACCCCCTTAATTTGGAGGAAATGGGAGAAGTTAAAGGAAAAGTTATTGAGGGTGAGTACCATTTCGGCGAGGCAGAGGAGGATATTGGTGGTGGGGGACTGAATGGATTTACTGGAGAGGAAGAGGTGGAGGGCCTGAAGGCCATCCTTGTGGAGAATGGATGTATACAAGGACTCCACATCTATAATGAAGTCGCTGAAGAGATGCAGGACATGGTTGGTATCACGGATGTAGGTGGGAAGTGCCTGAACTAAGGAGGAGAGGATGGAGTCAAAGTAGGGCGAGATGAGTTCAGTGGAACAGGAGTATGCCGAGATGATAGGTCAGCTAGGGTAAATGGGTTTGTGGTCTTGGAGAGCAGATAGAACCAGGCAAAACAAGGTTGGGGGACTATGGGTCCTTGCAGGTGAGATAGAGGGTCTTCCACCCCAGTTTACTGCATCAGGTGCTACCGATGTAGTCTGCTCTGTTTCAGGAAGACCAAACGTAAACTTAGGGAATGGTTCACGAGCATCGCAGCACGAGCCAACTGGACCTCCCTGTCACCATCCATTTTAATTCCCCCAACCAATCCCTTTCCGATATGACCATCCTTGACCTCCTCTATTGCCAAAATGAACCACAGCGCAAATTGAAGGAACAACACCATAGCTTCCGCCTAGGCAGCCCACAACCAAAAGGACTCAACATTGAGTTCTCCAATTTCAAATAATCTCTCTTTCCATCCCCCCACTCCCTTTCAAGCCCCTCCCATCCCTTCCACTGCTCACTGCCACCAACCGGATTCATTGACCATTTAGGTCGTACTCTCTATGTGTCTTCGCCTATCATCACTTCACCACCCTGCCCCGCCTCACCCTTTATCTGCAGCTTCACCACAACCAATCCTCCCAGTCCTGAACTTGGTTTACACCCAAAACGTCAACTTCTCCAGCTCCTGATGTTGCCTGGCTTGCTGTGCTCTTGCAGCCTCCTGCCTGTCTATTTTGGTTTCCAGCATCTGCAGTTTTTTTGTTTCTCTCATCCCGTGAACGAGCATTAAATATAAGACAGTATGTGATAACGGTAACCGTTGCCATACGATACATCCGAGTACGAAACAGGGTATATGGCAGAAGTCCTACCCATCTCCACTCTTTGATAGCCCTCTAAAATACCATTTCCAGGCTTTGAAGAACAGGGCCTCAGTCTGTCTCACCAAGGAATTTGTCCAGGAATTTGTAAACAATGGTGACTGATCGAGATCGTATCGGCGTTGAAGTTACCATCACTGTCTGTCATTGTCACATCCTACTGCCTGATGATAGAAAAATCCCACTTTTTCGTTACATGGCACATGTTGGTCTGAGCAATGAAAATGGAGTTTAACTATAATGCGATTTCCTATTGCAACCATTAACCAGTGATGGTTTGCGGTACAGAGGTTGAGTTTCTACCCCTGGAGCCTGGAGACTGGCATTCCAGCCCCACATTTCCCTGAAAATAGTTTTACAGGCATTTCTGGTATGACCCGATGGTTACATTCCTGTGCAACCTCGTGCTATAGGTGATCAGTTACCCTATCCTTGATTATAAACTCCAACAATTCTTCACCACAGACCTCAGGCTAACTGGTATGTAATTTCCTGGCTTCCCTCTGTAACCCTTCTTAAAGCACCGCGTGACGTGAACAAATTTCTAATCCAGAGGCACAACTCCTGAATCCAGGGAACTCTGAGAAATTATGGTTTGGGCATTGGCAATTTGCTATCCTTTCTTCTTTAACACTTGTGGATGGAAATCATTGGGTCCTGGGGATTTGTCACCTTCCAGTTCCAGTATTTTCCCCATTATTGATGATTTACTTAAGCTAATTTAGACCATGAGCATGATCCTCTGTTAATTTCTTTGGGACTTCCAGCAATTTGCCCTCCGTTTAGCGCTGAATACAGAAGCAAAAAAATTGTTCAACATGTCTATCATTTCCACGTGTCCATCGAGAATATCCCCACTCTCATCTTTCAGTGGGCCAACAGTACTCTCAGGAGCTGCATTCCCTTTATATAATCAGAAAATCATTTCTTATTGTCGTTTATGTCAATTACAAGTTTTAGAACATAGAATAATAGAGCCCTCAATGTTGCGCCGACCTGTGAACTATTCTCAGCTTGTCCCACTACACTATCCCATCATCATCCATGTGTTTATCTAAGGATTGTTTAAATCTCCCTAATCTTCTTTCATAATCCTTTTTAGCTGATCTGATAAACTACTTTGTGACCCTTTGTCCAACTTTGTATTTGTCCCATTCTGTTCTTTGGATTTTGATAAGCTTTTTTTTAATTTTATGCTGCCCTTGCCTCCTTCAATCTGGAAGGGTTAAGAACCTGCAGAAATGGTTGCTAAACAGTTAGATTAGATTAGGTCCCCTACAGTGTGGAAACAGGCCCTTCGGCCCAACAAGTCCACACTGACCTCTGTAGAGTAACCCACCAGAACCATTCCTCTCTGACTAATGTATTTACTGGGGACAGGAAAGGTATGTGTATGGAATCAGCAAGAAGGTCTGTAAGATAATTAAAGAACTTGCAAATACACTGTGGGCAATTTAGAATGGCCAATTCACTGACCTACACATCTTTGGACTGCAGGACGAAACCCACACAGACACGGGGAGAATGTGCAAACTCCACACAGACAGTTACCCAAGGCTGCGAATTGAACCTGGGACCCTGGTGCTGTGAGGCAGCAGTGCTAACCACTGAGCCAACTGTGCCACCCAGTTTATTGATGAATGGAGACTTTTTTTTCTAAACACTTCTTGCAGTGATCTGACTATTACTTTTTTATCAATGCTTGCTACATACAACATGTATCTTTTGAAAGATGTTACAATTCTGTATTTTGATTCAATCAACCTGTTACAGACATCTTATGACTCAAGCTCACACTGCCTGGCTCAGAGACAGGAGCATTGCCACAAGAGTCGATACAGTTCTGTTTTAAGAGAAGGAAGTACTTTGCAATGGAAAACCCCAAGATATTTTACAGGTACATTTAAAGGTAAAAGGATAAGGAGGGAAAGGGTATGGCCCATGTAGGACAACAGCGGAAATTTGTGTGGAGCCTGAAGATGTAAGTAGGGTTCCACATAATTACTTTGGGTCAGTGTTACTGGTGACAGGAAAGGTATGTGTATGGAATCAGCAAGAAGGTCTGTAAAATAATTAAAGAACTTGCAAATACACACAGGAGATTTTGAGTGGTCTGGCAGGCTTAAAAGTAGATACATCTCCAGGGCAGGCTGAGATGTATGCAGGTTGTTGAGTGAGGCTAGGGAGGAAATAGCAAGAGTGCTTGCAAAAATGTTCAATTCCTCTGAATGTAGGTTTGCTCGCTGAGCTGGAAGGTTCATTTTCAGACATTTCGTCACCATACTAGGTAACATCTTCAGTGAGCCTTCGGATGAAACACTGATGGTGTAGCCAGCTTTCTGTTTATGTGTTTGAGTTTCCTTGAGTTGGTAATGTCATTTCCTGTGGTGACGTTATTCCCATGGTGGTGTCATTTCCTGTTCTTTTTCTCAGGGGGTGGTAAACAGAATCCAAGTCAATGTGTTTATTGAAAGAGATCCGGTTGGAATGCCATGCTTCTAGGAATTTTCATACATGTCTTTGTTTGGCTTGTCCTAGGATGGATGTGTTGTCTCAGTTGAACTGGTGTCCTTCCTCATCTGTACGTAAGGATACTTGTGAGAGTGAGTCATATCTTTTTGTGGCTAGTTGATGTTCATGTATTCTGGTGGCTAGTGTTCTGCCTGTTTGTCCAATGTGCTTCTTACAGTTCTTGCAAGGTATTTTGTAAATGACATTAGTTTTGCTTGTTGTCTGTATAGGATCTTTCAAGTTCATTAGCTGTTGTTTTAGTTATTGGTGGGTTTGTGGGCTACTATGATTCCAAGGGGTCTGAGTAGTCTGGCAGTCATTTCAGAGATGCGTTTGATATAGGGGAGAGTGGCTAGGGTTTCTGGACATGTTTTGTCTGCTTGTTTGGGTTTGTTGCTGAGAAATTAATGGACTGTCTGCATTGGGTACTCGTTCTTTTTGAATACACTGTATAGGTGATTTTCCTCTGCTCTTCGTAGTTCCTCTGTGCTGCGGTGTGTGGTAGCTTGATGAAATAATGTTCTAATGCAGCTTTGTTTGTGGATGTTATGATGATTGCTTTTGTAGTTCAATATTTGGTCCGTATGTGTTGTTTTCCTGTAGACGCTGGTTTGAAGTTCCCCATTAGCTGTTTGATCTACTGCGACATCTAGGAATGGCAGTTTGTTGTTGTTATCCTCCTCTTTAGTGAAGTTAGGGTATTATTGAGGGTCTTGAAAATTTCTTCTAATTTGTTTTGTTTTGTGATGACAAAGTTTGGGTTGGGCCGTCAATAAGTAGAAAGATACAAATAGGAAACAATAGTTTGCTCAGTCTAACTTTGGTGATGGGAAAACTATTGGAAACAATTCTGATGGAGAAAATTAATCTGAATTTGGAGAAGCAGGTATTACTGAAGAGCAGTCAGAGTAGTTCTGTTAACAGGAGGCTGTGTCTGTCTGGATGGAATGAATTCTTTGAAGAGGTGGCCAGGTGTGTAGATGAGAGCAATGATTTTTATGTCGTCTACAGTACTTGGCCTTTAGCCAAGCTTTTGATAAGGCCCAAAGTGAAAGAGCCTATGCAATTCAAGAATATGTGGCACTATTGGATCCACAATTGGCAATAACAAGTGAAAGAGCCTATGCAATTCAAGAATATGTGACACTATTCGTTCCACAATAGCAGGAAGCTGTTGGGTGATGGTTGAGGAGTGTTTTTACATCTGGAAGTCTATGCCCAGTCGGGTCACACAGAGGTCAGTTTCTGGGCCCTTGCTGTTTGTGGTTCTATCCATGATTGGATGTGAACATTTGCAAGAGAATATAGATGGGCTGCTCAGATGGCAAATAGTTTTGAAACCAGATAAATGTGAGGTGATGTACTTGGGCAGGACAAACAAGGCACGGGAATACATGATGAGCGGTGGGACCCTGGGAAACACCCGAGGATCAGAGGGACCTTGGTGTGCACTCACACTGATCTGTTAAGGTGTCAGAGAGGAGGATAAAGTGGTTAAGAAGGCAGGTGGGATACTTGCCTTGATTAGCCAAGGCATAGAGCTTCAGAGCAGGGAGGTTATGTCAGAATCATAGAAAGCCTTGGTTGGGCCACAGCAATAGAGTATAGAGCGCGGATCTGGAATCCATGTTAAAGGAATGATGTGAAAGCATGGGAGACGGTGCATGAAAAATTGAATGGGATATTCTAAAGAAGTGTCACTAGACACACAATATTAACTCAGCTTTCTAGACCTGCTGAATTTTCCTAGCAATTTCTGTATTTGTTTACCAGGATATTGCTTAGGCTGGAGCATTTAAGTTATTCAGTCAAATTGGACATACTGGGATTGCTTTCTTTAGATTAGAGGAGGTTGAGAGGGGTATGATCGATGCATATAATTATAAGGGTCATAGAGAGGGTAGACAGGAAGAAATGGATCTCCTTGATGGAGGGATGAATGACCAGGGGCATGGACTGAAGATAAGGGGCAGAAGATTTGAGGAGATGTGAGGGAAAGACTTTTTCATTTTGAGAGTAGTTGGAATTTAAAAGGATGTTACCAAGACAGGAGGGTTTGAGTTATAAGGAGAGGCTGGATAGTCAGACATATACTGAACGGAAACACGGGACTTTTATTCTTTGGAGTGTCAGAGGCTGATGGGTGACCTTATAGAGGTTTATAAAATCATAAGGGATATGGATAGGGTGAAGAGGCAAAGTCTTTTTCCCAGGGTAGGAGAGTCCTAAACTGGAGGGCAGAGGTTTAGGTAAGAGGAAAAGATTTAAAAGGCTTAAATTTGAAAGAGATGCAACTTTTTCACACAAAAGGTGGTGTATATTTGAAACGAGCGGCCAGAGGAAGTGATAGAGGCTGGTACAAGTACAACATTTAAAATGCAGCTGGATGGATATATAAATAGGAAGGGTTTAAAGGGTTATTGGCCAAGTGCTGGTAAATGGGACTCGGTCAGATTCGAATGTCTAATTGGCACAGACAGGTTGGACCAAAGGGTCTGCTTTAGTGCTTTATGACTCTTGACTCGATGATTTCAGCAATCCATTGCTCACAGGGATTGTCCTATTATTGGGTCACTAAGGCTGCAAGGCTTCTCTTTGATGTTTTCCTGTGAAATCTCATTTCTGAAAAATTCTAATGGGACAGAAACTTAGTATCTCTGTGATAATATATTTTCCTAAACAAATAATAATGATACAACTTTAAAATTTCCCTGAGAATCCGAAACAGTATAAAATAGTGTCCCTGAGTACATTAATACTATGTTGTGAGATTTTGGCTTCAAGACCCAGGAACAGATCCTTCATATGCAAAATGCTGGAATAGTTTACCATTGTTGATAAAGTATATTACATTATTATTGCTGCTGTTGATGTCCCTGGTAAGTCATTTTTAAAAATTTGTTAATGGATTGAGAGCATAGCTGCCTTGGCTAGCATTTATTTCCCATCCCTATTTGCCCAGAGAGCAGTTTAAGAGTCAACCACATTGCTGCGATCTGGAGTCACCTGTAGGTCAGACCAGGCAAGAATGGTATTTAAAGGGTATCAGTGAATGAGATGGGTTTTTCCAAGACTCAATTCATAGTCATCATTAAATTCAAAATCACACAACACTAGGTGATAGTCCAACAGGTTTAATTGGAAACACACTAGCTTTCGGAGCGCTGCTCCTTCATCAGGTGGTTGTACCGAAAGCTAGTGCTTCCCATTAAACCTGTTGGACTATCACCTAGTGTTGTGTGATTTTTAACTTTGTACACCCCAGTCCAACACCGGCATCTCCAAATCGTCATTAAATTCTTAATTCCTGATTTTTTTTTTCATTGAATTCAAATTCAACCATCTGCATGGCAGGATTCGAACCCAAGTCCCCATTATCAGGGTGTCTGGATTACTAGGTCAATGTTACTACTAGTCCTTTGTCCCTTCTTAGCATAACATTGAAAGTTGCATGAATCCATGCTATGGAATACCATGCCACAGAGCTTATATCTTGCTGGAAGTATTTACCACTGTAGAATGGGTTAACTGTTGGTCAGTTGACACTGCCATCATTGGTATTATCAGGTTTTTTTTGTAAGTTTTGACTTGACCTGATGTGGGTGTGTCACATTGAGCTGATCACATGCAAGGAGGCCTTTTTTTTGTTAAACAAATGTAATCCCCTGCAAAGTGCTTTTTTTTGAACAATTAAGATTTTTCTTTCAATGAACGGTTTCGAGGAACAAGCACTGATATTTCCTAATCCCAGTGAGTTACACTAATGGAAAGCTGATGGATAAAGAACTGGCTGGGCAATAGGAAACAGAGAGTAGTAGTGGAAGGGAGTTGGTCAAAATGGAGAACTGAGACCACTGGTGTTCCACAAGGATCCATGCTGAGACCACTGTTGTTTGTGATATCCATAAATGTTCTGGAGGAAAGAATACGTGGTCTGATTAGTAAGTTTGCAGATGACACTAAGATTGGTGGAGTAGCAGAGAGTGAAGGGGACTGTCAGAGAATACAATAGAATATAGATAGAAAGGAGAGTTGGGCAGAGAAATGGCAGATGGAGTTCAATCCGGGCAAATGCGAGGTGATGCATTTTGGAAGATCCGATTCAAGAGTGAACAGTAAATGGAAAAGTCCTGGGGCAAATTGATGTACAGAGAGATCTGGGCGTTCAGATCTGTTGTACACTGAAGGCAGCAATGCACGTCAGTAGAGTAGTGAAGAAGGCATGTACCTACTAGAGAAGGTGCAAAACTTGACCTACTCTTGGGAAATAAGGCAGGACAGGTGTCTGAGGTGTCAGTTGGGGAGCACTTTAGGACCAGCAACCATAATTCTGTTAGTTTTAAAGTAATGGGATATTGAGTACAACAGTTGGCAAACGGCAGGTCAGTGTGGACTTGCTGAGCCAAAGGGCCTGTTTCCACACTGTAAGTAATCTAATCTAATCTAATCTAATCTAAAACCTCATTTCCCTGCACTTGGCATATATCTGGTTTCAAAACCATTTGCCATCTGAGCAGCCCGTCTATATCCTCTTGCATATGTTCACATCCAATCAATGATCCTCTAAGTTCTGCTCATAATCATGATCCAACAATAATCTCAAGATCATCTGATGGTGAAGGTTCTCAGCTAAGACTTGTCCTGGGAGTGGGGGAGAACCACCTTCCTAATCATGGTCTGTCTCATGTCAGGTATTTTTTTACAAAATGAATTAAGAACTAAGTAAATAGAATGGAGATGCCAGGCCAGATGATGTGTTATAACTCTGTGATATGGGATTTGGTGGTCCTATTGTGGTTGATCGTGGACACATCTGTTGCAAGTGCTGCTTATTTGAGGAGCTCTGGCTAAGAGTTGATGAACTGGATTCTGAGCTTTGAACACAGTGACACATTAGGAATGAACAAAATTAGCTGTACGCTATGTTTCAAGAGGCAGTCACTCTGCTTAGATTGTTATGAATTTGAAGGCGTGTACTTTAAGAGAAAGTGAATGCTGTTCTTTACGAAAGCTTACAAGCACCTGTCATGATGAAATGGCAGTCTCAGAGTAACATTTGGCTGTGAAATGCATACCTGAGTTGGTTGCTGTTTTGACAATTCAAATTTAACTAATTAGTTTAAATTATGCCCAAAGATACTAAGCTCAATTGAGTTTGAATTTATTGTTTGCCAACATGAAACCAATGAGATGATCCAATGTTGGGGATATAAAAGTGCAAACATCTTGAAAATTGAAGACAGAGAAACTTCCATCAAGACAGACTTAAGAAATTATGAAACACTCTTTATCAAAGGTACCTTTTCATATGAAACATATTCGCAGTAAAAAGAGAGAAGGTAACTCAAGGAGGTATTCAGCTGGAAGAAGAAAGACATCAAAGACAACAGTCGCTGTGTGGTCTTGAAATTAAGTTGACGTAATTTTAATAAGTGTCTTATTGGTACAGCATCTCGTTTTAGAGTTGGAGGCAAGAGAAAGGGGGTTTAGATTTATGAATAGTTGTTGGTTAATGTTCACTTTTGGAGTTAAAATATAAATTCCTTGAATAGTGGAATTTGGGAGTTCTCTGTCACTCACATTTTTAATAGATTATGAGGCGAACTGAGCTTTTCTGGGTATTTGGTTTAATTAACATACCTCAAATTCAGTCAGTAGTCAGGGATAGAAGGGTGGGTCTAGGAGCGAGGCAGGTACAGGGATCCATAATGTAGTGCTTTCAATGCTTGAGGGGAAATTTGTTTGAGTTTTCCTTGACATTGAAAACCTGATGTTTTCATTCTTCATCTATTTACCCACGAGTCTTGCTATTGTTCTTGTCACACTACGACGGAGGAAATTCCACGATTGAATCTACCTTTTAGTTTGATTTGATTTATTGTCGTCCACATGTACCACAGTACAGTAAAAATATTTGTTTGCAAGCAGTATAGGCAGATCACAGCAAACAAGGACGTACGGATTTCACAGGATACTTAGACACAGTGGGACACACAAATAAGTGCGCAAAGCAAGATTAGTATAATTTGAATTTGGTCAGGTCTATTCATCAACCTAATAATGGCAAAGAGGAAGCTGATCTTGAACCTGTTAACGATGAGCAGCCCTTTGTGGCAATGAGCAATATAAATGGATTCCACATCTGGGAGGTTGGTTTCCATGATGGTCTGGGCTATGCATATATCTTTCTGTAGTTTCTTAATGTCCTCGGCAAAGCACTTGACGTACCAGGCTGCTGTGCAAGTGCATAACAGATGCATTTTTCAAGTATTACTGTTAAATGTATGACTGAATTAGTATTACTGGATGAAGAGCAATAAAGGCAGTTCCAGCTCAAAGTATTGAGCTCTTTGAAATAAAACCTGCCAGGACACTTCATTCAAATGTGTACATATCCTTGTATGTGAAATTATTACTTTTCAAACTCTTCAGTGTAGGGCTGTAAAGTCTTTGCAGGTCGAATGAACTTGTAAACAGAAATTACTGGAGAAACTCAGCACGTCGTAAGATATAGTAGCAGAATTAGGCCACACAACTAATCGAGTCTGCTATGCCGTTTGCTCGTGGCTAATGTTTCTCAGCTTATCCTCCTGCCTTTGCCCTGTAATCCTTGATCCCCTTATCAATCAAGAATCCATCTATCTCTGTCTTAACAGCCTTTTACAACAATCATTTCCACAGATTCACCACCACCTGGCTGAAGAAATTCCTACTCATCTCAGCTCTAATGGGTAAAGACAAGGATTGCAGATGCTGGAAACCAGATTCTGGATCAGTGGTGCTGGAAGAGCACAGCAGTTCAGGCAGCATCCGAGAAGCATGAAAATCGACGTTTCGGGCAAAAGCCCTTCATCAGGAATAGAGGCAGTGTGCCTGCAGGGTGGGGAGATAAATGAGAGGAGGTTGAAGGTGGGGAGAAAGTAGCACAGAGTACAATGGGTGAATGGGGCTGGGGATGAAGGTGATAGGTCAGAGAGGAGGGTGGAGTGGATAGGTGGAAAAGGAGATAGGCAGGTAGGACAGGTCATGGGGACAGTGCTGAGCTGGAAGTTTGGAACTGGGGTGAGGTGGGGGAAGGGGAAATTAGGAAACTGTTGAAGTCCACATTGATGCCCTGGGGTTGAAGTGTTCCGAGCAGAAGATGAGGCGTTCTTCCTCCAGGCGTCTGGTGGTGAGGGAGCGGCAGTGAAGGAGGCCCAGGACCTGCATGTCCTCGGCAGAGTGGGAGGGGGAGTTGAAATGTTGGGCCACGGGGCGGTGTGGTTGATTGGTGCGGGTGTCTCGGAGATGTTCCCTAAAGCGCTCTGCTAGGAGGCGTCCAGTCTCCCCAATGTAAAGGAGACCGCATCGGGAGCAACGGATACAATAGATGATATTAGTGGATGTGCAGGTAAAACTTTGATGGACGTGGAAGGCTCCTTTAGGGCCTTGGATGGAGCTGAGGGAGGAGGTATGGGCACAGGTTTTGCAGTTCCTGCGGTGGCAGGGGAAGGTGCCAGGATGGGAGGGTGGGTTGGACCTGACCAGGTAGTCACGGAGGGAACGGTCTTTGCGGAAGGTGGAAAGGGGTGGGGAGGGAAATATGTCCCTGGTGGTGGGGTCTTTTTGGAGGTGGCGGAAATGTCGGCGGACGATTTGGTTTATGCAAAGGTTGGTAGGGTGGAAGGTGAGCACCAGGGGCGTTCTGTCCTTGTTACGGTTGGAGGGGTGGGGTCTGAGGGCGGAGGTGCGAGATGTGGATGAGATGCGTTGGAGGGCATCTTTAACCCCATGGGAAGGGAAATTGCGGTCTCTAAAGAAAGAGGCCATCTGGTGTGTTCTGTGGTGGAACTGGTCCTCCTGGGAGCAGATACGGCGGAGGCGGAGGAATTGGGAATACGGGATGACATTTTTGCAAGAGGTAGGGTGGGAAGAGGTGTAATCCAGGTAGCTGTGGGAGTCAGTGGGTTTGTAAAAAATGTCAGTGTCAAGTCGGTCGTCATTAATGGAGATGGAGAGGTTCAGGAAGGGAGGGAAGTGTCAGAGATGGTCCAGGTGAATTTAAGGTCAGGGTGGAGTGTGTTATTACCTTATTTACACTGATCCATTGACACTATGAGTAGATGTCCTTAATTCTTCTGAGCAAATGTCCCCATCCTCCCCCATGGTCAAGTGCTTTCCTGCATATCCTGTAGCAAATATTTCACATGAAAGGCTACAAGCTTTCTCATGTGATCCCTCTGTTCACTCTCTGTCTCTGGGAGAAAGGTTCCAAATAGTTGAAGCTGAAGCAATTTATAGGTTGAATCCTTGGTTCCATTAGGATTGTGTCCAACTGATTCTTGGTCACAATCTCCACTCCTTCCAGCCTGGTCAGATTCACACCCACTGTGTTCACTTCCTTCTCCCTCTCCTTGAGCCAAGCATCCAGTAAGCTGCACCTGAACGGCGATCGCTCTTTCTACTCCAACATTCCCCCTAGGCCACCTTCCCCTTGCTTCCCCGCCGAATGGAGAGCAGTGTTTGTGACAGTCCTTTTTGGAACATGATCCAGCTATTCCAGACCATTCGCCTGAAGGGTTAGACCTTGTCCTTGATCTGGGAGGAGGCCTTTGCAGCTGGGCTGTTAATCAGGTCACTGCTCTTCACCTCGATGTCATCGAATTGACCCATGACCTGCTGGCACTGAGTGACCACACCACTACTGACCTCACGGGAAAGCAGAGCGGCTTTTGAGTCCAGCATCTTCAGAGGGTGCAACCAGACTCTCGGGGGCACTGTGTTCTCTCGATGTTCACCCAGCAGCTTGGGCAGCATTGAGGAAATGCTGATAGCCTCCTGGTAGTTCATTTGGTTACTAATATTTTGTTAATCATTTCGATAGTCCTTATTGAGCCAATTCTATTTTTTTCATTTTGTCTGTGTTTTAACTGTCATGTAAAAATAAGTGTAAAAACAACTACTTGATAGAGGAGCAGTGCTCCGAAAGCTAGTACTTCCAAATGAACCTGTTGCACTATAACCTGGTGTTGTGTGATTTTTAACTTTGCAAAAATAAAGTGTGTTTTGCTTAACATTCAGTAGTTTGACCAATTGAATCACGTCTGGAATGCACACTTTACACTGACTTTTAAAATACAAAAGTGTTAGTATCTAAACATGCTTCTATATTTTTGGAAAGGATTTGATCTAGTCCATAACAAATTTAGAGCTCTTGCTGGGATTGAAATCTCAAGTTCCAAATCGGGTTTAGGAATACTGAAGTCAAAGGCAGTGCATGGGCAGTGTTGGTGTCTTTTAGGAGAAAGTGAGGTCTGCAGATGCTGGAGATCAAAGTTGAAACTTTATTGCTGGAACAGCACAGCAGGTCAGGCAGCATCCAGGGAACAGGAGATTCGACGTTTCGGGCACAGGCCCTTCTTCAGGAAGAAGGGCCTGTGCCCGAAACGTCGAATCTCCTGTTCCCTGGATGCTGCCTGACCTGCTGTGCTGTTCCAGCAATAAAGTTTCAACTGGTGTCTTTTACTGCAGTTGTTACATTTGGTTGGTTTGAATAAGTATTGCCTTGTGTAATAATGGCTCATTCAGCCACTGAGAGTTTCCTGGGGGTGGAAGAAGTCACTTTGGGAGATTTATAGAAAGTGAGCAAGACAAAGCTTTTGGAATTGGCAAACAAGCTGGAGCTGGGATTGCCCGTATCTGTGAGGAAAGGGGAAATAATTGTGGCAATCGTACAGCATTTACAATTGCCAGGAATGCCATCAGAGTCTTGGGACATGGCTAAAGATCAAATTAAGCAGCTTTAAAATGAAAAGAAAATGAAATGGTTTAACATACGATTGAAATCAAAGGAAAAGAAAAGGAAAGGCTAGCTGAGGAGAAGAAAAGGAGAAAGAGTTTTTGAACTTTGGACACTGGAACTGAAAGTTCAAAGTTGACTTAAAATGGCAGAGGGAGATATGAAAAGTTGAAGTAGTGATGAGGACCGTGATGGAGAGCAATCTCGATGTATCCCAAGGCCTGGTGGGGATCTATTTAAATATGCCCAAGTGATGCAAGAAGGATGCAGAAGCATTTTTCATTTCATTTTGAGAAAGTGGCTAAATGAATGATATGGCCAGTGACCTTGTCAGTGTTGTTAATTCTAAATTGGTTGGGTACATCTTGTGAAGTATTTGTGTCACTATCAGAGGAGGAATCTGGGGAGTTATAATAAGGTGAAAATACCATCTTAAGTGCTTATGAACTAGTAGCAGAAGACTACAGACAATGTTTTAGGAATCTAAGGAGGAATCCTAGTCAAATATACATTGAGTTTGAAAGGATCAAACCCAGTAATTTTGACAGGTGAATGAGGGTATTGAAGAGAGATTGAAGAGGGTATTGATATGACATTCTTAGAGGGACAATTATTTTAGAGAAGTTCAAAAATTCACTTCCTGAAGTAGCGAGAATGCTTGGAAGACCAGAGACTACAAAATCAGCAACAGAAATAGCAAATGATCATTAGATAATTCATAAATCAACACTTGGCTTCTGGCATCAATTTCAATCTGTGAAGGATAAAAGTTGTGGGTAAGAAAAATCCTCAGGTGGTAAGGGAAAAGGAGATCTTGGTAAAGATAGTTTACCACAGGCTAAAGAGGAAACCCATGAGGGGGGTAAGAGAAGTGGAAAAGCTCTGGTGTTTTCACTGCATACAGTAGGCTACATGAAGTTGCATTGTTGGTGGTTGAGAGAAAACACTGAGAAAACGAGTATGAGCAAACAATAAGTCCGTGAGTTTTACTGAGGTAATAAAAGAAAGCACAGTGGAGTAAAAAGCTGTGGAAAAGTACAACCTGATTAGGGGTTGCTTGTGAAGAAAGTGCCAGATATCTAAAGAATTTGCTTGCATGAGTAAGGTTTACTCATGTATGTCAGGAGGAACAAACAAATAAAAATTTTAACAGATACTGGAGTAACTTCCTCAATGAGGGATGAGGAGCTGATTAATTCAGATGGAGTGTTGCCAGAGATGTAATAAGTGGAACTCATTGGCAGGATAGAAGTGTTCTATTATATAAAGTGAGGTTGCAGAGTCCATCAAAAAGTAGTGAAGTGGTGGTAGGAGTAATAGAGAAATTATGGCTTCCAGAAATACACTTTGTCCTTGGTATTAATATAGCTGGATCACAAGAGGGAATGATTCCGACTGTGTTTGAAAAGCCAATGGAAACTTAGGCAACTGAGGTCCTATAAGAAGTATTTCCTGGGATGTTTCCTGATTCTGTGGTGACAAGGTTACAAAGCCAAGGTGGAAATAGGAAGAGAAATCAAAGAGTAAAGATTAGGAATTTGAAGCTCATCAAAGACCAAGTTTGATCAAATAAGTTGACAAAAAAACAAGAACAAATGGAGGACTAAGTGGGTGTTTTTAGTTTAGAGAAAGCAGTTGAATGACAACACAGATGAAACTAAAGCAATTGAATCAAAAATCTGAGTTTATCCCAGAATGTTATTATCATAAAATAACAAGTATATCTTTTTCGATACTGGTGGGGCAGGGGGATGACTAACCAGGGGTAAGCCATGGGGTACAGGTCTTTGGCACAGAGTCTCCCTGTTTCTAAGGAAGGAAGGGGGGAGAGGAGCAGAGCATTAGTCATTTGAGACTCCGTTGTTAGGCAGACATCTAGGAGGTTCTGTGGGAAAGAGAGAGACTCGCGGTTGGTGCGTTGCGTCCCAGAGACCAGGATTCGTGATGTCTCACATCGCGTTTTTGGGATCCTGGAGTGGGAGCAGCCCCAAGTCGTGGTCCACATAGGCACTAACGATATAGGAAAAAGGATGTGGATTTAAGGCAGAAATTCAGGGAGTTGGGTAGAAACTTAGAGCAAGAACAAACAGAGTTGTTATCTCTGGTTTGTTACCTATGCCACATGTTAGCGAGGCAAGGAATAGGGAGAGGAGACAGGAGTTGAACATGTGACTACAGGAATGATGCAGGAGGGAGGGTTTCGGATACCTGAATAATTGGGGATCATTCTGGAATAGGGGGGTCCTCTACAAACAGGATAGTCTACACCTGAACTAGAGGGGTACCAATATCTTGGGGGTGAAATTTGCTAATGTTCTTAGGGAGAGTAAACTAATTCAGCAGGGGCATGGGAACTTAAATTGTAGTTCCAGTGTCCATGAGGTTGAGAGTAGGGAGGTGAGTAATAAGGTTTCAAGGTCACAAGAGTGCACCAGCAAGCAGGAAGGTAATTTGAAGTGTGTCTACTTCAATGCCAGAAACATTCAGAATAAGGTGGGTGAACTTGCGGCATTGGTTAGTAACTGGGATTTCGATGTTGTGGCCACTTCAGAGACATGGATAGAGTTATAGAACATAGAACATTACAGCACAGTACAGGCCCTTCGGCCCTCAATGTTGCGCCGCCCTGTTATACTAATCTGAAGCCCATCCCACCTACGCTACTCCATGTACATCCATTTGCCTGTCCAATGTCGACTTAAATGCACTTAAACTTGGCGAATCTACTACCGTTGCAGGCAAAGCATTCTATACCCTTACTACTCTCTGAGTAAAGAAACTACCTCTGACATCTGTTTTATACCTATCTCCCCTCACTTTAAAGTTGTGTCCCCTTGTGTTTGCCGTTCCCATACTTGGAAAAAGGCTCCCCCTGTCACCCTTATCTAACCCTCTGATTATCTTGTATGTCTCTAATTCCTGGGACAGGAATGGTTGTTGCAGGTTCTGGGATTGAGATGTTTCAGTAAGAACAGAGAAGATGGTAAAAGAGTGGAAGATGTGGCATTTTAGTCAAGGACAGTATTACAGAGGCAGAAAGGACACTTGAGGACTTGTCTACAGAGGTGGTATGGGCTGAGGTCTATGTGTTTGCAAGGACTGCACAAAACACTATAAAGGACAAACAGGAAGACAGCTAACGATCCGCATCCATGAACATCAACTAGCCACGAAACAACACGACCAGCTATCCCTAGTAGCCACACACGCAGACGACAAGCAACAAGAATTTGACTGGGACAACACTACTATTATAGGGCAAGCGAAACAAAGAACAGCCAGGGAATTCCTAGAAGCATGGCACTCATCCACAAACTCCATCAACAAACACATCGACCTGGACCCAATATACCGGCCACTACAGCGGACAGCTGAAACTGACAACTGGAAGCGGCAGGGACAGGCCACTATAAATGCCGGAGGAAACACCACAGAAGCGCTTCACAGGAGGCTCCCAAGCACTGAGGATATCACCTAGACAGGGGGCGAAATGTTTGCAACAAAAACTTCCAGCTCGGCGAACAGAACCACAGCAACGAGCACCCGAGCTACAAATCTTCTCATAAACCTTGTGGTTAAAGTGTTGAAAAGATTTAAGAGATAGGATTTATAAAGATCTAGAAAGGAATAAGTTGATTAGTGATCGTCAAAATAGCTTTGTGAAGGATTAGTCATGCCTCAGAAATCTTATTGAGTTCTTAGAGAAGGTACCAAACAGGTGGATGAGGGTAAAGTGGTTGAGGTGGTGGATATGGATTTCAGTAAGGCATTTGATAAGGTTCCCCATGGTAGGCTATTGCACAAAATACGGAGGCAAGGGATTGAGGGTGATTTATCAATTTGGAACAGAAATTGGCTAGCTGGAGGAAGACAGAATGATGGTTGATGGGAAATGTTCATCCTGGAGTTTAATTACTAGTGGTGTACTGCAAGGATCTATTTTGGGGCCACTGATGTTTGTCATTTTTATAAATGACCTGGATGAGAGCACAGGAGGATGGGTTAGTAAATTTGCAGATGGCATTAAGTTTGGTAGAATTGTGGATAGTGCCAAAGAATGTTGCAGGTTAAAGAGGGACATAGATAAGCTGCAGAGCTGGGCTGAGTGTTGACAAATGGAGTTTAATGTGGAAAAGTGCGAGGTGATTCACTTTGGAAGGAGCAACAGGGATGAAGTATACTGGGCTAATGCTAAGATTCTTGGTAGTGTAGATGAGCAGAGAGATCTTGATGTCCAAGTACATGGATTCCTGAAAGTTGCCACCCAGGTTGATAGGGTTGTTAAGAAGGCATATAGTGCGTTAGCATAAGGTCATGCTGCAAATGTTCTAAACTCTGGTCCGGCCACAATTGGACTATTACATACACTTCTGATCATTGCATTATAGGAAGAATGTGGAAGCTTTGGAAAGGGTTCAGAGGAGAGTTACTAGGAGGTTGCCTGGTATGTAGGGAAGGTCTTACAAGGAAAGGCTGGGGGAACTTGAGGCTGTTTTTGTTAGAAAGAAGAAGGTTGAGAGGTGACTTGATTGAAACATATAAGATAATAAGAGGGTTAGATAGGGTGGACAGTGAGAGCCTTTTTCCTCGGATGGTGATGGTTAGCATGAGGGGACATAGCTTTAAATTGAGGGGTGATAGATAAACGACAGATGTCAGAGGTAGTTTCTTTCCTCAGAGTAGTAGGGGCATAGAATGCCCTGCCTGCAACAGCACCAGCACCCTAAGGGCATTTAAATAGTAATTGGGCAAACATATGGATGTAAAGTGGAATGGTGTAGATGAGATGGGCTACAGATTGGTGTGCCATTGAGGACTGGACAGCCTGTACTGTGCTGTAATGTTGTAGTTCTATGTTCTGAAATGACATTTTGATGAGTGTAGCATGGTGGCTCAGTGGTTAAACACTGCTGCCTCACAGTGCCAGGGACCTGGGTTCAATCCTAGCCTCAGGTGACTGTGTGGAATTTGCAAATTCTCCACATGTCGGTATGGGTTTCGTCGGAGTGCTCCAGTTTCCTCCCACAATCCAAAGATGTGCAGGTTAGGTGAATTGGCTGTGCTAAATTTCCCATAGTGTTCCGGGATGTCTAGACTATGTGCATTAGTCAGGGGTAACTGTATAGTAGTAGGGTAGGGGGGGTGGAACACTCTTCAGAAGTTCAGCATGGACTTGTTGAGACTAATGGTCTAGATTAGAGTGGTGCTGGAAAAGTACAGCAGGTCAGGCAGCATCGGAGGAGCAGGAAAATCAATGTTTCGGGCAAAAGCCCTTCATCCGGAATAGGAAGGGCTTTTGCCCGAAACGTCGATTTTCCTGCTCCTCGGATGCTGCCTGACCTGTTGTGCTTTTCCAGCACCACTCTAATCTAGTCTCTGGTTTCCAGCATCTGCAGTCGTTGTTTTTACTTTGTTGAGACTAATGGCTGTTTCCATACTGTAGAGACTCTATGACATTTTCCTGAGGGAAATGGAGACCATCACAGATTCAGCTGGATGAGAAACAGGAAGAGGTTCATCATGTTGTATTACCAGTGTGTAATAGAAAGAGGGTGTGGGTAGCACACGAGTTAATGACAACAGATTATTTTGGAGTAAGAAAAACTCAAGTCAAAATATAAAATTAATTTAATTGGCCTGGACTGCATAAGGATGTAGTTGAATCCTTTTGGACATGTAATTGGAATACCCTAGGCTGCGATTAAACCAGCACCTTTAATACCCATTCCTGCATTTGAGGAACCTTTTACAAGAGTCTTAATTGATTGCACAGGACCCTTACCTTAAACAGAAAGTGTGAGTCAGTATTTGTTGACCAGAATGGATATGTCTACTACTTTTCTGGTTACGGATTACCCACATAAATACGATCAGATCAAGGGTCAAATTTTACATCAGTGTTATTCAAGGAAGTTTTAGATAGCTTATGAATAAAACAATTCAAAGACACTGCATACCGTCCAGAATTGCAGGAAACATTAGAACAATGGCATCAAACTTTAAAGAACACAGTGAGAGGATTGGGATAAAGGAATTCTGTTTGTACATTCTGTAATTTGGAATGCACCTAATGAGTTAATTGAATTCATTTGAATTAGTTCTTGGGCATGAGGTGAGAGAAAAACTGAAAATAATTGAGGGAAAATTGCTGAATCAGAGTTCTGAGACCACATATTTGGATACTGTCAAATTTTAGGGAAAGATTAAATAGAGCGGGTGAGTTGGCTGGACAGCATTTGAATATAGCACAGCATGTGATGAAAACTGAAGCAGACAAGAAATCAAAAGTTTGTAATTTTGTTATTGGAGATAAAGGGTAAGTATTACTCCAAGTGATAGGTGAACCTTTTAAAATCAAGGCTTCGTGAGCCTTATCATAGAGTCAAAGACATGTACAACACGGAAACAGACCCTTTAGTCCAATTCATCTACTCCGACCAGATATCCCAACCCAATCTAATCCAACCTGCCAACACCCGGCCTATACCCCTCCAAACCCTTCCTATTTATATACCATCCAGATGCCTTTTAAATGTTACAATTGTACCAGCCTCCACCACTTCCTCGGGCAGCTCATTCCATAGACGTACCACCATCTCCGTGAAAAGGTTGCCCCTTAGGTCGCTTTTATATCTTTCCCCCCCTCACCGTAAACCTATGCCCTCTAGTTCTGGACACCCCCATCCCAGGGAAGAGAGTTGTCTATTCATCCTAGCCATGCCCCTCATGATTTTATAAACCTCTATAAGGTCACTCCTCAGCCTTCGACACTCTAGGGAAAACAGCCCCAGCCTCTTCAACCTCTCCCTATAGCTCAAATCCTCAAACCCTGGCACCATCCTTCTAAATCTTTTCTGAACCCTTCCAAGTTTTGAAAGGAAATTGAGGCGATAAGAACACCAGATAGAAAGGAATTTCAGTGTGTGTCATGTGAACATGTTCAAAAAATATTTTGATAGTACTATAACAACCAGAAAAAAAATCCTGATGCTGTGTTTTCTGTTGGTTAACAAATTTTTAATGGAAATGGATAAGTTGCCTTCAGCACCATGCGACCTTGCCTTTGTGGATAAACCTTTTGTGCAGAAGCTTACCAAATGCCTTTTGAAATTCAAGCTAAATTACATCTATGTAAGCTCTTTATTCACTTTGCTTGTTGCATCTTCAAAGAACACCACCAAATTAGCCAGTCATAACTTACCCCTCAACAAGCCATGCAGACTCTGATAGAGTTTTGACTTTCGGCTTGATTACTTCCTTAATGATGGACTCTTAACAATTTCCCAATGTCAGATGCTAAACTAACTGGTCTATTGTTTTCGACTTCCTGCCTCCCTCACTTTTAGAATATTGAAAATATATTAGCACTTTCCGATCTATTGGCCTTCAGAATACGGAATACCTTAGTTTTTCTCTTTGTTTTATTATTAACTTAATTTCTTATCTGTGGATTTTTTTTTCCTTCATCTCTAGAACATATTTTAGTTGGGAAAAACTCAATATCTTCTTAAATATTTATCACTGTTTATCGTCAGTCAAACTTTTTAGTCTTCCTGCCTAGTTACGAAGGGTAAATCTATCCCCATACTTACGTAATTACGTTTGTTTAATTCCAGAATGCTGTTACGGGACTCCAATTTATTGCCTTCAAACAGAATTCGTAATTCTAGCATACTATGATTCCCATTCCCTAGAGGATCAATCACTGAGATACTTAATTAGTCCCATTGCATTACACAATCCCAAACCCAGAATAACTTTATCTCTAATAGGTTCTCTGACATATTGCTCCAAGAAACAATCTCTAAGATCTTCAATGAATTCTTGCCCAAGGAAACTCCAGACAATTTTCTGTTTCTTGGGCTGTAGCTCTATTTCATTTCTCCATGAATTGAACTGGCTGGGCCTGCGTTTTGCTGTACTGTTTCTCACTTGGAAGCAGCACTCCCAAAAACTCGCTGTTTTAACTCGCTGGATTCAGCTGTTTGCTTGTTCAGAATTGCCTTCACCAATGGATTTAACTCGCCAGGCGCTCCTGTCTCTTTTCGCGTCCACTCTGCACTCCCTTCCTGTATAGTTTTATCTTGCTGGGCCTGCCCCTGTCCATGCTGTTTCTGGCTCTAAAGCTGTTCTCTTCTCCCACCCACACTGTTTTAACTTCTCTCCAAGCATTTGGTGGCTGTCAAGCTGCACTAGATTAGATGATTAGATGCCCTACAGTATGGAAACAGGCCCTTCAGCCCAACAAGTCCACCCACCGAAGAGCAACCCACCCAGACCCACCCCCCACCCTATATTTACCCCTGACTAATGCACCTAACATTCTAGGCAATTTAGCATAGCCAATTCACCTGGCCTGCACATCTTTGGATTGTGGGAGGAAACTGGAGCGCCTAGAGGAAACCCATGCAGACAAAGGGGAGAATGTGCAAACTCCACACAGACACGCCTGAGGTGCGAATCGAACCTGGGTATCTGGTACTGTAACGCAGCAGTGCGAACCACTGAGCCACCATGCCATCCACCTGCACTACTATCGCCCATTGGTTTAATTCATGCGGTCTATCTCTATCCGCACTCTTTCCGTTCTCAAGCTGTACTCCCTGTGAGAGAGTATTTCAGTCATTGTGACCACACAACCCGAGGAGAAAGTGAGGACTGCAGATGCTGGAGACCAGAGTTGAAAAATGTGGTGCTGGAAAAACACAGCAGCACAGGCAGCATCTGAGGAGCAGGAGAATCGACGTTTCGGGCATAAGCCCTTCTTCAGGAATGAGGCTGGTGTTCCAAGCGGGCTGAGATAAAGGGTAGGGGGGAGGGAATTTGGGGGAGGGGCGCTGGGAATACATCCACCCTTGAACCCTGTCCCGCCAATCGCCACCAGGACAGAACCCCACTGGTCCTCACCTTCCACTCCACCAACCTCTGTATCATCCTCCGTCATTTCCGCCACCTCCAAACAGACCCCACCACCATGGATATATTTCCCTCCCCACCCCTAACAACATTCCGGAGAGACCACTCCCTCCGTGACTCCCTTGTCAGGTCCACACCCCTCACCAACCCAACCTTCACTCCCAGCACCTTCCCCTGCAACTGCAAGAAGTGCAAAACTTGCGCCCACACCTCCCCCCTCACCTCCCTCCAAGGCCCCAATGGATCCTTCTATATCCATCACAAATTCACCTGCATCTCCCCACACATCATTTACTGTATTTGCTGCACCCGATGTGGTCTCCTTTACATTGGGGAGACAGGCCGTCTACTTGCGGAACGTTTCAGGGAACACCTCTGGGACACCAACCCAACCCCCCCGTGGCTGAACACTTTAACTCCCCCTCCCACTTCGCCAAGGACATGCAGGTCCATGGCCTCCTCCATCGCCTGACCACACGACGCCTGGAAGAAGAGCGCCTCATCCTCTGCCTAGGAACCCTCCAACCACACGGGATGAATGTAGATTTCTCCAGCTTCCTCATTTCCCCTCCCCCCATCTTATCTCAGTCCCAACCCCCGGATTCAGCACCGCCTTCTTGACCTGCAATCTTCTTCCCGACCTCTCTGCCCCCATCCCCTCTCCGGCCTATCACCCTCACCCTCACCTCCTTCCACCTATCGTATTCCCAGCACCCCTCCTCCAAATTCCCTCCCCCCTACCTTTTATCTCAGCCCACTTGCCACACCAGCCTCATTCCTGAAGGGCTTATGCCCGAAACGTCGATTCTCCTGCTCCTCGGTGCTGCCTAGCCTGCTGTGTTTTTCCAGCACCACACTTTTCACACAACCCGAGGAGTTGAGTTTGTTATGGAAAAGGAACCTTTATTCAGAACCAAATGGTTTTGGAATGAACAGAGCGGATATTATTGAAATAAGAGGAAATATTGTCAAAGTAAGCTGAGAACAGCTATTTTTGGGTACAGCTCGAGAAGCACAGTAGGGCAGTGGGTATTCAAAATGGAACAAGCAAGACCACAGATCCAATGCGTTCTGTTCAGGGGCTAATACTGGAGCAGCAAGCAAAAAGAACTTGAGATGTACAGAAATGCATACAAGATTATAGAAGAAGGAAAATAATGGCTTTTAACAGGTACAAACAGAGGACATCTGTGGCGGTCCTATTGGAATGTTGAAAGTAAAGGGGAAATCAAGAAAGCCAATAGGAGAGCGAAAAAGGGCAAACCATTAGTGGGTAAGAATGGAGAGAATCCCAAGTATTCTATAAGTCCTGCAAATGATTTCTGAAGCAAAATCAGAAATGAATGGAGAAACTCAGCAAGTGTGAGAGCACGAGTTCACCTTTCCAAAACATTTTTGAAACTGCCAAGTTTCTCCATCAGTTTCTAGTTTTGTTATTACTGCATGTTGTTGAGCAGCTCAGAGTGGTACAGAGGTCATTGCACATTCAAGTTGTTGATTAGGACAAAGGATATTGGAGGCTACGAGCTGGTCAGTTGCACATTTAGTTAGCTGCAGGGCAGCGTGTTGTCTACAACACCATTTTATATACTGCCTGTATATTCATTTAAATCATAAGTTTTTCTTAATATGGCAAGAGGGACTAGATTATGTGCATTCACCTTATCCACGCTTTCATGATCTTATACACTACTATATAAGATCCCCTTTCATTTTCCTATGCTCAGTCTCCTACACTGTAAAGAAAAAAGTGCTAGTTTGTCCAACCTCTCCCTATAACTCAGACCATTGAGTCCAAGCAACATCCTAGTAATTTTCTTTGGCAGTCTTTCCAGTTCAATAGCATCCTTCCTATAGCAAAGTCACAGAAACGGAACATAGTACTCCAAATACAGCCTCACCATCACCCTGTACAACTGCAACATAACTTCCCAACTTCTATACTGATGAAGGCCAGTGTACCAAAAACCTCCTTCTCCTCTGACTCCACTTTCAGAGAACCATACACCTGAATGCCAAGGTCCCTCTTTTCCACGATACTCCTTAAGGCCAAACCATTCGCCATGAAACTGCGACCTTGATTTGACTTTACAAAATGCAAAACCTTACAATTATCTGTGTTAAACTCCATTTGCCATTTCTCGGTGCAGTTCCCCAGCTGATCAAGGTCCTGCTGCAATTTCTGATAACCTTCTTCATCATCCATGATACCACCTATTTTAGTGTCATCTGCAAACTTACTCATCATGCGTTGGACATTCCAATCCAATTCATTGATATTGGTAACAAGCAGCAATGGGCCCAGCACCGACCCCTGAGGCACTCCAATAGTCATTGGTCTCAAGTCCAACAAGCATCCTTCCACAATTACTCTCTGCTTCCTATCAGCAAGCCAATTGTGTATCCAATGTGCGAGCACCCTCTAGATTCCATGCGATCTAATCTACCATGTGGAACCTTATCAAAGGCCTTATTGAAATATATATAGACTCTGTCTACCATTCTGCCCTTGTCAACCTTCCTGATTATTTCATTGAAGAGCTGTAACAAACTTGTGACACATGATCTGTCATGCACAAAGCCACACTGACTACTCCGAATCAAAATCCGTCTTTCCAAATGCATGTATATCATATTTCTCTGAATCTTCTCAAGTAACTTGCCTCCCACAGATGTTAAGCTTACTGGTCTCATAGACACAGATTTTTCTTTGCAGCTTTCTTGAATAAGGGCACACCATTCACTGCCCTCCAGTCTTCTGGAACCTCACCCATGGCTAAAGATGATGTAAAGATATCAACTGTGGCCTCCACAGTTTCTTCTCTAGAAACCATGTATGATGTCCAATGAATTATCTGGGAAGAAGGTAATCTTTTTTTTTGTTGTTCAATACTAATGGCAAATGGTGGTGACTTCTTTCAGAGAGATCATAGACTGATCAGCCCAAAGATCAGTTGGATGCAGTGCTCCTGTCTGTTCCTGATAAGCTACAAGCAGTTATGGTTGTCTCTATCAATCCAACTTATATAGATCCTAATTTTTTGTTTCTTTATTCATTCACAGGATGAGGGTGTTGCTAGCTAGGGCAGCATTTATTGTCTATCCCAGAAGGCAGCTAAAAGTCAGTCACATTGCTGTGAGTCTGGAGTCTCATGGAGGCCAAATCAGGTAACGAATGTTGTTTCTGCCCCCAAAGGACATTAGTGAACCAGATGGGTGTTTCTGACCATTGGCAATGGATTCATGGGAATTGTTAGATTCTTAATTCCAGATAATTATTGAATTCAAATTCTACCATCTGCCATGGCGGGATTTGAATGCTGGTCTCTGGATTAACAATCCAGCGATAATGCCACTAGAGAAAGTAAGGACTGCAGATGCTGGAAATCAGAGTCCAGAGTATGGAGCTAGAAAAGCATAGCAGGTCAGGCAGCATCCAAGGAGCAGGAGAATCAATATTTCGGGCATAAGCCCTTCATCAGGAATGAGGCTTCCGGACCGGGGGGCTGAAAGATAAATGCAAGGTGGATGGGGTTGGAAGGAAGGTAGCTAAGAAAGTGATAGGTGGATGAAGGTGAGGGAGAAGCTGATAGGTCGGGGGCGGGGTGGAGCAGATGGATGGGAAAGGTGATGGACAGGTCAGGAGGGCAGTGCTGAGTTGGAGGCTTGGTACTGGGATAATGTGGGGGAGGGGATAAAAGGAAACTGTTGAAATCCGCGATCATCCCATGTGGTTCCAGAGTCCCAAGGCAGCATACAAGGCGTTCTTCCTCCAGGCATCGGATGGTAAAGGTTTGGCGGCGAAGGAGGCCCAGGATTTGCATGTCCTTGACGGAGTGGGAGGGGGAGTTGAAGTCTTCAGCCACTGGGTGGTGAGGCTGATGGATGAAATGATCTACAAGAAGCCATCCTGTTTCCCCTATTTAGAGGAGACCACATTGGGTGCAACGGATATGGTGGATGACATTGGTAGAGGTACAGGTAAATTTCTGTCAAATGTGGAAGGATCCTTTGGGGCCGTGAAAGGAGGTGAGGGAATTGGTGTGGGTGCAGGTTTAGCAATTCCTACGGTGGCAGGGGAAGGTGCCAGGAATATGGTGTGGTCTGGTGGGGATATGGATCTCTGACGAGGGAGTCGTGGAGGGAATGGTCTCTCCAGAATGTTGATAGAGGTGGGGAGGGAAATATATCTGTGGTGGTGAGGCCCATTTAGAGGTGGCAGAAGTGGCGGAGGATGATGCCGTGTATGCAGATGTTGGTGGAGTGGAAGGTGAGGACTGGGGGTTCTAGTCCATGTTGCATTGGGAGGGGTGGGTTCAAAGGCGGTGGTGCGGGAAGTGGAAGAGATGTGCTGGAGGGCATCGTCAAGCACATGGGAAGGGAAATTGCCAACTTAGAAGAAGGAGGCCATCTGGGATTTTCTAAGGTCGAACAAATGCGGCAGAGGAATTGGGAATAAAGGATGGCGTCTTTACAGGAGTAGGGTGAGAGGAGGTGTAGTCTAGGTAGCTGTGGGAGTCGGTGGGCTTGCAGTAGATGACTGTTGTTAGTTGGTCGCCAGAGTTGGAGAGGTCCAAGAAGGGGAGGGAGGTGTCTGAGATGGTCCAGGTGAACTTAAGGTCGCTAGACCACTGCCTCTAATCTCAGCATTAACTCTTCACCTCTTGGTGCAAGAGAATATGCTTTCACCTCACTCCTGATGTGTGTGCAATGACAAAAGCAACTAAATTATTAATGTTTTTCAAAGGATAGCTGCTACTGCTACCATGTTGAAGGGCTCCTTCATTTAATTGACCCAAATCTGTATTGTCCACCCACCAGATCTTGGATCATCTTGTAAATGAACTACTACATTATACTGTATAATTTCATCTATCTGCATTTTATGCTTATGCATGCCAACTTAACTCAAACATTTAAAATTCTCCTCATAATTTCTGTAACTTTTGTCTAATCATTTAATTCCCTCTGTAATTTTCTCAAGTATACCCTCCATGTCAAGCTCACAATGGTATTTCGCTGAAGAATGCAGTTGTAGTAATGAAGCTGGCTTTTGTAATGCAATACCAGCACATATTACCAATCCTGTACAGAGGTTCATATCTGAAGTACCAGGCAACAGACACTGAACAACTCAAAACAGTCATTGTTCCTATTATAACAACTGCTGTTTTCTCTGCACAATACTCAGAGAGTAGTAAGGGTGTGGAATGCTTTGCCTGCAACGGTAGTAGATTGGCCAACTGTAAGTACATTTAAGTCGTCATTGGACAAGCATATAGATGTACATGGAATAGTGTAGGTTAGATGGGCTTCAGATTGGTATCACAGGTCGGCGCAACATCGAGGGCCAAAGGGCCTGTACTGCGCTGTAATGTTCTAAGTAATACTTAGATTTCAACTTTGCACAACGTATGGCCATAAATCAATCGAAGGTGTAAGCAGCTGTGAGCTGGACAGAAATCTCTTGATGTGAAAATGAGTGCATAAATAAAACTAAGCCAAGGGTGTAATGAACAGAAATGAGTGCTGGCATTTGATCCGACCAGTTCGAAATAATAGAAGTTCAGTGATAACAACCAGGAGGTTGGCAGCTGCCATTCTGAGCAGGTGGTGAGAAATACATTTGGAGAGGCCACAATTTCCTCGGGACAGAGTGATAATCACTACTACATTAACTAGAAGAGAGAAAAAAAGGAAAACAAATAAAGCAAAACCTCATCTAGAGAGTTTACAAAGTCCAGAACATATCTAAAGTTCTGGTTAAACATTTGAGACTGATTTTTCTAAATGGAATACACTTTCAGATTTTAAAAAAGTACATCTGTTTACAGCTTTAGAAGCTAGGACAGTGTAATAAATTATCATTAAGACATCCCTAAATCTGATGATAAAAGAAACTGCATATTTCAACTGGCACACTCAAAAGTGAGGTTAAATTGACTTAAAATGTTTAATTTTACAGGACATTCCAGTGCAGAGATCTTAGTGAAATAGCGAGGAGGAGTTGGAAGTGGAAGTATTGAATTTAATATATTGGTCAGTGTGTGAAGACACTTTAAATGGTGAGGTAACATTTCGTAGCAGCAGTAGTTCATTAATGCGTTTATATACTGCTTGAACTGGACTATTTTCCTTCGGGAGTGCATGTTGATATCTCTGTCCAACACAAAGAAGGTGAATCATCTCTATATTTGGCAGTGACGGAACACTTGACTCCAATTCACAGCAGTAAAAGCTGAGAAAGCAGCTCACCAGTAACTCGAAACACTGCAAGAATTGGATAGTAAATATGTTCTATCTGAATCATTACTGAATACATGTATCCCATTTTAGTGTTCAGAAGTGATGTCTATTGTCTGGAAATGAGAGCTCCTGAAAACATTCTGTGCTGAGACCTGCCAACGGACCATTGTTTATATGGTGAGTAAGTTTCCACTGGGACAGTTCTCCTCTCGAACGTTGCTAACAGGTACAGTGCACTGTCATTTGAACAAACAAATTACATCAGCAATGTTGACTTCATTGAAATAGAAATTTTGGACAACCACAGCAAACTTCTTAGTCCAGGACCTTCTCCAGAACAGAAAACAAGGTTCCAAGCTCCCTTTAAGTAAAATTGCTCATTTGTGCCAAAGGTTTCACGGTATTATATGAATTTCTGTACAGCCCTCACTCTATGCAAGGTCACCAGCCGACTAGTTTGACTCTGTTAATTAAACTTCCACTGTTGCAATGCATAATTTTAAAGGGCATCATTCAAGCTTACTTTTGGATGTGTGCCAGAAATTATTTTGGGTCTTTGTACAGTACAGAATGCAATATAATGATGAACAAGGATAGACTATGTGCACTTTAGACCTGCTCTGCCATTCAGTCTGATCATGGTTTATCTTCTCCGTGAACTCAGCCTTTCTACAATGCAACTCTCATCTCTAAGAACAGTCAGAAAGAGGACCCAGTACTTTTACCCAGACATTCTGTTGTGTGACAGACAAAGGCAGGGAACAGAACCAGAATTTAATTAAACAAACCTTTCTTTATTTAACTTTTTCAGTGAATAGTATAAAACACAGAGCAGTTGCAATACCTACTCAGTGCCATACAGCATAGAATTAAAACCTTCAGTCCAACCCGTCCATGCCAACTAGGTTTCCCAAACTAAACTAGTCCCATTTGCTTGCATTTGGCACATAAACCTCTAAATCTTTACCATTCATGTACCTGTCGAAAGGTCTTTTAAATGTTTTAACTGTACCTAATTTATCTCTTTCTCTGACTGTTCATTCCACAAAGAAACTATCCTTTGAAAAAGCTGCATCTCAGGTCCCTTTTTAAATCGTTGACCTCTCACTGTAAAAGTGTGCCCTCTAGTTTTGAATTCATCCTAAGGAAAAGATCTGTGCTATTCATCTTACCTATGCCCCTTATGATTTTATAAACCGCTGTAAGGTCACCCTTCAATCTTCTACATTTCAGTGAAAGAAGTCCCAGACTATCTAGTCGCTATTTATAACTCAAATCTGGGTGGGTAGAGTGAAAGTCTTTCATTGATATTTCTTCATTACATGCGTTAGGACGTTGATAGAACGTAGAACAGTGCAGCGCAGTACAGGCCCTTCAGCCCATGATGTTGTGCCGAGCATTTATCTTAATCGAAAATCAGTCTAACCTACACACCCCTCAATTTACTGCTGTCCATTAGCTTGTCCAGTAGTCGCTTAAATGTCCCTAATGTCTCTGACTCTACTACCACCGCAGCAGTGTTTTCCATGCATCAACTGCTCTCTGCGTAAAGAACCTACATCTAACATTTCCCCTATACCTTCCTCCAATCACCTTAAAATTATGACCCCTCGTGACAGCCATTTCTGCGCTGGGAAAATTTCTCTATCTATTCTATCTATGCCTCTTATTACCTTCGATCAAACCATCTCTCTTCGTTCTTCTCTCTAGCATGAAAAGTCCGAGCTCACTCGACCTCTCTCCATAAGACAAGCCCTCAAAACCAGACAGCCACCTAATAAATCTCCTCTGCACCCTCTCTAAAGCATCTGCATCCTTCCTATAATGAGGTGATCAGAACTGGACACAATATTCCAAATGTGGGCTAACCAGGGTTTTATAGAGCTGCAGCAAAAACTGCGCAGCTGTTAAACTCAGTCCCCCTGTTAATGAAAGCCAACACACCATGGTCCTTCTTAACAACCCTATCAACTTGGGTGGCAACTTTGAGGGATGTATGTACATGGACCAGAAGACTCCACTGTTCTTCCACACTGTAATCGAAAATTAACAAAATTAACATTTACTGTGAAATCTTTAAGAGAATGCTTTGCTAAATTTAATGCTTTGCTGAATCTTGCAGTCGAGGAGACAACTTGGCTTTGCTGAACTTTGCAAATAGGAGAAAGTGAGGACTGCAGATGCTGGAAACCAGAGGTGAAAAATGTGATGCTGGAAAAACACAGCAAGCCAGGCAGATGCTGCTGAACTTTGCAAATATTCAACCTGACCTTGTGAGCAGTTGAATTCATCAAAAAAGCTAAGGAAAACGTAAAGACAGTAAGCAATTATATCCACGGCAAGACAATGAGAAAATAAGGAGCTTGAATGTTTCCCAGCTCTTGTCCTTGAGCGTGTGATAAGAATAGTATAAAAGAATGTGTGAAATTTGTTCAGGGCCCTTACACAAGGCGTTTTTGCCAAGTGTATTGGTCCCCTGCATGCAGAGGTTAAAAATAAAGCTTTTTCTTTGCTCTTGCTAGCAGTTGAGTCGAGTTGATTTAATTTCCACGCCAACAATCATGTCTTTAACCCTGCATTCAGCATTCAAGTTCAACCTTCCAAACTGAATCACTTCACATTTATCCAGGTTGAGTTCCATCTGCCACTTCTCAGCCCAGCTCTGCATCCTGTCAATGTCATGTCCAATCTCACATTGTAGCAATATGAAAACCTGGCAAGTACTATTAGGACAGAAAATCTAATATTGAATCTGTAACTAATATGACTTTGGGGTGGCGGGGTGGAAGCATAAAAGTATGTTGACTGAGGATTCTAGTTGTATAATATGAGTATTAATTATCACTTTTAATAGTGCTGTTATTGTTGATTACACTCAAGCTGCAAAATATTTGGCATGCTGCTATGAACAGTCAAAGTGTTCCAATATATAAAATGACTGCCTTTGCCGCGTTAGTATGCAACATAATTAGTAAACACCATTCTCCCATCCAGCACTCCCAGTAAAGACACTACATTGCACACACCATTTTCCCATCCTGTAGTCCCAGTAATTATACACATTGGACAAAAGGATCATAAGTTTTTAAAAATTCATTTATGGGACTTGGGCGTTGCTGGCTCGCCAACATTGGTAGCCTATCCCGATTGGCCCTTGAGAAGGTGGTGGTGAGCTGTGTCCTTGAATAAGTGAACTGATGGATGAAGTCATCAAGAATGCTATCAAGAAAACCTTGCTCACTATAATAATACTAAGGCTTTAGAAGGTGCATTGTGTCCTGTGGTGATTTTTATACAGGAAGGTTAAGACAGGTCATGAGCAGTCTGCTTCAGGTCAATAAAGTAAACAGCTGTGAGACTCCCATGGAACCAGGAATTTTAGTTTAGTTTTCAGTAGCTGTTGGGTTGTAAAAGCTGCTAGATCTCTCCTTTTACTAGAGCTAAAACCTTGGATTATTTCCTGCTGCTAGAATTGTATGTGAGACAATCTATTTTACTGACTTTGCCTTTGTCAAAGGTGTGTTTCTGGAATGTTATTATATTGGAACTAGTTAAATAAAATATTAATCTTGAAAGTTTTCCAATAGAGTTAAGCTGCTCAAATGCTTCTTTCTTTTGTTGTGTTTTAACTATATTGTATGAATAAAGTGTTTTTTTCCGTTCAAGCCTGGTGGTTTAATGAATCAAATTGCATCCAGAATGCTACACCTGGCACGAATCTCTTAAAATAAATGCTATGGTTGACGCACTCTCTTCAACATATTTTGAGTGGTTTTGTCTGGCCCATCATGACTGGGGGCTCATCTGGAATCAAAACCATTAATTCCAGGTTGGTTACAGGATTATCGGACTCTAAAACAGTGGGATCCAGGTTCGATTCTAGCCTCGGGCGACTGTCTGTGTGGAGTTTGCACATTCTCCTCGTTCTGCGTGTTTCCTCCAGGTGCTCCAGTTTCCTCCCACAATGTGCAGGTCAAGTGGGTTGACCATGGTAAATTGCCCACAGTGTTCAGTGCATTAGTCAGAGGGAACTGAGTCTGGGTGGGTTACTCTTCGGATGGTCAGTGTTGACTTGTTGGGCCGAATGGCCTGTTTCCACATTGTAGGGAATCTAATCTAACCTTGTTACTACTGCACCTTTCCAACATCTAAGAGAATCTAATCTAATCATCGACTTCAATCTGTGAGAGATAGAATTGAGGAATAGAGAAATCCTCGGGTAGTAATGGAAAATGAGATCTCTTTGAAGATGATCAAGATAGTTTATCACAGGGTAAAATGGAACCCCATTGGGGAAAAAGATAAGTGGAAAAGTTCAGGTGTTTTCACTGTAATAAAGTAGGCCACATGAAGTCACAGTGTTGTCAAGATCACAAAGCCACAGATTGAAGCAAAAGGAGAAATCAAGGAGTAAAGATAAGGAAGTTGAAGCACATTTAACAGACCAAGTTTCATTAAATGGTTGAGAAAAATTAAGAACAGCCGGAGGACAAAGTGATATTGTTAGTTCAGAGAAAGTAGCTGAGTTACAAAGGAAAGATGAAAAACTAAATCAATTGTATCAAACAACATACACAGCTGAAGATTCTGAGTGTATCTCAAAACATTACTATTTTTAAAAATAAAGTCTTGATGAAATGGAGACCATCACAGAATCAGGTGGATGAGAAATGGGCAGAAGTCCATCATGTTGTATTATCGGTGGGTAATAGAAAGAAGGTGCTGTGGGTAGCACCTGAATTAATGGCAGAGGTCATTTGGGAGTAACAAAAACTCAAACCAAAATATAGAAATAATTTAATTGGCCTGGACTGCATAAGGATTAGATTAGATTTTTAGATTAGTTTAGATTACAGTGTGGAAACAGGCCCTTCGGCCCGACAAGTCCACACCGACCCGCCGAAGCGAAACCCACCCATACCCCTACATTTACCCCTTACCTAACACTACGGGCAATTTAGTATGGCCAATTCACCTGGCCCTGCACATCTTTGTCACTGTGGGAGGAAACCGGAGCACCCGGAGAAAACCCACGCAGACACGGGGAGAACGTGCAAACTCCACACAGTCAGTCGCCTGAGGCGGGGATTGAACCCGGGTCTCTGACGCTGTGAGGCAGCAGTGCTAACCACTGCGCCACCGTGCCGCCCACGAAATAAAATTTAAAATTAACATTGTGGTAGATTTTAGATTAGATTAGATTACTTACAGTGTGGAAACAGGCCCTTCGGCCCAACAAGTCCACACCGACCCGCCGAAGCGCAACCCACCCATTACCCTACATTTACCCCTTTTACCTAACACTACTGGCAATTTAGCATGGCCAATTCACCTGACCTGCACATTTTTTGGACTGTGGGAGGAAACCGGAGCACCCGGAGGAAACCCACACAGACACGGGGAGAATGTGCAAACTCCACACAGTCAGTCGCCTGAGTCGGGAATTGAACCCGGGTCTCCGGCGCTGTGAGGCAGCAGTGCTAATCACTGTGCCACCGTGCCGCCCAAATGTGATTGACTTTTGGCGAACTTGTCATGTGCATCAGGTAATTGGAAATTCTCCAACAGTGATAAACCATGCACCTTTAATACCATTCCTGCATATGAGGAACCTTTCACATGAGTCTTAATTGATTGTGTTGGACCCCTACCTAAAATAAAAAGTGGGAATCAGTATTTGTTAACCATAATGGATGTGTCTACTAAATTTCCAGAGGCCATTCCATTACTCAGAATCACGGCTTTGGCTTAAGAAAATTGTAGAAGAATTACGCAAAATGCTTTACCAAATATGGACAACTCCCAGAGATACAACTGGATCAAGGGTCAGATTTTACATCAAACTATTTAAGAAAGTTTTAGATAGCTTCGGACTATCACAATTCAAATTTACTGCGTACCATTCTGTAAACGCAAGGAGCTTTAGAATGGTGGCATCAAAGACCTGTTGAAGAAGTTCAGAAAATTTCAGTGCACAGAGGAATGTCAGAAGGCTCTGTTGTTCGCTGCCAAAATGTTAGCCATACTTAATTATTCAAAGCCATTCAAAGTAGCTATTGATATGAGTGGTGTCAGTGCTATACTCTTGCAAGAAAACAACAAGAGGATAGAATTTTTTCCAGAAAATTGAATATTCATCAACAGAAATATTGTACAGATGAGGAGACCTTAAGTTTGGTGTTGGCATTGCAATATTTCAAAATTTATATTCAATCTGGCTTAAAAAGAATATATATATATATATATATATATTCATCATAACCTCTTAAAATCTTTGGAAAAATTTAAGGATGAAAATACCAGGAGTTTTAAATGGAGCTAATTGCAGCCATTCAGTTTGAAAAGTATACACGTGGCAGGACGAGCGAACATAATTGTCAAAGCGTTGTTGCATCTTTAAAGGAAGACAGGCATTCGATATTGGGGTAACGAAACAAACTGACGTGGACCAAATTACTGAATGTTTGCATGCTTAATGCCAATGTATTGTACATGTATTGTAGTGTATTAATAGCGTGAGGCTAAAGATTTTTAAAAATGAAGCGAACTTTTTATATTGATGTTTTTTTTGAGGGAGATGTGGCTTTAAAAGGTGTATTTTGTCCTATTTTTATCAACAGCAGTTGAGACAGAGGTAACGATCAGTCTGTTTCAGCTCAATAAAGTAAACAACTTGTGAGGCTTTGGTTTTTATTTAAATGTTTGGAACGCTAGAAGCAACCTGAGTGAGTGAGGCAACTTTCCAGAAAACCGGGAGTTTATGGTTTTAGCTTTCAGTAGCTGTTACGATTGTGAAAGCTGTTCCATCTGTCTTTGCTACAGCGAAAAGCTTGAGTTCTCTAGAATTGCATGTGAAATCATCTATTTCGCTGTATTTGCCTTGCCAAGATTATATTTATTGGATAGTACTATATTGGAATAGTTGTTGTTTAGTAGTTAAATGATGTATTATTGTGTTAAGTTTTCCAGTAGAGTTGAGTTATTCCAATTCTTCTTTCCCTTGTTGTATTTTAATGAGATAGTGTATGAATAAAATGTGCTTAAAGCCTGGCAGTTAAACAAATCCAATTGCTTCTGGTGTACAATGCCTGGCACTTGCAATTAGAATAAGAAAACATTAGGGTCTAGCCTATATCCAATAACATGGTTTGAGACTTTTTTTAGATTAGATTAGATTAGATTAGATTACAGTGTGGAAACAGGCCCTTCGGCCCAACAAGTCCACACCGACCTGCCGAAGCGAAACCCACCCATACCCCTACCCCCGCACTTACATTTACCCCTTACCTAACACTACGGGCAATTTAGTATGGCCAATTCACCTGACCCTGCACATCTTTGGACTGTGGGAGGAAACCAGAGCACCCGGAGGAAACCCACACAGACACGGGGAGAACGTGCAAACTCCACACAGTCAGTCGCCTGAGGCGGGAATTGAACCCGGGTCTCTGGCGCTGTGAGGCAGCAGTGCTAACCACTGTGCCACCGTGCCGCCCACTGGTCTGGTTCATAACTTTGTCAATAACCTACACACTAATACTACACTTGGAGTCCACCAGGATACTTCATAGAATCCCAACAGTGTGGAAACAGGCCATTTGGCCCAACAAGTCCACAGTAACCCTCCGACAAAATAACTGATTTCTAGAAGTGAGGTGTGAGTCACTGCCCTTGACATCAAGGCTTCATTTGTTCAAGTGTGGCATGAAGAAGCTCAAAGAAAACTGGAATAAATGATAACAGGGAGAACTTTTATTATGACATGGAGGTCAGCCCCTCTGTCACTTAAACCCGAGAAAAGTTCACCTCGCCACATAATTTGTTTAAAATATTAAAAATCACACAACACCAGGTTATAGTCCAACAGGTTTAATTGGAAGCACACTAGCTTTCGGAGTGACACTTCTTCATCAGGCAATTACCTGATGAAGGAGTGTCGCTCCGAAAGCTAGTGTGCTTCCAATTAAACCTGTTGGACTATAACCTGGTGTTGTGTGATTTTTTAACTTTGTACACCCCAGTCCAACACCGCACCTCCGAATCATGTTTAAAATATGAGTGACAGAGAACTCCCAATTCCCACTATTTGAAGAAAGTAACATCAATTTATGTTTTAACTCTAAAAGTGAACATTAGAAAACAACTGTTCATAACTCTAAGCCCCTCCCCTTTCTCTTAACTGCTTATTATTTGCCTCTAACTCTATAACAATAAGACACTTATTAAAATTACATCAACTTAATTTCAAAACCATACAGCCGCTGTCATCTTCTATGTCTGTCTTCTTCTGGCTGAAGATCTCCCTGGATTATAGTCTTATCTTATTGCGAGGATGCTTCATATGAAAAGGTACCTTTAATAGGGAGTGGTTCCTAATTTCTTGGAAAGCAAGATATTAGATCTCCAGGCTTATCTATCTTGATGGCAATTGCTCTCTCTGACCAATTTTCAAAAGGTCCACATTTTATATCCCCCTCAATATCAGATCATCTCATTGGTTTGATATTGGCAAAAGAATAAATTCAAACTCAGTTGAGTTTTAGAATCCTGGAGCATAATTTAAACTGGTTAAATTTGAATTGTCAAAACAACAACCAAACCTCAGTTGTGCATTTCACAGGCAAATGTTACATATTTTCAATTTCCAGTACACTCTGGGACTGCCACCTAGTCACATACAGACGTGCTTGTTAACTCTCAGTTCAGAAGACCATTCATTATCTCTTAAAGGTACAGTACGTGCCTTCAACTTCATAACCGCTCACCCCCTTAAAGAAAAAAATGAACCATCACAATGAAAAGATTTTGCTTTTAATTCTTAATCCCATTACAATGAAATACATAGGTCATTAATTTAAGTTATGGTTTTCATTTTAATTTCTGCACACATATATAACATTGGAATCTGTCAAATATTATCTCCACTTTTTCCTTTTAAATCCACGATAACATATCTGCTATTACATTTTCTATGACCCATAACATGCACAATGTCTCTAACATAAGATTACAATGAAATAGTTTCATATTTTTGTCTTTAAATCTTTCCAAGTCTGTAAGAGGATTGTGGTCAGTGTACATACATTTCTTGGCACATTGCTTGTCACATAACCATTAAAATGTTGTAAGGCCAGTACCAAACTTAATAATTCTTTTTTGATGGTAAAGTATTTTCTCCGGTGGGTGTTGAATTTCTTTGAAAAGTAGCCAACTGGCCACTCAGTTCCATCATCTTGCTGTAGCAGGACAGCTCAACTTCTATGTTGCTAACATCAATTGCAATTTTGAAGGGTTTCAAAAATTTTGGTGTAGCTAAAACTGGTGCAGTGGCTATTACTGCTTCTAAATTCTCAAATGTCTCCTGGAATTTTTCTGTCCACCAAAATTTTTCTTCTTTCGTACATCTGTTAGCGATACCACCACAGGATTACTAAGAAGGAAATATGCAGAGGAAAAATGAGGTACGAAGGTAAACTGGCCAAGAATATTAAGGAGGATAGTAAAAGCTCTTTTAGATATGTGCAAGGCAAAAAAATGGTTAGGACAAAAATTGGGCCCTTGAAGACAGAAACAGCGGAATATGTTACTAGGTACAAAGAAATGGCAGAGGAATTAAATGGGTACTTCAGATCTGTGTTCACTGGGGAAGACACAAGCAATCTCCCTGAGGTAACAGTGGCTGAAGGACCTGAACTTAAGGGAATTTATATTTGCCAGGATTTGGTGTTGGAGAGACTGTTAGGTCTGAAGGTTGATAAGTCTCCGGGGCCTGATGGTCTGCATCCCAGGGTACTGAAGGAGGTGGCTCGGGAAATCATGGATGCTTGGTGATTATTTTCCAGAGTTCAATAAATTCGGGGTCGGTTCCTGAGGATTGGAGGGTGGCTAATGTTATACCACTTTTTAAGAAAGGTGGGTGAGAGAAAACAGGAAATTATAGACCAGTTAATCTGACCTCAGTGGTGGGAAAGATGCTGGAGTCTATTATAAAGGATGAAATTACTGCACATCTGGATAGTAGTAACAGGATAGGACAGAGTCAGCATGGATTTATGAAGGGGAAATCATGCTTGACTAATCTTCTTGAATTTTTTGAAGATGTAACTATAAAGTTGGACGAGGGAAATCCAGTAGATGTAGTGTACCTGGACTTTCAGAAAGCTTTTGATAAAGTCCACACAGGAGGTTAGTGAGTAAAATTAGGGTGCATGGTATTGGGGGCAAAGTACTAGATTGGATTGAAAATTGGTTGGCTAATAGGAAACAAAGGGTAGTGATAAACGGCTCCATTTCGGAATGGCAGGCAGTGACCAGTGGGGTACCGCAGGGATCCGTGCTGGGACCGCAGCTTTTTACAATATATGTTAATGATATAGAAGATGGTATCAGCAATAACATTAGCAAATTTGCTGATGATACAAAGCTGGGTGGCAGGGTGAAATGTGATGAGGATGTTAGGAGATTACAGGGTGACCTGGACAAGTTAGGTGAGTGGGCAGATGCATGGCAGATGCAGTTTAATGTGGATAAATGTATGGTTATCCACTTTGGTAGCAAGAACAGGAAGGCAGACTACTACCTCAATGGAATCAATTTATGTAAAGGAGCAGTACAGAGACACCTGGGTGTTCTTGTACACCAGTCAATGAAGGCAAGCATGCAGGTACAGCAGGTAGTGAAGAAGGCTAATAGCATGCTGGCCTTCATAACAAGAGGGATTGAGTATAGAAGCAAAGAGGTGCTTCTGCAACTGTACAGGGCCCTGGTGAGACCACACCTGGAGTACTGTGTGCAGTTCTGGTCTCCAAATTTGAGAAAAGACATTCTGGCTATTGAGGGAGTGTAGCGTAGGTTCACGAGGTCAATTCCTGGAATGGCAGGATTACCTTACACTGAAAGACTGAAGCGACTGGGCTTGTATGAAAGGATTGGACCCTCTGGCAGTAGGAAACATCTTTCCACTGATGGGTGAGTGCCGAACCAGAGAACACAGCTTAAAAATACGGGGTAGACCATTTAGGACAGAGCTCAGGAGAAACTTCTTCACCCAGAGAGTGGTGGCTGTGTGGAATGCTCTGCCCCAGAGGGCAGTGGAGGCCCACTCTCTGGATTCATTTTAGAAAGAGTTGGATAGAGCTCTCAAAGATAGTGGAATCAAGGGGTATGCAGATAAGGCAGGAACAGGATACTGATTAGGAATGATCAGCCATGATTATATTGAATGGCGGTGCAGGCTCGAAGGGCTAAATGGCCTACTCCTGCACCTATTGTCTATTGTCTATTGTCTATTGTTTAGTACTGAAGTTTGAACATCTTTCTGGTAGAATCCGCTTAGTCCCAAAAATCAAAGCACCTTTTTCTTTGAGGATGGTCATGGAAATTCGTCAATGGCCTTTGTCTTCACGTTCCTTGGAGGCAACCTTCCATGACAGATGTTATGTCCCAACAACGTCACCTCTGACTTCGTAAATTCTGTTTTGTTAAGTTTATTACCAGTTTTGATTCTCGTAGTCATTCAAAGAGCTCTGCCAACTGTACTCATTAAGTATCACTTCATCATCCAGATAGACTGCAAAGTTTGTTAATCCAGCCACAACTCTGTTCATGAGTCTTTAGAATGTAGCTGGTGCATTCTTCATTCAAAAGAACATCACTTTGAATTGAGAGAGCCCATTTGGGGTTACAAATGCAGAAGCTTCATGCATTTTCTCTGATAAAGATACCTGTCAATAACCACGCAGTAAGTCCAACTTCATGATGTAAGTGGCTTGAAAAAATTTCTTTCCAGTCGTCCAATCTTGGTATTGGATAGGAGTTCAGTTTTGACCTTCTTATAGTCCTCACAAAATTGTTGAGTCACATCAGATTTCGAAACTAACATGAATGGTGAACTCCACTCACTCTGACTCGGTTCAATGATATCTTCATTGAGCATTGCATCCCCTTCCTTCTGGACCTGTGTGGCTTTGAAAGGATTTGAAAGGGTGTTGTTTTATTGGAAAAGAATTCCCTACTTCCACCTCATGCACAAAAATATCAGTCCTGTCCATCTTATTCCTGCATATGTCCTCAGACTGTTGCAACAAACTTTTCAACTGAGTCCTTTGCTCCTGCGACAGATAGTTCACAAACCTATCCCACTCCTCAACGACTTCCTCATTATTTAATGTACTTTGAGGCACATCATACACCACAACATCTGGATTTGATTCCTTAATTTGCGTGGCAATAACTAACACCTGTTTCTCCAGTTCCCTGTCTCTATTATAGTAACATTTCAACACATTTACATGACATACCTGACACAAGTTTTTCTATTTGGTGTCTTTACCAGACAGCTTACCTGGCAACCTTTTTCTTAATTTGAGAGGGACCACAAAAACTAGCATTCAAGGGATCTGCTACCACTGGGAACAACAGTAGTCTGTCATCTCCACAGGAAAATATCTGAAATTTAGAGTTTTTATCTGCCACCTTCTTCATTCTGTGCTGTACTCTCTTCAAGTGATGTTTAGTTTACTAGCCTACCCAATTTAATCTCTTCCTCACCTCACATAAATAATCCAAGTGTGAAATCTCCGACTTCGGTCCTATCAATTTTCCTAAAATTAGTTTCAAAGGCCCTCTCACGTCATATCGAATATTACCTCAAAGGGAGTAAACTCAGTAGATTTGTTTGGGGCATCTGTAATGACAGACAATACAAATGGGATACCTTTATCCCAATCATTCGAGTAATCATGACGGTATGCTTTTAACATAGTCTTCGGGGTCTGCTATCACATTTCCAAAGCTCCCTGGGATTCAGCATAGTGCACACTTCTTTTAAATTGCTGTTTGCCTAAGCTTCCTTATAAACAGCCTGGCAGTAAAATTAGACCCTTGGTCTGACTAATCTCTCTGGGTAGCTAATAGCGGGGAAAGAAAGCTATCAACTCCTCCACCAGCCTTTTTGTCTTAATGCCCCATAATGGAATTGCCTCTGGAGGTCTGTGAGACATATCCATTATGTTTAGCAAGTACTAGTTCCCACTTTTACTTTTAGGGAGGGGGCCTACACAATCAATCATAACCCGCGTGGAATGCAGGAATTGGCAGTAAAGGTGCTGGTTTTATTACAGTCTATGGCTTACTTGCCATTTGGCATGTATGACATGTACAGCAAAGTTTAACCACATCCCTGTGCAGTCCAGCCTAATAGAAGTACGTTTGTGCCTTTGCCCGAGTTTTCCTCACCACCAAGGTAACCTTCTTATGGTAATTCATGTGCTCCACATAATACTTCCAATAATAATCAGTACACAATTGCTGATTGTGTACGGGCAACACAATCTGGTACATTTTGCCCATTTCTCCTCTGCACTAACCTGCTGTAGTTTCTATTTTCATCTTCGTTTTTTTTAACATAATAACAATCAGGAATACATTCTCATTCATTTTCTAAGTATGCATCTATAAACACACACACGCACACACACACACACATATATAAATATATGTGTGTGTGTGTGTGTGTGTGTGTAGAGCAGTGGATGTGGTGTTGGTGGACTTCAGCAAGGCTTTTGATAAAGTTCCCCATGATAGGCTCAGTCATAAAGTCAGGAGGTATGGGATACAGGGAGATTTGGCTATTTGGATTCAGAATTGGTTGGCTGACAGAAAGCAGAGAGTGGTTGTAGATGGAAAGTATTCTGCCTGCAAGTCAGTGTTGAGTGGGGTCCTGCAGGGCTCTGTTCTTTGTAGTTTTTATAAATGACTTGGATGGGGAGGTTGAAGGGTGGGTTAGTAAATTTGCAGATGCCACAAAGGTTGGAGGTGCCGTTGATAGTACCGAGGGCTATTGCAGGCTGCAGCACAACATAGACAGGATGCAGAGCTGGGCTGAGAAATGGCAAATGGAGTTCAACCTGGATAAACGCGAAGTAATGCATTTTGGAAGGTCAAACTCAAATGCTGAATATAAGATTAAGGACAGGATTCTTGGCTGTGTGGAGGAGCAGAGGGATCTGGGTGTTCAAGGACATATTTCCCTCAAAGTTGCCACCCAAGTAGATAAGGTTGTTAAGAAAGCATATGGTGTTTTGGCTTTCATTAACAAGGGATCGAGTTTAAGAGCCACGAGGTTTTGCTGCAGCCCTGCAAGTCTCTGGTGAGACCACACTCAGAATATTCTGTCCGGTTCTGGTTGTCCTACTAATGGAAAGATACGGAGGCTTTGGAGAGGATGAAAAGAAGGTTTACCAGGATGTTGCCTGGACTGGAGGGCTTGCCTTATGAAGATAAGTTGACTAAGCTTGGACTTTTCTCTCTGGAGAGAAGGAGGAAAAGAGGTGACCTGGTCGAGGTATACAAGATAATGAGAGGATAGCGTCAATAGTTAGAGACTTTTCCCCAGGGTAGGATTGACTGCCACAAGGGGTCATAGTTTTCAGATATTAGGAGAAAGGTATAGAGGGGACGTCAGAGGAAGGTTCTTTATGCAGAGAGCTGTGAATGCATGGAATGCGTTGCCAGTGTGGTGGTGGTGGAAGCAGAGTGAGCAGGGGCATGCACATGGATAGCAGTGAATTGAGGGGTGCGTAGGTTAAGTTTTTTTAGTTTACATTAGGATTAATCCTCAGAACAATATCGTGGGCCAAAGGGCCTGTTCTGCGCTGTACCTTTCTATTTCGATTGTCTCGTCTGTCTGTTGTAATTCCATTAGCTTTTCAGAACTAAACACTTCAGCCTGACCTGATACCTCTTCAAGTTTTTCCTGCACCATTACATCAAGCAGGGTGTCAGCTTATTGAACCACAACTTCTTAGTGGGTGGCACGGTGGCTCAGTGCTTAGCACTATTGCCTCACAGCGCCAGAGACCTGCGTTCAATTCCCACCTCGGGCAGTCATCTGTGTGCAGTTTGCACATTCTCCCCGTGTCTGCGTGGGTTTTCTCCGGTTTCTTCCCACAGTCCAAAGATGTACAAGTTAGGTGAATTGGCTGTGCTAAATTGCCCGTAATGTTAGGTGAAGGGTAAATGTAGGGGGATGGGTTGCTGTTCAGAGGGTTTGTGTGGACTTGTTGGGCCGAAGGGCCTGTTTTCACACTGGAAGTAATCTAGTCTAATCCTTCATCTTTCTCCTTAATTTTTTGCTTCTTGCTGTGACTTATGACAGGAGGATCTTGTTGCTACACTATCTGTAAAAAAAAAGGGTATTTTTCTTTGAATTCCTCAGTTCCCTGGTCTTCCTTTGGCTTCTTTTGACCAGGATCCCACCATGGATCCTGCTAAATTATTCCCAAGAACAAACTGTATCCCTGGAATTGACACGCTGTCAATCACTCCCACTGTTACTTTGGCACTCCAACCTGATTTTACACAGGGGATCTTTAAATTTCTGTCCATCTGTTCCACAAATTTCCACTCTCGGGTAACAAAGTGCATCTCCTGCTATTACCTCCCGGATCTCTCAAAATTGTAATTTCTTTCCCTTCCCCTCCCCTCCGTTCTTCCTGAGTAAACTTTACACACAGTGGTGAAGTCTTTATCGAGATCAGGCACTAACTCAATTCCCCTGTACTCTTCTTTTCCCAGTGTCCTTCTTTAACCACTGGCACTGTAATTTTCTGTGTCCGATTCCATTACAGTGAAAGCACCTGAGGCTGTTCACTTTCACCTATCTGGGTTTCCTTTTTCACTTGTGGTAAGCCATTTCAAGTGTGCTTGACCTTTTGTTTTGTAGTGAAAAATCTCCCCTTCTCACAATTTCTATCCTTCACAGGATGAAATTCCTGTTGGAATCTAAATTTCATTCTATGCACCAATGCACAATCATCTGCCATCTCTGCTGCACTTCTCACTTCTTGAATTTTCTGTTTATCCACATGAATTCTTATCTCTCGAAGTGAGTTTTTAAAATCCTTCAGCAGAATAATCTCTCTTAGAGCCTTATCGGTTTTATCTATTTTTAAGGCCCACATCCAACTGTCAAAATTACTATGCTTAATTCTTTCGAAGTCAGCCTAAGTCTGACCTGGTTCTTTTTTGTTTCTGACCCTCTGTTTATATGCTTCTGGTACTAATTCATAAGTGCTCAAAATAGCCTTTTTGACATCTGCATACCCCTTCACTCCTCATCTGAACAGCACTGCTAATATCTCACTAGCTCTGCCTGCCAACTTAATCTGAACTAGCTTCTGGCCACTCAATCTGCCTAGCAAATTTTTCAAATGAAATAAAGAAGGCTTTGATATCTTACTCATCAAAATGCAACAATGTTTTTATATATTTGTATACATCACTACCCTCTGTCTTAATCTCCATCCTGTTAACACGACTTTCCTGACTAATTTGCCATTTCTGAAGTTCAGATTCTCCCTCTCTCGTTCTTTTTGCTCAGCTAAGCATCTTCTCTCCCTTTTTTTCTAACCCTCTCTTTATTTTCTCTCTCTCTTTCAACTCCTCGAACATGGCTCTTATTTCCCTTTCTTTATCTACTAGCTCTATTTGCCTAAATTGCAATTTAAGTTTTTCTAACTACTACACTTGTTTGTTTTCTGATATACCTAAGTGCTTGACCAACCCATTACAATTTCAGCCTTCCTTTTGTCCCTGGTTAAATCCAATTTCAACCTATTTGCTAATTCTAAAAGTATGCCCTTCCTCTGTCTTTCTAAAATTTCTTGGCAAAATTGGGAAGCATCTTCAAGCCCTAGAACTGTTTAGCAATGTTAAGAGCCATTCCCCTCACTTTTAATTCAACCAACCACAAGTAACTGAAATTAATCAAATTGCCCCATTTACTTTTTATTTAAAGACCTGGGACACTGATCAGCAAGTGTTTAAATCAGCTGGGACCTCTTGTACACCGTGGGCGGCATGGTGACACAGTGGTTAGCACTGCTGACTCACAGCGCCAGAGACCCGGGTTCAATTCCCACCTCAGGCGACTGACTGTGTGGAGTTTGCACGTTCTCCCCGTGTCTGCGTGGGTTTCCTCCGGGTACTCCGGTTTCCTCCCACAGTCCAAAGATGTGCAGGTCAGGTGAATTGGCCATGTTAAATTGCCCGTAGTGTTAGGTAAGGGGTAAATGTAGGGGCATGGGTGGGTTGCGCTTCGGTGGGTCGGTGTGGACTTGTTGGGCCGAAGGGCCTGTTTCCACGCTGTAATGTAATCTAATCTAATAACTCAAAAAAAAAATCTGTTCAAATCTGACCAAATCTCAGACCAGATCTGTCTAAACCTATCCAAACTGTTCAAACATGGAAGTTGAACTCCACTGTTGCTTAAACCCAATATCCAGAAAAGCTCACCTCACCTCACAATCTGTGAAAATATGAGTGACAGAGCGTTCCCAGATTTCCTTATTTAAAGAAAATAATATCAGTTTTTTTTTACTCGAAAAGTGAACATTAAATAACAACTATTCACAATTCTAAGCCCCCTTTCTCAAAACTGCTTATTACTTGCCTCCAACTCTGTAACGATTACTGTTCCAATAAGACACTTATTAAAATTGCATCAACTTAATTTCAAAGCGACACAGCGGCTGTCATCTTCTGCATCTATCTTCTTCTGGCTGAGAATCTCCCTGGGTCATCGCCTTTCTTTTCACAATGAGTATGTTGCGTGTGAAAAGGCACCTTTAACAGAGAGTGTTTCCACATTTCTTGGAGAGCCAGATGTTAGCTCTCCAGTCTCATCTTATAGTTCAGGTTGCCACATTACCAAACGGATGTGGATGCTTTTGAGAGTGTGCAGAGGAGGTTCACCAGGATATTGTCGGTGTGGACAGTGAAGGGAGGTTGAGGAGATTAGGATTATTTTCATTCAAAAGATGGAGGTTGAGGGGGGTCCTGATTGAAGTCTACATAATCATGAGAGGTATAGACAGGGTGGATAGTATGAAGCTTTTTCCCAGAGTGGGGGACTCAATTCCTAAGGGTCACAAGTTCAAGGTGAGAGTGGAAAAGTGTAAGGAAGATATGCGTGGAAAGTTCTTTGTGCAGAGGGTGGTGGGTGCCTAGAATGCGTTGCCAGTGGAGGTGCTAGAGGCAGGCACGATAGCATCATTTAAGATGTGTATAGACAGATACATGAATGGTCAGGGAATAGAGGGATACAGATCCTTAGAAAATAGGTGGCAGGTTTACATGGAGGATCTGGATTGGTGCAGGCTTGGAGGGTTGAAGGGCCTGTTCCTGTGCCATAAGGTTCTTTGATCTTTGTTCTTTCTTTGATGGCAATTGCTCCTTCTGACCAATTTTCAAATGATCCACATTTTATATCCCCCCTCAACATCGGACCATCTCATTGGTTTGTTGTTGCCAAATCTTGGTTGGGTTTTAGTATCCTGGACATAATTTAAATTTGAATTGTTGTCAAAACAGCAAGCAAAACTCAGGAATCCATTTCAAAGCCAAGTATTATCTATTTTCAATTTTCCAGTACACTTCTGGACTGCCATCTCATCATATACACAGGTGCTTGTTCAGTTCAGCATTCTCTCTCTTTTAAAGTTACAGTACATGGCTTCAACTTCAATACTCTCTGCTCAATTGAGTCATACCTGGCACAAAGAAAGTTGTCTGTCGTTGTTGGAGCTGTGTCATCTCTGCCTGAGGATATCTCTTCAGGAGTTCCTATGTCCAAGACCTAATCATCTTCAATTGCTACATTACTAACCTCCCCTCCATCTGAAAATGAGAACTTGGATGTTTGCTGATGACTGCACAATATTGATCATCATTCATGCCTCGTCAGGTAATGAAGCAATCCAAATCCAATTGCAGTGAGTCCTGGACAATATCCAGGTTTGGGTTGAAATTGACTAATTCCAATAAGATGCTATCTAAGCATTGTCCCTTGACATCACAAACACCAAATTCCCCACTATCAACATACTAAGCTTTATGTTCACCAGCACCTGAAATAAAATAACCACATCCAATGTAATGACTACTTAGAATCCTGCCACAGTTGCTCACCTCCTGACTCCTCAAACTATATCCAAAGGCACAAGTAAGGAATGTTATGGAATACTCCATACTTGCCCACATGAGTGTAGCTCCAAAACCAGGAGCTTGATTCCATTTGAGGATAAAGCACCCATTGAGTCGTAGAGTCTACAGCACGGAGACAGGCCCTTTCAACCAAACTGGTTCCGGCTAACCAAAATGTCCATCTACACTAACCTCCTTTGCCCATATCCTTCTCATCTTTTCCTTTCTATGTATTTGTCCAAATGCCTTTTAAATGTTGTTAATGAACTGGTGGCAACCAGTTCCACTGGTAACTCATTCCATATGCATAATACTCTTTGTGTAAAAGAATTTGCCCCTCGGGTCCCCTTTTATTCTTTCTCCTTTAACTTAAACAGTTGCCCTCTCATCCTCGGATTCCCAACCATGGGAAATAGAGTGTATTCACCCTATCCAGGCCTTTCTTGATTTTATACACCACTATACACCTTCCTCCCTCAGTCACCTACCCTGTAAAGAAAAAAGACCTATCTTGTCAAATCTTTCCCCATAACACTGACTGTTGGGTCCAGGCAACATCCTTGTAAATTTTTTCTGCACTCTTTCCAGCCATTTTGATTGGCAAATCCAAAAACATCACTTCTCTTCACCATTATGTTCAGCATTAGCAGCAAGTACCATTTTCCAAATTAACTACAGAAATTCACCAAAATTCTTGAGACACCACCTTCTAAACCCATGAGCACATCCATCGAGAAGGACTAGTGCAGCAAAAGCATCAGAACATTGCCTAGATCCCTTCCTATCCACTGACTACCCTGACATGGAAATATATTTCCCTTCTGTCACCTTACATTGAAATGTTAGAATTCCCCACCCAATGATATTTAGAGTGTATCTACAAGACAACCACTGCATTGGCTCATGAAGGAAGCTCACTGTCCCCTTGTGAAGGACAGCAGAAATGATCAATGAAGATACTGCTACCAAAGGTTATACGTCCCCTGATTAAATTAAGAAAAAAGTGACCATCCTGTTCTGCTTTTCCAAACATTTATATGCTTTATGTATAACACTGAGAATATTTTTTTAAAAATTCTCATCCCGAATTTCCCATGACTTGAAGAAACAGAGATATATTTCCAAGTAAGGATGGTAAGTGACTTGGGATAGAAGTTTTTGGTCATGGTTTTAGATTAGATTAGATTACCTACAGAGTGGAAACAGGCCCTTCGGCCCAACCAGTCCAAACTGACCCTCTGAAGAGTAACCCACCTAGACTCATTTCCCTCTGACTAATGCACCTAACACTACAGGCAATTTAACATGGCCAATTCACTTGGCCTGCACATCTTTGGACTGTGGGAGGAAACCGGAGTACCCGGAGGAAACCCACGCAGACACGGGGAGAATGTGCAAACTCCACACAGTCAGTCGCCTGAGGCTGGAATTGAACCTGAGACCTGATGCTGTGCGGCAGCAGTGCTAACCACTGAGCCACTGGGTCACCTCCTTGTGTATCTGCTACCCTTGTCCTCAATGGTAGTAGTTGTGGGATTAGCAGTTGCTAATTAATCTGTCTCTGGAAATTTCTGCAATTGTCTTGTAGTTTATACATATATACAGCTTCCCATCATTGGAGGGAGTTGATGGTTCCTTTCTCCGAGATGGCGTCAAGCCTCCTGAATGTTGTTGGAGTTGCATTCGTCCAGTTAAATGGGAAATAAACCATCATACTCCTACCTTGTACCTAGAAGCTGATGGACAGGCTCTGAGGAGTCAGGAGGTGAGTTATCTGCTGGATGATTCTTGCCTCCAGCTTGCTCCTATAGCTACAGTATTTTATATAGCTCATACAGTTCAATTGCTAGACAGGCACTTAGCTATCTGTATTTATGATAGTCTATTAATGAGTGGATCATTCACATTTTTATTTTACCGAGGACTCTTCACATCATTTATGGAATTGTATTCCAGGCTCATTTCAATTGCAGAATAGATCCTATGGACCCACAGATCTTATTGAGAAATACAACACTGATACAAAGAATCAATTTTTATTTCTGAATTCAGAATATCACATGGAAAGCAGCAATATAGAAATGTGTGATCAAGAACCTCTAGAATCAAATTTGAGGAATTGTTTTTTGTAATCAGGGTGAGATGAGAGAATCTGGGCTGGCAGCTCCTATCGACGGAGAACCTTCCACTCTATCAGTCTGCAACACACGAACCTTTGCGGGCAGGGGAGATAGAAAACCATCTCGTTTGATTCACAGGATCCCCGCCAACAGATTGTGGTGGACCAGTTGCACCAGTCACCCCACGCTGCAATCAATAATTGAGAAAGTAAATGATGAACACTTAATTCAAAGATGGCATCAAAGAAAGATTAAAACAAGAAGCTGAATGTGACAGCCTAACTGTGACTGTTTCAAGACCAATTCTATTTCTTTCCATTTCAAGTGTATAAACTAGTAGCAATTCATTCTCCTGTTCCAGTCAATGCAGACGCTGATGATTTAACATGACAGATCGCCCAATGTTCTGAGGAACAGAATGATCTGACCTGATATATTTCCCACCTAAACAAGGTGTCGAGGTAACTTCACTGATCATGAATATACATGGCAGTGCTGAAAGTGTGACACAAGAAACATGGCAGCTAAAGTGGCAAGAGAGAGCTCCAACAAATACCAAATTATATTTAACAGTTCAAGAGTTATTGGATCCTGTCGTTTGAGACAGTAATTTTATTCTGAGACAAGGGAGCACAACTTGTTCATCAAAGGGTACCAGCAATTTCAAGCCTGGAACAGAAGCAAGAGGCCATTCAGTTTAACTTTTAATTTGATAAACAAAATGTTCAAAACTTCAATACTCATTTTGTGTGAAGTTAAAGGAACTGAAGTCGGGCAGCAATTCGCAAAGTTTCTTTAGCTTCCAAGTAGAGGGACTGATTTCCAATAGTTGAAAATCATTCAGGTTACCAGACCAGCCCAGTTCTTCAGTTAATCTAAGTTTTCCTAACAACATAGAAATACAAAATAAGGCAGAATTAGGAGTTAGCAATTTTTATCTTCGAACCTACTCTCTAATTCAATACGTATGTGGCTGACCCTGCATCTCAAAACCTTCTTCCTACTTTCCGTCTATACCCTGTGAGGCCTTTAAACACTCTCTTTCAGTCTCTTTCTTGAATATACTCAGTTATCCGATGTTCACAGCCTTCTCTGGTAGTGAATTCCATAGCTTTGACCACCCTCTGCACGAAGAATTGTTTCTTCATCGCAATCCTAAATTTCTGGCCCATTGATTCCAAGCTCCTAAATGAGGGAAACCTCCTCCCTGCACCTATCCTGTGCAGCCCGATTAGAATTTCAGATACCTTCTTATCCATTCAAAATATACTGAATACTGGCCCAGTCAAATGAATCTCTCATACAGCAGTCTTAGCCTCCCCAGTATCAGTCGAGTAAAACCTCGCTACACTGCCTTGATCACAGGTTTCAGATCTCAGGTAGCAGAACAAAACTGTACACAATTCTCCAATTCTGGTTTTACCAAGACCCTGTATTGCTGCAGTAAGACATCCCTATTTCTAAACTCAAATCCTCTTGCAATAAAGGCCAATATGCCAGTTGCCTTCTGTGTCTGTCCGTTTACATTGAACTGACTGGTGGACCAAGGTACCCAGATCTTAATCTTTTTGCAAACATTTAGATAATACTCTGACTTCCTGATCTTCACACAATACAATAAAGCTTCACATTTATTCATGTTTATAATGCACCGGCCATGTGCTTTTTCAAAAAATTCCACATGTCTGTCATGCTTTGAAGCCTTCTTGGGCACCAGGGACATTTGAAGTGTCCATGATTTCCCGGGTAGAACAGGACGAACATATCACTGGTTCAAGCTTATCTTCTATGACTTCCCTTAGATTAATTACTTCATTTAATGGATACAAAGTACATTGTTCCTGACTCCAAACATTCCCACTACCATCACTGCAGTCTCACCAGGACATAGAGCTGATCATTCATTCGAAGGAAACTGATTGATGTTAATTTAGCTTACAGGTCACCATAGTTCCAGGGGAGTGGACGGATGAGAAGTAGAGTCCTTCATGGTACATTCAAGTAGTGTGGGTATTGAACCCACTCCCTGTTGGAAAATCAGCCATCGAGCCAACTGAATGAACTAATGAATTGCAGCAGTTTAATTAACAGAGAAAGTAATGGAAATGCTGACCTGACACTAATCACTGCTGTCCTCTCCAGCAGCTGCTTATCAAGTTTACCACTCCAGGAGAAAGTGAGGACTGCAGATGCTGGAGATCAGAGTTGAGAGTGTGTTGCTGGGAAAGCACAGCAGGTGAGGCAGCATCCAAGGAACAGGAGAATCAATGTTTTGGGCATAAGCCCTTCTCGTGGCTGAACACTTCAACTCCCCCTCCCACTCCGTCAAGGACATGCAGGTCCTGGGCCTCCTCCACCACCAAACCATTACCACCTGACACCTGGAGGAAGAACCGTCTCATATTGGGACCCTGCAACCACACAGGATAAATGTGGATTTCAACAGCTTCCTCATTTTCCCTCCCCCCACATTATCCCAGTCCAAAGCCTCCAACTTGGCACTGCCCTCCAGACCTGTCCATCACTCCCCCCCTCTGATCTATCACCTTCTCTGTCACCTTCATCCATCTTTCCTTTCTCAGCTGCCCACCCCACCCTCCTCTCATTTATCTCTCAGCCCCAGCCCACAAGCCTCATTCCTGATGAAGAGATTATGCCCGAAATGTCAATTCTCCTGCTCATCGCATGCTGCCTGACCTGCTGTACTATCCAGCAAAATGCTCTCGACCAGGTTCACTACTCTGCTCACACACTGACCCATACCAAGGTCCACCCAGACTGATTGCAGTAATACTTCTTTTTGTACAGTCTGCTGAGTCCGATTTACAGTGATGCTGATTGCTGCATATCAAATGAGTGGTGCTAAATATGTTGTAAACACGACTGAACACCCGACTTCTGTCATGATGTTGCATGGAATAGTATCATTTCAGGAACTGAAGCTAGTTTGGCCTAAGACACCACTGTTGAGGCACTCGGCAATGATTATGAGACATGCATCTGCCTTAAGTTAATATTAATCCACTCATTGTGCTGGTCTGTCTGTAAAGTTGTGTATCCAAGTGTTGGTAACTATTAGGCCAATACTGCCAGAGATGTTTGGGCATTACTTTGCAATGGTAATATTTGAACAAATTAACTTTCAACCCTCAAGCATATCTCGCACATTGTCAATGGCAGAATTTGTTTGTGCACTGAGATTATGACCATGAATTCGCAGCAGATATCAACAAAGAAAGCAGCATTGCTTTTAGCAGGAAATGGGGAAGAGACCAAGGAATCATGGGAAAAATGACAGTGCAGAAAGAGGTCTTTGGGCCCATCGTGCTCGCACTGGATCTATAATGTCATCCTTTTTTATTACTTAGTGCCTTTTTCCATGTATTTGCTCACAAATACCATCCAAAACTAAAATCCCAATGCCCTCTTGAATGCCTCAATGTAGCCTGTCCCTACCACATTTTCAGTCAGTCCACTTGCACCCTAGTTATCACTGAGTGAAAAAAGTTTTCTCTCACATCACCCTTGCTTCATTTCATTGGGAAGTGATGGCCTGATGGGATTATTGCTGGACTGTTAATCCAGAGACTTGGGGAATGTTCTAGGCTTGAATCCCACCAAATGGTGGAACTTGAATTCAATAAAAATCTGGAATTGAGGGATGATGACCATGAAATCATTGTCGGAAAAACCCACCTGGTTTACTAATGTTCTTTAAGGGAAGGGAACTGCTACCATGTGTTTCCAGACCCACAGTAACTGTCCTCTGGGAAGGGCAGGAAATGTTGGCCTAGCCAGTGACACCATCGTTCTGTGAATGAATAAAAAAAATCCACATCACTATAAATGTACATCCCCATGTTCACGTTTCTTTTATAAATGGAAACAGTTTCTCTCCATCTACTGTATTCAGCTCACTCAAGATTTTGAAAACCTCAAAATCAGACTTTCATTCATCCTTCTTCTCTCCGAGGCGAATGGTCCTAACTTCTTCAATCTATCTTTATAGCTGAAGTTTCTCATATCTGGAACCAATCATGTATATCAATTCTGATTTCTCTCTAATGTATTCATAATGTCTATAATGTGTCACCCACAATTGTACCTCTACTTGAGCTGACTCCCAACAAATGACTTCAAACAAGTTCAAAATCATCCCCCTGCTCTTTTGCTCTGTGCCGCTAGTAATGAAGCCAACCTCACTATGCTTAATTTGCTGCTTTCCCTTCAATAATCAGAGCACAAGATTGCTTTAGATAACCATAAACACTAACCATTATTGGCAGAGGGATGGGATCCTCAACAGAAAGGATGCAAGTGTGAGACTCAAAGGAGATACAGTACTCAAAAACAGTCGGTTAAAGAGACAGGTCAGGCTAGAACTCAACAGGAAGCAATGAATGCCTGCTGGATTAAATTGCATTTATTTCAGTGCAAGATAGCTGACAGGTAAGGCTGATGAACACAGGGTGTGGATAGGTATGTGGAGCTAAGGGAAACATGGCTAAGGGAGGGACAGACTGGCAGCTTAATGTGCCAGGGTACAGGTGCTTTAGGCAGGACAGAGGGGAGTGGAAAGAGGGGAGGGGGGAGTTGCATTTTTGATTAAGGTGAGTATCACAGCAGTAGTCAGAGATGAAATAATTCAAAGATCATCCAGTGAGGCTTTGATGGGTGGAGCTAAGAAATAAAAAGGGGATGGTGATGTTATTCAGGATGTATGAGAAATCCACAAATAGTCAAAAAGGAATAAATATGATGGGGGATTGGGAAGACTTGCAGGAGCAATAGTGTTGTCATTAGAACATAGAACATTACAGCGCAGTACAGGCCCTTCGGCCCTCGATGTTGTACCAACCTGTCATACCAATCTGAAGCCCGTCTAACCTACACTAATCCATGTACATCCATATACTTGTCCAATGACGACTTAAATGTACCTAAAGTTGGCGAATCTACTACCCGTTGCAGGCAAAGCATTCCATACACTTACTACTCCTGAGTAAAGAAACTACCTCTGGCATCTGTCCTATATCTATCACACCTCGATTTAAAGCTATGCCCCTTGTGCTTGCCATCACCATACTTGGAAAAAGGCTCTCTCTGTCTACCCTATCCAATCCTCTGATTAGCTTATATGTCTCTATTAAGTCACGTCTCAATCTTCTTCTCTCCAACAAAAACAGCCTCAAGTCCATCAGCCTTTCCTCGTAAGACCTCCCCTCCACACCAGGCAACATCCAAGTAAATCTCCTCTGCACCCTTTCCAAAGCTTCTACATCCTTCTTCTGTAACCAGAACTGTATACAATACTCCTAGTGCGGCCACACCAGAGTTTTGTACAGCTGTAGCATAACCTCGTGGTTCCAGAACTCGATCCCTCCATTAATAAAAGCTAAAACATTGTATGCCTTCTTAACAACCCTGTCAACCTGGGTGGCAACTTTCAAGGATCAGTGTACATGGATACCGAAATCTCTCTGGTCATCTACACTACCAAGAATCTTACCATAAGCCAAGTACTTTGCATTGCGGTTACTCCGACCAAAGTGAATCACCTCACACTTGTCTGTATTAAACTGTATTTGCCACCTCTCAGCCCAGCTCTGAAGCTTATCTATGTCTCTCTGCAACCTACAACATCCTTTGTCACTATCCACAACTCCACCGACCTTAGTGTCGTCTGCAAATTTACTAACCCCCCCCTTCTACGCCCCCATCCAGGTTGTTTATAAAAATGACCAACTGCAGTGGACCCAACACCGACCCTTGCGGTACACCACTAATAACTGGACTCCAGAATGAACATTTCCCATCAACCACCACCCTCTGTCTTCTTTCAGCAAGCCAATTAATGATCAAAACTGTTACATCTCCCACAATCCCATTCCTTCGCATTTTGTTCAATAGCCTACTGTGGGGAACCTTATCGAAAGCCTTGCTGAAATCCATATGCACCACATCAACCGGTTTACTCTCATCTACCTGTTTGGCCACCTTCTCAAATAACTCAATAAGGTTTGTGAGCCACGCCTACCCTTCACAAAACCATGCTGACTATCCCTAATCAATTTATTCTTTTCTCGATGATTATAAATCCTATCTCTTATAACCTTTTCCAACACTTTACTGACAACTGAAGTAAGGCTCACTGGTCTATAATTACCAGGGTTGTCTCGACTTCCCTTCTTGAACAGGGGAATCACATTTGCTATCCTCCAGTCTTCTGGCACTATTCCTGTAGACAATGACGATTTAAAGATCAATGCCAAAGGCTCGGCAATCTCCTCCCTGGCTTCCCAGAGGATCCTAGGATAAATCCCATGATTAGATGATTTTAATTTTCCTCACATAGACTGGGACTGCCAGAGTGTTAAATTTGTGAAGTGCATAAAGAAAAGTTTCCTCAAGTATATGGAGGGCCCTACTTGGAAAGGGGCAAAACTTGACCTTCTCTTGTGAAATAGTGATGGAGGTGACATTGGGGGAGCACTTTGGCATCAGTGACTATAGTTCTATTAATTTTAAAGTAGTTATGGAGTGGGACAAAACTATGTCACAGGTTCAAGGTTTAAATTAAGGCAAGGGAATTTTGATGGAATTAGACAGGAACTTGCAGGGGTTGATTGAACAAGTTGTTTGCAGGCAATGGGACCTCTGGTAAGTGGAGGCTGTTAAAAGTTAGATAGCTGGAGTTCGAGGTCTATCTGTTCTTGTGAGGGTGAAGGCAAGGTTGGCAGGAATAGGGAACACAGGATGACAAGACATATTGATGCTTTGAGCAGAAAAAAACGTGTGGCTCAAGTACAGGCAACTGGGATCAAGGGAATACCTGTATGTAAACAGGGAATACAAGGGTTTACTGAAGAAGAAAATCAGGGGGTGAAAAGGGTGCACAAGATAGGTTTGGCTGAGAAGATCAGGGTGAACCCAAAGAGATAGAGTCATAGAGATGTACAGCATGGAAACAAACCTGTCCATGCCGACCAGATATCCCAACCAAATCTAATCCCACCCGGCACCCGGCCCATATCCCTCCAAACCCTTCCTATTCATATACCCATCCAAATGCCTTTTAAATGTTGCAATTGTACCAGCCTCCACCACTTCCTCTGGCAACTCATTCTATACACGTACCACACTGTGTGTGAAAACGTTGCCCCATTGGACGGGGTATTGAGTTTAAGAGCTGGCAAATCATCTTAACATTGTGCAAGACATTGGTTCAGCCGCATTTAGAATACTGTGTACATTTCTGGTCACCACATTACCAAAAGGATGTGGACGCTTTGGAGAGGGTGCAGAGAAGGTTTACGAGGATGTTGCCTGGTATGGAAGGTGCTAGCTGTGAAGAGAGGTTGAGTAGGTTAGACTTATTTTCATTAGAAAAAAAGAGATTGAGGAGGGACCTGACTGAGGTTTATAAGATCATGAAGGGTATAGACAGGGTGGGTAGTGCCAAGCTTTTTCCCAGGGTGAAGGATTCAATAATGAGAAGTCATGCTTTCAAGGTGAGAGGTGGAAAGTTTAAGGGGGATACATGCGGCAAGTACTTCACACGGAGGGTGGTGGGTATCTGGAACGCGTTGCCAGCAGAGGTGGTAGAGGCAGGCACGGTAGATTCATTTGAGATGCGTCTGGACAGATGCATGAGTAGGTGGGGAGCAGAGGGATACAGATGCTTAGGGATTGACCGACAGGTTTAGACGGTACATTTGGATCGGCTCAGGATTGGAGGGCGAAGGGCCTGTTTCTGGGCTGTAAATTTTCTTTGTTCTTTCTTGGTTCTTAGGTCTCTTTTATACCTTTCCCCTCTCACCCTAAACCTATGCCCTCTAGTTCTGGACTCCCTGACCCCAGGGAAAATACTTTGTCTATTAACCCTATCCATGCCCCTCATAATTTTGTAAACCTCTATAAGGTCACCCCTCAGCCTCTGATGCTCCGGGGAAAACAGCCCCAGCCTGTTCAGCCTCTCCCTATAGCTCAAATACTCCAACCCTGGTAACATGCTCGCAAATCTTTTCTGAACCCTTTCAGGTTTCACAACAGCTTTCCGATAGGAAGGAGACCAGAATTGCATGGTGTATTCCAACAGTGGCCTAACTAATGTCCTGTACAGCTGCAACATGACCTCCCAATTCCTGTACTCAACACTCTGACCAATAAAGGAAAGCACACGCCTTCTTCACTATCCTATCTACCTCGACTCCACTTTCAAGGAGCTGTGAACCTGCACTCCAAGGTCTCTTTGTTCAGCAACACACCCTAGGACCTTACCATTAAGTGTATGAGTCCTGCTAAGATTTGGTTTCCCAAAATGCAGCACCTCACATTTTTCTGAATTAAGCTCCATCTGTCACTTCTCAGCCCATTGGCACATCTGAGCAAGATCCTGTTGTAATCTGAGGTAACCTTCTTTGCTGTCCACTACACCTCCAATTTTGGTGTCATCTGCAAACTTAATAACTATACTTTTTATGCTTGCATCCAAATAATTCATATCAATGACAAAATGTAGAGGACCCAGCACCAATCCTTGTGGCACTCCATTGGTCACAGGCCTCCAGTCTGAAATTACAATCCTCCTCCACCACCTTCTGTCTTCTACCTTTGAGCCAGTTCTGTATCCAAATGGCTAGTTGTCCCTGTATTCAGTGAGATCTAACCTTGCTAACCAGTCTCCCACGGGGAACCTTGCTGAAGCACCTGACTGAAGTCCATATAGATCACACTTACCGCTTTGCCCTCATCAATCCTCTTTGTTACTTCCTCAAAAAACTCAATCAAGTTTGTGAGACATGATTTCTCATGTACAAAACTATGTTGACTATCCCTAATCAGTCCTTGCCTTTCCAAATGCGTGTACATCCTGTCCCTCAGGATTCCCTCCAACAACTTGCCCATCACCGACATCAGGCTCACTGGTCCATAGTTCCCTGGCTTGTCCTTACTGCCCTTCTTAAACAGTGGCACCATGTTAGCCAACCTCCAGTCTTCCGGCACTTCATCTGTGACTATTGATGATCCAAATATCTCAGCAACAGGCCCAGCAATCACTTCTCTAGCTTCCCACAGAGTTCTAGCATACACCTGATCAGATCCTGGGGACTTATCCACTCTTACGTGTTTCAAGACATCCAGCACTTCCTTCTCTGTAATATGGATATTTTTTAAGGTGTCACCATCTATTTCTCTGCATTCTATATCTTCCATATCCTTTTCCACAGTAAATACTAATGCAAAATACACATTTAGTATCTCCCCCATTCTCTGCGGCTCCACACAAAGGCCGCCTTGCTGATCTTTGAAGGGCCATATTCTCTCCCGAGTTACCCTTTTGTCCTTAATGTCTTTGTAAAAACTCTTTGGATTCTCCTTAATTCTATTTGCCAATGCTATTTCATGTCCCCTTTTTGCCCTCATGATTTCCCTCTTAAAGTATACTCCTACTGCCTTTGTAACGTTCTAAGGATTCACTTGATCTATCCTGATTTATTCTTCCTTCTTTTTCTTAACCAAACCCTCAATTTCTTTAGTCATCCAGCATTCCCTATACCTACCAGCCTTTCCTTTCACTCTATCAGGAATATACTTTCTCTGGATTCTCGTTATCTCATTTCTGAAGACTTCACACACAGCTGAGGCAAAAGAGCTGAATTCCAGAGGTGAGGTGAGAGTGACAGCCCTTGACATCAAGGCTGCATTCAGTGGAGCGTGGCATCAAGGAGCCTTAGCAAACTGGAATCATTGGGTATCTGGGCAAACTCTCTGGCGATTGGAGTTGTACCTGAGACATAGGGAGATGGGTTAGGAGGCATTTAGACACAACATGATCAGGCAGGGAATGGAGAATACAGAACATCTGCAAGCAGATGGGATCAGATCAAAATGGCATCATGACTGATGCACACATAGTGGGCTGAATGGCCTGTTCACAACGGGGTCAGGATTGAATTATCCTTGTCGTATACCTTTGGGTATCAGTGAGTAGATTATCTGACCTTTAATTTGAAATAATGAAATGCCTTATAAATTGGTTATCTCTTATTAAATAGCCAATTAAAGTTGATATCACCAGGATGTTTTGTCTAACGGGGGATATAGGGTTGGGGGTGTCATTCAGAAGTAAGTCATTACTGTCTCAACCTGAGGGATTGGTTGGTAGGCCAGGCAGCATCAGGAAGTGGAGAAGTCAATGTTTCAGTATAACCCGTCTTCAGGGCTCCTGGAAATAAGAAGAGCTAAGTTTTGAAAAATTCCATTTTTTTCTATCAGCTGTGAAACCGAAAAACTGTTTGTTGAGCTGGTGGATTCTGTGCTGGCTGAGAACGCGATTGGTTGGACTTTATTATGCCACAAGATAGACCAGAAGATATGGCCATGCAAAAGTCATATGGGATAATAGAAGTACATTTGTAAAGTAGCAAAATGACAGATTGTTCTGCTATAATGTGTATTTTTTAAAACAAATTCACTGTAACACGATTGAGAAATTGCTGTGAAACTAAATTAAAGGGCTATGTTAATCTGAAATTTGACACATGAATGGGCAGGTTGTGAGCAATGTAATATTGAAAGGGGCAGAGTGATAAACTTTGTGTTGGTACACCACCCACCAATTTTTCATCATGTTATTTTGATTAAATTTTGGGTTGGAGTTATGAGCTGTGAGCTGAGAGATGGAAGATAACTTTTGGACTGTGAGAGGCAGCTTGTGTTAAAAAGAAACAAAAAGATATTTCTTCTTTGGGGGCCAGTCATGAAAGTTAATTGCAGGTTGGTTCTTGTAGACTTTGGAGTGTGCTGAACCAGAGAGCAGCTGTTTGGACATTAATAAGATCAGTCCCTGGGAATTGCTGCCAGCAAATTTGGAAAGAAAACAGGATGATTACATAGAGAGAGGAGTGTTACTTTTTTGAACAGTTTTGGGGATTTCTGGGACTAGGAATGGGCTGTTAATGTACAGTACGAAAATGTGAGAGTTCCCTCTTAAACGCCCAACTGGAAGTTCAGGGAAAAAAAACAAAGTTGTAAGCATTGCTTCATTTTCATCAGAGAGAGCTGGGAAAGATGGTGTTGATCAATGCCTTCAGAAAACTAGTCATTGCTTGGTCCCCACAGACACTGCAAGACGTGCTGAGTTTCTCCAGCAATTTCTGGTTTTTGTTTAAGAGTAAATCCCAAATGTCTTTTTCCATTTTTTTAAACAAAGATCCCTTAACTGTGCTTGTCTGGATATTTTCTGTGTGAGTGTGTGGTCTAAGAACAAAGGTTATTGGGTTTAAGTCTTCCATTTCAGCAGCATTCCCGGTGTCTCATAACAACTATTCACAAAGTTTAGGACTGGATAATTTTGAAGGTACAGGAAGGTTTTTACTTTACTGTGATGTAAATGTAGAGGTCGAGAGGTTGATTTGATTTGGCTCTATGTCTACATGTGATTGTGTACTCAGAGAAGAGTGCTGCATTGCAGAAAGGTTGAGTTCAGGTAGAAGATAGATTGTGATCATATTGAATGATAGAGCAGGTTTAAATTCCAAATAGGTTACTCATGTTCCTCAATATTATATGACATTATGTTCTGTAAAAACAGCTAAACAATTTCTGCCATTTATCCAAAAGTGACTCTTTAATAATGTGGATTGTAACTACAAAGTAGCATGAACAGAATAAAAGTTGCGTGCTTGTGGCCTTGGATTCAATATGTTTTTTTCATACAAATTCAAATAAGTTAGAAAAAAATTTAGAAAGAATGAGCAAGCTGAAAAAAAACTAAGAAGAAGAACCTTGCAACCTTTTTTTCTGTTTATGACATTGTCTTGCATTTCGAGTTTTTTTTTAATCATACAAAATATCATTTTGAAAGAATTAAATAATGCTGATATCATTTTTTTTCTGAAATGACAGTATTTGATAGGAATAGTCTAGACAACTGTCCCAGTGGAGACTTGCACACCATATAAATGAGGACCACTTGGGAGGCCTCAGCGCAGAGCACTTTCAGGAGCTGTTATTTCCAGATAAATCACTACTGAACACAGAAATGGGATACGTGTATTCAGTGATAGTTCAGATAGAACACGTTTACTATCCAATTCTTGCAGCGTTTGGAATTACTGGTAAGCCATTACCTCATTTACTGCTGTGAATTGGAGTTACAGATAGTTTTTCTGTAATACGATGATTGTGTTCTTGTGCAACCCCACATTGTAGAAAAATCGTACTTTAGAAACTGTGCTTAAAGTGTTGGCGATGTAATCGCGTTATAGCCAACACGTTTTAAAAATTTGCACTTTAGAAACAGTGTCCCCAATTTGTCAATCGTGTTACAGTGAATTTGTTTTAAAAAACACACATTATAGCAGAACAATCTGTCATTTTGCTACTTTACAAATGTACTTCTATAATCCCATATGACTTTTGCATGGCCATATCTTCTGGTCTATCTTGTGGCATAATAAAGTCCAAAAAGTTGTTGTTGTATTGCTGTCATGAAATGAATGAATTAAAAATATTTTGTATCCAACTCTGGTGAACTTCATGGAATATTTCCTGCATTTATTGTATTGAGATGAGGTATTAGCTAAGAAGATCATCAAATCAGGATGTTCTGAAATAGCTTCATCGAGTGAAGCTAAGCTATTTCAAAGGTTGATTTATAAGTCATGACTTCACTGCCAAATATTGAGATAGTTCATCTTCTTTGTGTTTGTGATATCATAATGTACTCCATATGGAAAATTGCCCAGTTAAACTGGTATATAAATGTATTTATAAGCTACTACTGGTGGAGTAGTCCTTCTATGAGTAGAGGAGAAAGTGAGGACTGCAGATGCTGGAGATCAGAGCTGAAAATGTGTTGCTGGAAAAGCGCAGCAGGTCAGGCAGCATCCAGGGAACAGGAGAATCGATGTTTCGGGCATAAGCCTGAAGAAAGGCTTATGCCCGAAACGTCGATTCTCCTGTTCCCTGGATGCTGCCTGACCTGCTGCGCTTTTCCAGCAACACATTTTCAGCTTTACGAGTAGTCCAATCTATGAAGATTGGTGGAGTTGTGGATAGTGAGGAGGCCTGTTCTTGGCTGCAAAGGGACTTAGATATGATGCTGAGCTGGGCTGAGGAGTGGCAGATGGAGTTCAACCCTGTCAAGTGTGAGGTTGTCCATTTTGGAAAGACAAATAAGAATGCGGAATACAGGGTTAACAGTAGGGTTCTTAGTAAGGTGGAGGAGCAGAGGGATCTTGGGGTCTATGTTCATAGGTCTTTGAAAGTTGCCACTCAGGTGGATAGAGCTTGTAAGAAGGCCTATGGTGCATTAGCGTTCATTAGCAGAGGGATTGAATTCAAGAGTCGTGAGGTGATGTTACAGCTGTACAGGACCTTGGTTACGCCACATTTGGAGTACTGTGTGCAGTTCTGGTCGTCTCACTTTAGGAAAGATGTGGAAGTTTTGGAGAGGGTGCAGAGGAGATTTACCAGGATGTTGCCTGGAATGGAGAATAGGTCGTACAAGCATAGGTTGAGAGTGCTCGGCCTTTTCTCATTGGAACGGCGAAGGATGAGGGGTGACTTGATAGAGGTTTATAAGATGATCAGGGGAATAGATAGAGTAGACAGTCAGAGACTTTTTCCCTGGGTACAACAGAGGGGACATAAATTTAAGGTGAAGGGTGGAAGGTATGGGGGGATGTCAGGGGTAGGTTCTTTACCCAGAAAGTAAAGAATGCGCTGCCTTTGGGAGTGGCAGAGTCAGAATCATTGGTGACCTTTAAGCGGCAATTGGATAGGTACATGGATAGGTGCTTAAGCTAGGACAAATGTTAGGCACAACATCATGGGCCAAAGGGCCTGTTCTGTGCTGTATTGTTCTATGTTCTATGTTCTATGTACTGTTCTGAAATGTTACCTCCACTGCCTGAAGTAACTTCACAGATTGACCAGTGTCTGGAATTGACTGCTGACTTTTCCAAATCTGCTTCTCTTTCACACTGAGGATGACATTTGTTAACTGGCTTTGAAATTGAACTTTTTATGTCTTAAGTTACCTTGCTTTCAAGTGTGTCGGCTAGAATTATGCACTGTTTCACTTATCAGTAGGTCAAATATCATAGGAATGCATTGATGATCATTTATCATAGATTCCTACCTTCTAATGCTATAAATGGAATTCAAAAAGAAGAGCTGTCTACCATTGTGCGATATTTCCTGGAGAGGAATGCTGCCCAAATGTTTCAATTATTCCTGTTAATGCAATGATTTGTGGAAATATTAAATATACGAAAAGCATGCTCGGACATTTCTGAGAGTAAGTGAATTTCAGTGAATCACATGAACGTTTTACTCAATTTACTGTTTGATATCCACACGGTTGTTAATTATCTTTAATATAATTACCTGAGAGTATGTTCTATTTTGAACAAATAGTTTTGAATGCTTATTGTACCCAAAATATTAGAAATGGCATCCTAGATCCTCTGAAACTATTGGATCAGGTATTGCCTGGAACAAGTTTTTAAATTTGTTTTCCTTTTTCTCTCTTCAAGCTAATATGTTGGTGATTATTATTCTGTCCCGAGGAAATTGTGGCCTCTCCAAATGTATTTCTTGCTACTTGGTTACAATGGCAGCAGCTGATCTCCTGGTTGTTATTGCTGAACCAATATTCTACAGGATTGCTCAGATGTATTTCCATGGTTCATTCCTGTTCATTACTCCCATTTGTAGTTTTATTTACACCTTGGTTGTCACATCAACAGAGATTTCCATTTGGCTCACAGTTGCTTTCACCTTTGATCGGTTTGTGGCCATATGTTGCGATAAATTGAAAGCAAAGTATTGTACAAAAAAAATGGCAACTATTGTAATAGGGATCGTGACTGTTTTGGGTTGTTTAGTGTCTGTCGCCTGGTACTTCAGGCATGAACCTTTGTACATGATTGATAATATTCCCTGGTATTGCGTTACAAAAGCCAACTTCATTACTTCGACCGCATGGGCTGGTTTTGTCATCTTTTATTTCATTTTAATTGTTTTTGTGCCATTCTTCCTAATGCTGATCCTCAATCTTCTGACTGTCAGACGTATTTTAGCAGCAAGCAAAGTCCGCAAGGCGCTCCGGGGTCACCTCAACGGAGAGAATGAGAAGGATCCAGAAATGGAGATGCGAAGGAAATCCATCATATTACTCTTCAGTATATCTGGCAGCTTTATAATGTTATGGGTGACTCAGCTTGTATTTTACATTTATCAGCGAATTGCAAAGGCATATTCTTACTCTGTCACAGATCCTCTTTATTACCTGGAATCCATCGCCAATATGCTTCAGCTTCTCAGTACCTGCACCAATACATGTATTTATGTCCTGACCCAGAATAAATTCAGAGAGCAGCTGAAGACTGCAGTTAAATACCCTTGTGATATCATTGTTAAATTATTGCCATTTCACAAAGAGCTACATGTATCTAGGCAATCAAACTAATTTCATTTTGTTATTACTTTCTATTCATGTCCTTCCCCTGTGTAATATACACTGGGTGGAGAGTACTGCAGCAAAGGACCACCTGACATCTGTTTGTGTTATTGCCCATGCAGATTATGCATATCTGTGAAAAATACAGCTCGGTGTAAGACTTATCAGCAAACCCAGATTTGTAGAGAATATCTGTGTGGCTCAGACATACTCATCATTTATTCAAATATTTTGTTGTATGGCACTAACAGAACTAAAACAAAATGCTTTAGCAAAAACGTGACTGTGAGTCTGTTTATTGGATGGTAATTACTTGAGAAAAATATAAAGAAAGACAGTGCTGAACAAAGCTTGGAGAACTCCTACAGATCAGTTTGAGGGTAAAGAGTTGGTGAGCATGTACATAAATAAGTTACAGGTAAGCACATTTAATATAACTGTACAGCTGACAAAAACTTTGACAATCATCTGATAAATAAAGGATGGCTAAGTAATATTGTGTTAGTAGGGAAACTGTCATTTCATGATTAAATAAAGATAAAGCAATGATGGCATTTAGAAACTTAAGAGAACCCCGCTCTGACAATACCAAACCCACCAGTGAGGTGTTTCCACCAAAGAGATGTTTCTGTCGGATAAGGAAGCAGACACCACACTTGGACAGCTGATAAGGTTGCGAAGATGATTGAGAAGAATGCCAAAGTATTTCTAAAATAATTATCCCAGACAGATCAGGCGATCAGTGTGTTAAAGAAATGGGTCTGTATTATTGAGTTAGTCAAGAACATGCAGCTGTCATTGTGCAACACTGTACAAGTCCTATGTTTATATAGAACTGTTTTGGGTTGTGGTACAAGAGTTCAGGCAGGAACTCATGGAAAATAACACAACATATAAAGCCCTCAAACAGAAGCTGTGTGATGGTACAGGAGCAATTACAAAGAGCTCACAGAGAAGCAGATTAATCACTGTCTAGACTTCAGTTGCTGTAGTAAGGGGGATTTGGGGAAATGCAGTATTAATAGTAAGTCAGTTATAGGATAATTATGAGATCTGTTCAGGAGACAGCACAGATTTGAGTCAACCAAGTGAAAAAGCTATTCGGGATGGTAACGGGACAGCTGTCCAGCTGACAGCGCTTCCCTTAAACAATATTAGAGACACAAAAAACCTGCAGATGCTGGAATCTAAAATTGACAGGCAGGAGGCTGGAAGAATGCAGCAAGCCAGGCAGCATCAGGAGTTGGAGAAGTCTGATGTTTCAGGTATAACCCTTCTTCAGGAATGGGGATGGTGGTAGAGGGAGTTGCAGAAAAAGGCGGGAAATGGTTATGGGTATGAAGGGGAGCGGAATGGTGAGGTGGTAATTGTTAAATACAGCTGGTGGGTACGACCTGGTAGGTCAATAGGAGGAATGAATTCGGTTGGTAGCTGGAAGGAAGGGTGATTCGGAGGAATGGAAGGGAGGAGGCGGGACTGGAAAGTGTGTCAGGGGATGGGAGGGGATGTTATTTGAAACTGGAGAACTCAATGTTAAGTCCTCTGGGTTGCAGGCTGCCCATGCGGAAGATAAGGTGTTGTTCCTCCAATTTGTGGTCTGATTCACTGTAGCAATGGAGGAGACAGAGAGTGGACATTTCAGAGGGGGAGTGGGAAGGGGAAATGAAATGGGTGGTGAGCAGGAGGTCAGGCTGGCTGCTGGCCCTTACAGACCCAAAAGACACGCAAATTGGAGGACCAACACCTCGTCTTTCAGCGGGGTCACCTACAGCCCAGATGACTCAACATTCACACCCATCCCCAAAACTGCCTTTTAAGCTGCTCCTTCTCTCTTCCATCTCTCCACTCTGACCCTTCCTTCCAGCTACTGACCGGATCCATTCCTCCTATTGACCTATGAGGTCCTGTATTCACCTATCACCACCTCACCACTCTGCCCTCTCCCAACCCCCTAACCCTTGTCCCACACTCTCTTTATCTGCAATTCCCCCTACCCCCAACCCATTCCTGAAGAAGGGATAACCAAAACATCTGAGTTCACTACCTCCTGGCTTGCTGTGCTCTTCCAGCCAGCTGATAGCTCTTGCCTTAAACAACAGCAAGAATACATTTCAGTTAGTCTTGTCATTACACACACAAATGACAATCTGCAGCATCATGTATTAAATAGGATGTTGAATACTCGCTGTCTTACCCCAAGTCATGTCGGGGTTTTAGGTGGAGAACTAGGATCTATTGAACTGGGAAATGATCCTTGTAAATGAGCAGGAAGTGAAGAGATTTTCAAAGGGGTCACTGGAATTGAATACGATGGATATGATAGGCCTACACAGAGCAGCATGCCCTACTGGACAAAAGACAGCTGAAACCACCACCGTTGTTCACAAAGACCTTCCGCAGGTCAAAACATTTGCATACACCTTTTCATCATTCGGCATCCAGAGTTGGATCCAGTTGGAGGAAAGATTCAAATTGAACAATACTTTGTTGAGGCCCTAAGAGTACTTGCAAAATGGTTTTAGAATAATTCTAATCTTAGTCAGTCCCAAGGTGCCAACAATATCTTGGCAGGGAGGATAATGAATTTAAATCATCGAATCCCTCCGGTGTGGAAGCAGGCTTTTCGGCCCAGAGTCCATACAGGCGCCTGAAGAGCATCCCAGCCATACCTACCGCCCAGAGTCTATTTCTGTAGCCCTGCATTTTATCATGGTTCACCCACTTAGCCTGCAAAACTTTGTACTGTGGGAGAGAAATGAGACCACCCAGAAGAATTCAACGTAGATGCAAGGAGAACTTGCAAACTCTACAGTCTCCTGAGGCTGGATTCAAACCCAGGTCAGTATCACTGTGAGGCAGCAGTGCAAACCACTAATCCGCCCCACTGCCTCATGTTTAGATCAACTCCATCCTTAAGTTAACCTTAGACATTTCCCGTCATGCTGTAGAACAGTGGACAGAGTGGAAGATGACTCTCATCAGACATAAGAGATAGTCAGGGGAGGATTGAACTTACAGCCAAAGAAACATTCCCTGTTAAAGCAATGACTGTCAGTAAATAGATGAAGGGAACCATTGAATCAAGTCGATCGAATTTAGATTAAGTAGATTGGATGGGGCAGTGTTTGTGCAGTGTGTCCAGGAAGCGTTTCTAACTCAGTATGTAGATTGTCCGACCATATTGGAATAGGTACTTGGTAACGAACCGGGACAAGTGATGGGCTTGTTAGTGGGTGAACATTTTTGTGATGGTGACCACAATTCTGTGACTTTCACCTTGGTTATGGAGAGAGATAGGTGCGTGCAACAGGGTAGGTTTTACAATTGGGGGAAGGGTAAATACGATGCTGTAAGGAGCATAAGTTGGGAGCATAGGCTGTCAGGGAAGGATGTCGTGGAAATGTGGAACTTTTTCAAGGAACAGATACGACAGATGTATGTACCTGTCAGGCAGGAAAGAGATGGTCGCGTGAGGGAACCTTGGTTGACGAGGGAGGTTGAATGTCTTGTAAAGAGGAAGAAGGAGGCTTACATAAGGTTGAGGAAACAGGATTCAGACAGAGCAGTGGAGAGATACAGGATAGCCAGAAGGGAGCTGAAGAAAGGGATTAGGAGAGCTAAGAGAGGGCATGTAGAATCTTTGGCGGGTAGGATCAAGGGTAACCCCAAGGCATTTTATGCATATGTGAGAAACATGAGAATGACGAGAACGAGGGTAGGTCCGATCAAGGACAGTAGTGGGAGACTGTGTGTTGAGTCGGAAGAGATAGGAGAGGTCTTGAATGAGTACTTTTCTTCAGTATTTACAAATGAGAGGGACCGTATTGTTGAAGGGGAGAGTGTGAAATGGACTGGTAAGCTCGAGGAGATACTTGTTAGGAAGGAAGATGTGTTGGGCATTTTGAAAAACTTGAGGATAGACAAGTCCCCCGGGCCTGACGGGATATATTCTAGGATTATGGGGGAAGCAAGAGAGGAAATTGCAGAGTCGTTGGCAATGATCTTTTCGTCTTCACTGTCAACAGGGGTGGTACCAGGGGACTGGAGAGCGGCGAATGTTGTGCCCCTGTTCAAAAAAGGGAATAGAAATAACCCCGGGAATGACAGGCCAGTTAGTCTTACTTCGGTGGTAGGCAAAGTAATGGAAAGGGTACTGAGGGATAGGATTTATGAGTATCTGGAAGGACACTACTTGATTAGGGACAGCCAGCACGGATTTGTGAAGGGTAGGTCTTGCCTTACAAGTCTTATTGAATTCTTTGAGGAGGTGACCAAGCATGTGGATGAGGGTAGACCAGTGGATGTAGTGTACATGGATTTTAGTAAGGCATTTGATGAGGTTCCCCATGGTAGGCTTATGCAGAAAGTCAGGAGGCATGGGATAAAGGGAAATGTGGCCAGTTGGATAGAAAACTGGCTAACCGGTCGAAGTCAGAGAGTGGTGGTAGATGGTAAATATTCAGCCTGGAGCCCAGTTACGAGTGGAGTTCTGCAGGGATCAGTTCTGGGTCCTCTGCTGTTTGTAATTTTTATTAATGACTTGGAAGAGGGAGCCGAAGGGTGGGTCAGTAAATTTGCAGATGATACGAAGATTGGTGGAGTTGTGGATAGTGAGGAGAGCTGTTGTCGGCTGCAAAGGGACTCAGATATGATGCAGAGCTGCACTGAGGAGTGGCAGATGGAGTTCAACCCTGTCAAGTGTGAGGTTATCCATTTTGGAAGGACAAATAAGAATGCAGAATACAGGGTTAACAGTAGGGTTCTTAGTAAGGTGGAGGAGCAGAGGGATCTTGGGATCCATGTTCATAGATCTTTGAAAGTTGCCACTCAGGTGGATAGAGTTTGTAAGAAGGCCTATGGTGTATTAGCGTTCATTAGCAGAGGGATTGAATTCAAGAGTCGTGAAGTGATGTTGCAGCTGTACAGGACTTTGGTTAGGCCACATTTGGAGTACTGTGTGCAGTTCTGGTCGTCTCACTTTAGGAAAGATGTGGAAGCTTTGGAGAGGGTGCAGAGAAGATTTACCAGGATGTTGCCTGGAATGGAGAATAGGTCGTACGAGGATAGGTTGAGAGTGCTAGGCCTTTTCTCATTGGAACGATGAAGGATGAGGGGTGACTTGATAGAGGTTTATAAGATGATCAGAGGAATAGATAGAGTAGACAGTCAGAAACTTTTTCCCCGGGTACAATAGAGTGTTACAAGGGGACATAAATTTAAGGTGAAGGGTGGAAGGTATAGGGGGGATGTCAGGGGTAGGTTCTTTACCCAGAGAGTGGTGGGGGCATGGAATGCGCTACCTGTGGGAGTGGCAGAGTCAGAATCATTAAGCGGCAATTGGATAGGTACATGGATGGTGCTTAAGCTAGGACAAATGTTCGGCACAATATCGTGGGCCGAAGGGCCTGTTCTGTGCTGTATTGTTCTATGTTCTATGAATCCAAGAGCTCAAATCAGCTCTTGCTGCAATTGTGGAAAATCAGGGCCATCAACTGACGGAGCTTCAGCCAAGCCTCTATTCAGCAAAACCCACAAACACCCTTCACTGGCCCTTACACCAAACCTTGAGGAATGGGACAAGTTAGTCGAGTCCCTGCAGATGAGAGCAGGGATCACTTCCCCACTGCTGCAAGGACAAACAACAGTCTCTCTATTAGAGGGTTTGATCCCAGCAGGCTGCACATGAGGGAGGTTTGCTGTGATGGGGCTGTATGTGGGGGTAAGGCATTGCTTCATGTAGTTTTACTGCTCAGGTCAGGGGAGGGTGGATGGGAATAATAGATAATGTTCATAGATATTAGATCCACTGTCCAAATTATTTATACGTCACATCCTGAACACTTTTCCACAGCAGGCAGTGGTTAATTATTGGTTAATTAAGGATTTAACCAAAGCTCACTTCTAGGAAATCCAAATAAGTCTTCCAAACTCTGGCTGAGAGGCCTCATTTTTGAAGTGCCACACCCTCGAATTTGAATGCAAATTACAGGCTTAAAGGCAGGATTCTTCGCAGTGTGGAGGAACAGAGGGTTCTTGGGGTCCACGACCATAAATTGCTCAAAGTTGCCACCCAAGTTGAGTGGCTTGTTGAGAAGGCGTATGGTCTATTGGCTTTCATTAGCAGGAGGATTGAGTTTAAGAGCTGCGAGGTTATGCTGCATCTCTCGAGCCCTGGTTAGACTACACTTGGAATATTGTGTTCAGTTCTGGTCTCTTCATTATCGGAAGGACGTGGAAGCTTTAGAGAGGGTGTAGAGGAGATTTACCAGGATGCTGCCTGGAGAGCAGGCGTGTTTTATGAAATAAGGTTTCGGAGCTAGGACGTTGCTCATTGGAGTGAATAATTCCCACAGTATTTACTCTCCACATCGCATTATCCATCTGAGAAAGGATATTAGCTGCAATGATCCACATGTTTGAACTGGGCTATTGGAATAGGGTTGGCTGTCTGGGCTAATGCTAAGATTCTTGGTGGTGTTGAGCAGAGAGATATCGATGTCCATGTGCATAGATCCCTGAAAGTTGTCACCCAGGTTGATAGGGTTGTTAAGAAGGCAGAAGGTGTGTTGGCTTTTATTGGTAGAGGGATTGAGCTTTGAAGCTATGAGGTCATATTGCAGCTGTACAAAACTCTGGTGCAGCCACATTCGGGGTATTGTGTACAGTCTGGTCGCATTCCTGCTTCGCCAGGAAGGATGTGGAATCATTGGGAAGGGTGCAGAGGAGATTTACGAGGATGTTGCCTGGTATGGAGGGAAGGACTTATGGGGAAAGGCTGAGGGATTAGATTAGATTCCCTACAGTATGAAAACAGGCCATTTGCTCCAACAAGTCCACACCGACCTTCTGAAGAGTAATCCATCAAGACCCATTCCCTGATCCTATATTTATCCCTGACTAATGCACCGAACATTATGGGCAATTTTGCATTACCAATTCACCTGACCTGCACATCTTTGGATTCTGGGAGGAAACCCACACAGACACGGGAAGAATGTGCAAACTCCACACGGTCGCCCGAGGCTGGAATTGAACTGAGGCAGCCGTGCTAACCACTGAGCCACCTTGCTGTCCAATAACTTCATTTTCCACATTATTAATTGAATTTCACCAGATGTCATGATGGGAGCTGAACTCATACCTTTTGTCTGCAGATGACTAACCCACTGACATTGCCACTACACCATTGCCTCCCTGAATTGACTCCTGAAGGGACTTGAGGCTGTTTTCATTACAGAGAAGAAGGTTGAGAGGTGGCTTAATAGAAACATACAAGATGATCAGCGGGTTAGATAGGGTGGACAGTGAGAATCACTTTCCTCAGATGGTGATGGTTAGCATTTAAATTGAGGGGTGATAGATATCAAACAGATTTTAGAGTTAGGTTCTTTACTCAGAGAGCAGTAAGGACATGGAATGCCCTGCCTGCAACAGCAGTAGATTTGCCAACTTTAAAGGCATTGAAATGTTCATTAGATAAATGTATGGATCATAATAGAATAGTGTAGGTTAGATGGGTTTCAGATTGGTTTCACAGGTTGGTGAAACATTGAGGGCTGAAGGGTCTGTACTGCGTTGTAATGTTTATGTTCTATGTCCAACCACTCCAAGTCAGGTTACCTTTATCAAAGTTTTGGTCTTATTAGAAGGGATCAACCCAGATCTCCAAAAATGTGAAATGTTTCAGTTGTATCCCCCTCCTACACTATTCTTTGGTCATTTCTCGACCCAGGTAGTAATCAGTGTAACTTTATTTCAGCTTTAATTAAGTTGGTAAGATCACTGAAAGAATGTTTAAATGTTCATAGTTTTCAGCCAGAATGGATGGAATGCTACACTGAAGTGGGAACAACGTACAAAGTAGAAGTTAGATGAATTATGTCCATCATGTTGAAATTATTCTGCCTGCAAGACAGAGACAAGTCTAAACACTATCGTTTATCAGGGACGGGCTGGAACTGTGTAGCCAATTGTGTAGTTGTTGTACATCCAACAAGGAGAAGTGAGCACCTGTCTGTCCATGAAGGGCACCTGCTTTTGGGGGATCCATCATTTTGCACACACTGCAGGTCTGCAGCAAGTAATCCTGTCCTCATCACACATGCTACTGACTCGATTAAAGACTCACTGCTTTCACCCCAATGGTTCAGCAAATGCAGTTCAGGACGATTGTGCCCAGACATTGATGTCACACTGAAAGCAACAGTTTATTGGTTTGTTCGAGGACCCTCATAAACATCCTGTACCTTCTGTTGACTTTAATTCATACCTTGTTGTGGAAGAAATATTTCAGGATGCAACAGATGAGTATATGAGTGTATTTTTTCCCCCACTTTCATTGAGTATGGTATAACTGCGATGCTGTATTATTAACAGGAAGAATTATTAAAATATACTACAGCAGACAATCTTCCCAGTATTCTCAAATAGTCACGCTCTTAGGCGCTGTCAGGGAGACATCCACTGAATCAGTAGATATCTGGCCTGCTGCTGTCTGTGCTGCAAATGCAGTTTCAGCCTTGTTTCTGAAGCATAAATCATCAGAGTTTACTCCTGAAGGTGAAACCTTAAACCATGGTCAAAGACAAAAGATGCTCCAGACAGCAGTGAATAATAGGACCAGACCCAATAACAGCAGGCCCTGATGGAGGAGTCCTGGTTACAGTCACAACAGGCCCTGATGGAGGAGTCCTGGTGACAGTCACAGCAGGCCCTGATGGAGGAATCCTGGTTACAGACACAACAGGCCCAGATGGCGGAGTCCTGGTTACATTCACCGCACGCCTGGATGGAGTAGTCCTGGTTACAGTCACAACAGGCCCTGATGAAGGAGACCTGGTGACAGTCAAGTAGGACCTGATGGAGGAGTCCTGGTTACAGTCACAACAGGCCCTGATGAAGGAGACCTGGTGACAGTCAAGTAGGACCTGATGGAGGAGTCCTGGTTACAGTCACAGCAGGCCCGGATAGAGGACTTCTAGTTACAGTCACAGTAGTCCCGGTTGGAGGAGTCCTGGTGACAGTCACAGCAAGTCCTGATGGAGGAGTCCTGGTTACAGTCACAACAGGCCCAGATGGCGGAGTCCTGGTTACAGTCACAGCAGGCCCTGATGGAGGAGTCCTGGTGACAGTCACAGCAAGTCCTGATGGAGGAGTCCTGGATACAGTCACAACAGGCCCAGATGGCGGAGTCCTGGTTACAGACACAACAGGCCCAGATGGCGGAGTCCTGGTTACATGCATAACAGGCTCAGATGGAGTAGTCCTGGTTACAGACACAACAGGCCCAGATGGAGGACTCCTAGTTACAGTCACAGTAGTCCCGGTTGGAGGAGTCCTGGTGACAGTCACAGCAAGTCCTGATGGAGGAGTCCTGGATACAGTCACAACAGGCCCAGATGGAGGAGTCCTGGTTACAGTCACAGCAGGCCCAGATGGAGGAGTCCTGGATACAGTCACAACAGGCCCTGATGGAGGAGCCCTGGTTACAGTCACAGCAGGCCCAGATGGAGGAGTCCTGGTTACAGTCACAGCAGGCCCTGATGGAGGAGTCCTGGTGACAGTCACAGCAGGCCCTGATGGAGGAGCCCTGGTTACAGTCACAGCAGGCCCAGATGGAGGAGTCCTGGTTACAGTCACAGCAGGCCAAGATGGAGGAGTCCTGGATACAGTCACAGCAGGCCCAGATGGAGGAGTCCTGGTGACAGTCACAGCAGGCCCAGATGGAGGGGTCCTGGTTACAGTCACAGCAGGCCCAGATGGAGGAGTCCTGGTTACAGTCACAGCAGGCCAAGATGGAGGAGTCCTGGTGACAGTCACAGCAGGCCAAGATGGAGAGCTCCTGGGTATCGATAATGTGGCAGAAGTTCCCGTTGCAGTATGCCCGGAACAGGAAGCCTTGTTGGGATAGAGTGAATCCCTGACCCAAATCTACCAAACCTACTTTGTTTGATCCTTTCAAACTCAATGTAAATTTGATCAGGTTTCCTCCTTAGATTCCAGAAATGTAGGCTTCTGGTACGAGCTCAAATCCAAATAAGATGACATTTTTCACCTCATTATACTCATTAGGTCCTCTTCTGGGAGTGATGTCAATACCTCACCAGTGCTACCTTGTAGCTTTGTTTAAATCAACAATTTTACCTGGGAGTTGCAGTGGGAGTCTGCAGCAGTCCCTGATGGAGGAGACCTGGTTACAGTCACAGCAGGCCCTGATGGAGGAGACCTGGTTACAGTCACAGCAGGCCCGGATAGAGGAGTCCCGGTTACAGTCACAGCAGGCCCGGATAGAGGAGTCCTGGTTACAGTCACTGCAGGCCCTGATTTAGGAGTCCTGGTTACAGTCACAGCAGGCCCGGATAGAGGTGTCCCGGTTACAGTCACAGCAGGCCCGGATGGAGGAGTCCTGGTTACAGTCACTGCAGGCCCTGATTTAGGAGTCCTGGTTACAGTCACAGCAGGCCCAGATGTAGGAGTCCTGGTTACAGTCACACCAGGCCCTGATGGAGGACTCCTGGTTCCAGTCACACCAGGCCCTGATGGAGGAGTCCTGGTTCCAGTCACACCAGGCCCTGATGGAGGAGTCCTGGATACAGCCACAACAGGCCCAGATGGAGGAGTCCTGGTTACAGTCACAGCAGGCCCTGATGAAGGAGACCTGGTGACAGTCAAGTAGGACCTGATGGAGGAGTCCTGGTTACAGTCACAGCAGGCCCGGATAGAGGACTTCTAGTTACAGTCACAGTAGTCCCGGTTGGAGGGGTCCTGGTGACAGTCACAGCAAGTCCTGATGGAGGAGTCCTGGATACAGTCACAACAGGCCCAGATGGCGGAGTCCTGGTTACAGTCACTGCAGGCCCTGATTTAGGAGTCCTGGTTACAGTCACAGCAGGCCCGGATAGAGGAGTCCCGGTTACAGTCACAGCAGGCCCGGATAGAGGAGTCCTGGTTACAGTCACTGCAGGCCCTGATGGAGGAGTCCTGGTTACAGTCACAGCAGGCCCAGATGTAGGAGTCCTGGTTACAGTCACACCAGGCCCTGATGGAGGACTCCTGGTTCCAGTCACACCAGGCCCTGATGGAGGAGCCCTGGTTCCAGTCACACCAGGCCCTGATGGAGGAGTCCTGGATACAGTCACAACAGGCCCAGATGGAGGAGTCCTGGTTACAGTCACAGCAGGCCCGGATAGATGAGTCCTGGTTACAGTCACAGCAGGCCTTGATGGTGAACTCCTGGTTACAGTCACAGCAGGCCCAGATGGAGGAATCCTGGTTACAGTCACAGCAGGCCCTGATGGTGAACTCCTGGTTACAGTCACAGCAGGCCCAGATGGAGAAGAGTGGCACTGTGCCTCTATTCCTGTTGAAGGGCTTTTTCCCGAAATGTCGATTTCTCTGCTCCTCGGATGCTGCCTGAACTACTGTGCTTTTTGAGCACCACTCTAATCTAGATTCTGGTTTCCAGCATCTGCAGTCTTGTTTTTACCTAGTTGATTTGAACCCTACTGTGAATCCTCTTGCAATGATGCCTGCCTTGAAGATCTCTACAAGGATCTCTGGGTATCCGTCTCCCACTACAACTTCCAGGTTGCCTCTCATTTATCTCTTCACCCTGCAGGCACTCTGCCTCTACTCCTGATGAAGGGCTTTTGCCCGAAATGTCGATTTTCCTGTTCCTCGGATACTGCTTGAACTGCTGTGGTTTTCCATCACCACTCTAATCTAGAATTTAAATCAACAATACCCACGTGGTCACTGGCCACTTCATTTGTTCAGCCACTTTCTCCAATGTTATGAAAAAGATTTCTACATCCTTCTGGTGAGGTCATTGCAGGAAAGAGAGAAAGAAAGAGAACCTACACAGTTACTGTCCTTGCTGTTTGAATATATATATCGTTGGACATTGGAGTGCATCTGGGAAAATTAACAAACAGTGAAATTCACAACTGATCTTCGAGCGAACCTCACAGCACAGAATCAGATAACTTAATTGTTGTTTTTAAGTATGGCCCACAGAGAATATGCAGTAGGAAGTGGAGCTATGTCTCTTGATTAAACTTAAAATATAAGCCACAACTATTAATTTAAGCTGGGGCAGTGTTTGTAGAGGAATAAGATGGTGTTATTTTCTGGGTCCATAGATTGTGAATGAGCAAAAATGGCCTTTAATAGAGTGATATGTACTTCTTGTCAGATGTGGGAGTTTAAAAGAGTTTAAGGGTTACTGCGGATTATATCTGCCATAAATGCTGTTGGGTGCGAATCTTATCAGATCGAGTGGATCGGTTGGAGAGACAGTTAGCAGCGATGAAGAATTTGCAACAGCAACAGTATGTGATGGATGGTAATTGTAGGAAGGAGGGAAAGTCTCAGATACAGCCACATAGATGGATTAACTCCAGGAAAGATAAGACAGGTGAGCACCTAGTGCAGGAGTTTTTGTGGATATACCCATTTCAAACAGGTATGCTGTTTTGGAAAATGTAGGGAGTGATGGATTCTCAGGGGACGTAGCATGAACAGCCAAGTTTCTGGTATTGAGACTGGCTCTAATGCAACAAGGGGTATGTTGGGTTCCAAGAGATCAATTGTGTTAGGGGACTCTCTAGCCCGAGGTACAGACAGACGTTTCTGTGGCCAGCAGTGAAAAATCAGAATGGTGTGTTGCTTCCATGGTGCCAGGATCAAGGATGTCTCAGAGAGGGTTGAGATTCTGAAGGGAGATTACAGAGATTGCAGAAATTTAAATAGGAAGTCCTTGAGAGTAGTAATATCTGGATTACTCCTGCTGCTACGAGCTAGTGAGGGCAGGAATAAGAGGACAGAGCAGATGAATGCATAGCTGAGGAGCTGGTGTATGGGAGAAGGATTCATGTTTTTGGATCATTGGAATCTCTTTTGGGGTAGAAGTGACCTGTACAAGAAGGACGGATTGCAGCTAAATTGAAAGGGGACTAATATAATGTCAGGAAAATTTGCTCGAGCTGCTCGGGAGGATTTAACTAGTAAGGTGGGAGGTGGGACCCAGGGAGATAGTGAGGAAAGAGATCAACCTGAGATTGGTACAATTGAGAACAGAAGTGAGTCAAACAGTCAGGGCAGGCAGGGACAAGGTAGGACAAATGAATTAAACTGCATTTATTTCAATACCAGGGGCCTAACAGGGAAGGCAGATGAACTCAGGGCATGGTTAGGAACATGGGACTGGGATATCATAGCAATTATAGAAACATGGCTCAGGGATAGGCAGGACTGGCAGCTTAATGTTCCAGGATACAAATGCTACAGGAAGGATAGAAAGGGAGGCAAGAGAGGAGGGGGAGTGGCATTTTTGATAAGCGATAGCATTACAGCTGTGCTGAGGTAGGATATTCCCAGAAATACATCCAGGCAAGTTACTTGGGTGGAACTGAGAAATAAGAAAGGGATGATCACCTTATTGGGATTGTACTATAGACCCCCTAATAGTCAGAGGGAAATTGAGAAGCAAACTTGTAAGGAGATCTCAGTTATCTGAAAGAATAATAGAGTGGTTATGGTAGGGGATTTTAACTTTCTAAACATCGACTGGGACTGCCATAGGGTTTAGATGGAGAGGAATTTATTCAGTGTGGACAAGAAAATTTTCTAATTCAGTATATGGATGTACCTACTAGAGAAGGTGCAAAACTTGACCTTCTCTTGAGAAATAAGGCAGGGTAGGTGACTGAGGTGTCAATAGGGGAGCACTTTGGGGCCAGCAACCATAATTCTATTAGATTTAAAATAATGATGGAAAAGGATAGACCAGATCTAAAAGTTGAAGTTCTAAAGTGGAGAAAGGCAAGTTTTGATGGTATTAGGCAAGAACTTTCGGAAGCTGATTGGGGGCAGGTAAAGGGCCGTCTGGAAAATGGAAAGCCTTCAGGAATAGGATAACGAGAATCCAGAAAAAGTATATTCCTGTTAAGAGTGAAAGGAAAGGCTGGTAGGTATAGGGAATGCTGGATGACTAAAGAAATTGAGGGTTTGGTTAAGAAAAAGAAGGAAGCATATGTAAGTTCGAGTGAATCCTCAGAAGAGTATAAAGGAAGTAGGAGTAGACTTAAGAGGGAAATCAGGAGGGCAAAAAGGGAACACGAGATAGCTTTGCAAATAAAATAAAGGAGAATCCAAAAGGTTTTTAAAAATATAGTAAGGACAAAAGGGTAATTAGGGAGAGAAGAGGGCCCCTCAGAGGTCAGTAAGGCGGTCTTTGTGCAGAGCAGCAGAAAATGGGGGAGATACTAAATGAGTATTTTGCATCAGTATTTACTGTGGAAAAGGATATGGAAGATATAGACTGTAGGGAAATAGATGGTGACATCTTGAAAACTGTCCATATTACAGAGGAGAAAGTGCTTGATGTCTTGAAACGCATAAAGGTGGATAAATCCCCAGGACCTGATCAGATGTACACTAGAACTCTGTGGGAAGCTAGAGAAGTGAGTGCTGGGCCTCTTGCTGAGATATTTGTGTCATTGATAAACACTGGATGTTGGCTAATGTGGAGTCACTGTTTAAGAAGGGAGGTATGGACAAGCCAGGGAACTATAGACTGGTGAGCCTGACCTCGGTGGTGGGCAAGTTGTTGGAGGAAATCCTGAGGGACAGGATGCACATGTATTTGGAAAGGCAAGGACTGATTAGGGATAGTCAACATGGCTTTGTGTGTGGGAAATCATGTCTCACAAACTTGATTGAGTTTTTTGAGGAAGAAACAAAGAGGATTGATGAGGGCAGAGTGGTCAATGTGATCTATATGGACTTCAGTAAGGCATTCGACAAGGTTCCCCATGGAAGACTGATTAGCAAGATTAGATCTCACAGGATACAGGGAGAACTAGCCATTTGGATACAGAACTGGCTCACAGGTAGAAGACAGATGGTGGTGGTGGAGTGTTGTTTTTCTGACTGGAGGCCTGTGACCAGTGGAGTGCCACAAGGATTGGTGCTGGGTCCTCTACTTTTTGTCATTTACATAAACGATTTGGATGTGAGCATAAGAGGTACAGTTAATAAGTTTGCAGATGACACCAAAATTGGAGGTGTAGTGGACATTAAAGAGGGTTACCTCAGATTACAACAGGATCTGGACCAGATGAGTCAATGGGCTGAGAAGTGGCAAATGGAGTTTAATTCAGATAAATGCGAGGTGCTGCATTTTGGGAAAGCAAATCTTAGCAGGACTTATACACTTAAGGGTAAGACCCTAGGGAGTTTGCTGAACAAAGAGACTTTGAAGTGCAGATTCATAGCTCCTTGAAAGTGGAGTCACAGGTAGATAAGATAGTGAAGAAGGCGTTTGGTATGCTTTCCTTTATTGGTCCGAATATTGAGTACAGGAGTTGGGAGGTCATATTGCGGCTATACAGGACATTGGTTAGACCACTGTTGGAATATTGCATGCAATTTGGTCTCCTTCCTATTGGAAAGATGTTGTGAAACTTGAAAGGGTTCAGAAAAGATTTACAAGGATGTTGCCAGGGTTGGAGGATTTGAGCTACAGGGAGAGGCTGAACAGGCTGGGGCTGTTTTCCCCGGAGTGTCGGAGGCTGAGTGCTTACCTTATAGAGGTTTACAAAATTATGAGGGGCATGGATATAGTAAATCATCAAAGTCTTTTCCTTGGGGTTGGGGAGTCCAGAACTAGAGGACAGAGGTTTAGAGTGAGTGGGGAAAGATATAAAAGAGGCAACAATTTCATACACAGGGTGGTACGGGTATGGAATGAGCTGCCAGAGGAAGTGGTGGAGGCTGGTACAATTGCAACATTTAAGAGGCATTTGGATGTGTATATGAATAGGAAGGGTTTGGAGGGATATGGGCCGGGTGCTGGCAGGTGGGACCAGATTGGTTTGGGATATCTGGTCGGCACGGACAGGTTGAACTGAAGGGTCTGTACACCTCTATGACTCTATGACTCGTCCTTCCACAACTCTTGGACATATTTAAACAGATCTCCACCAGGCTTTCGGCTCCGATGGAACTGCTCTCCAACACTGTCCTCATCACTCCTCCGACCTTTTACTTTTATCTCTGCCATTTTACGTCAACTTTGAGTTTGCAGTTCCACCTCCAAAGTTCAAAAACTCTCTGTTCCTCTGTCTTTTCTGCTCAGACCATCCTTTCCTTTTCTTTAACCTCTGCTGGAGATGTTCTGACTTTCTGTTTTTCCTCTGCTTTCAATCATTTTTCAAACTTTTTCATTTCCTTTTCATGTTCAAGCTGCTTCATTTTCATTTAATCTTTAGCCATTTCCCAAGATTCTGATTGCATTCATAGAACATAGAACATAGAACAGCACAGCACAGAACAGGCCCTTCAGCCCACGATTTTTTGCTGACCACTGATCCTCATGTATGCACCCTGAAATTTCTGTGACCATATGCATGTCCAGGAGTCTCTTAAATGTCCCCAATGACCCTGCCTCCACAACTGCTGCTGGCAACGCATTCCATGCTCTCACACCTCTCTGTGTAAAGAACCCGCCTCTGACATCCCCTCTGTACTTTCCTCCAACCAGCTTAAAACTATGACCCCTCATGTTAGTCATTTCTACCCTGCGAAATAGTCGCTGGCTATCGACTATCTATGCCTCTCATTACCTTTTATACCTCAATTAGGTCCCCTCTTCTCCTCCTTTTCTCCAATGAAAAACGTCCGAGCTCCGTCAACCTCTCCTTATAAGGTAAGCCCTCCAGTCCAGGCAGCATCCTGGTAAACCTCCTCTGAACCCGCTCCAAAGCATCCAAATCTTTCTTATAATAGGGTGACCAGAACTGGACGTAGTATTCCAAGTGCGGTCTAACCAAAGTTTTATAGAGCTGCAACAAGATCTCACAACTCTTAAACTCAATCCCCCTGTTAATGAAAGCCAAAACACCATATGCTTTCTTAACAACCCTGTCCACTTGGGTGGCCATTTTAAGGGATCTATGTACCTGCACCCCAAGATCCCTCTGTTCCTTCACACTACCAAGAATCCTATCCTTAATCCTGTACTCAGCTTTCAAATTCGACCTTCCAAAATGCATAACCTCACATTTATCCAGGTTGAACTCCATCTGCCACCTCTCAGCCCATCTCTGCATCCTGTCAATGTCCCGCTGCAGCCTACAACAGCCCTCTATACTGTCAACGACACCTCCAACCTTTGTGTCATCTGCAAGCTTGCTAACCCATCCTTCAATCCCCTCATCCAAGTCATTAATAAAAATTACAAACAATAGAGGCCCAAGGACAGAGCCCTGTGGAACACCACTCACCACAGAATTCCAGGCAGAATATTTTCCTTCTACTATTACTCGCTGTCTTCTGTTGGCCAGCCAATTCTGTATCCAGACAGCTATGTTCCCCTGTATCCCATTCCTCCTGACCTTCTGAATGAGCCTGCCATGGGGAACCTTATCAAATGCCTTGCTAAAGTCCATATACACCACATCCACAGCTCGACCCTCATCAACTTTTCTAGTCACATCCTCAAAGAACTCGATAAGGTTTGTGAGGCATGACCTGCCCCTCACAAAGCCGTGTTGACTGCATTTAATCAAGCCATGCTCTTCCAGATGGTCATATATCCTAACCCTCAGAATCCTTTCTAACACCTTGCAGACGACAGACATGAGACTTACTGGTCTGTAATTGCCGGGGATTTCCCTATTTCCTTTCTTGAAGAGAGGAATTACATTTGCCCCTCTCCAGTCCTCAGGTACGACTCCAGTGGAGAGCGGGGATGAAAAGATCTTCGCAAGTGGCGAAGCAATTGCATTTCTCGTTTCCCAAAGCAGCCGAGGACAAATCTGGTCCGGGCCTGGCGACTTGTCAATCTTAACGTTTGACGAAATTTTCAGCACATCAGCTTCCTCTATCTCTATCCATTCCAGCATGCACACCTGCTCTTCAAAGGTTTCATTCACTACAAAGTTCCTTTCTTTCGTAAAGACAGAAACAAAAAAACTCATTTAGGGCTTCTCCACCTACTCAGACTCTACACACAAGTTCCCTATGCTATCCCTGATCGGCCCTACTCTTTCTTTGACCATTCTCTTATTCCTCACATAAGTGTAAAATGCCTTTGTGTTCTCCACAATCCATTCTGCCAAGCCTTTCTCGTGCCCCCTCCTGGCTCTCCTCAGACCATTTTTAAGCTCCTTCCTTGCCTGCCTGTAATCCTGTAGAGCTGAGCTGAGCTTCCTCCACCTTACGTAAGCTATCTTTTTCCTTTTGACGAGAATCTCCACCGCTCTCGTCATCCAAGGTTCCTTTATCTTACCACTTCTTGCCTGTCTCAGAGGGACATATTTATTCATCACTTGCAACAACTGTTCCTTAAACAGTCTCCACATGTCTATAGTGCCTTTACCATGGAGCAATTGCTCCCAGTCCATGCTTCCTAACTCATGTCTAATCGCATCATAGTCTCCTCTTCCCCAATTAAATATTCTCCCATTTTGCCTAATCCTCTCCCTCTCCATAGCTATGTAGAATGTGAGGCAGTTGTGGTCACTATCACCAAAATGCTCTCCCACCACAAGATCTGATACCTGCCCCGGCTCGTTTCCGAGCACTAAGTCTAGAATGGCCTCTCCTCTCGTCGGCCTGTCAACGTACTGAGTTAGGACACCCTCCTGATCACACCTTGCAAAAACAGCTCCATTCAAATCTTCTGCTCGAAGGAGGTTCCAATCAATATTGGGAAAGTTAAAGTCACCTATTAAAACAACCCTACTACGTCCACACTTTTCCAAAATCTGCCGACCTATGCTTTCTTCCATTTCCCTGCTGCTATTGGGGGGCCTGTAGTAAACCCCTAAAGAGGTGACTGCTCCCTTACTGTTCCTAATTTCCACCCATACTGACTCAGTAGGCAGATCTTCCTCAACAATGGAAGCTTCTGTAGCTGTGATACCCTCTCTGAGTAGTAGTGCTACACCCCCTCCTCTTTTTCCCCCCTCCCTATTCTTTTTAAATGCTCTAAACCCTGGAACATCCAGCAACCATTCCTGCCCCTGAGAAACCCATGTCTCTGTTATGGCCACAACATCATAGCACCAGGTACTGATCCATGCTCTAAGTTCGTCACTTTTATTCCTGATACTCCTTGCGTTAAAGCAAACACACTTTAACTGATACCTTGGTTCCTTCCCAGGAAAATCCTTCCCACTAGCTGGTCTACCTCTTGCTACTGCCTCATCTGCATCAACTCTCATCTCCGGTATACAGCTCAGGTTCCCACCCCCCTGCCATACTAGTTGAAACCCTCGAACTACTCGAGCAAAACTTCCACCCAGGACATTGGTCCCCTTCCAGTTCAGATGCAACCCGTCCTTCTTGTACAGGTCCCACCTTCCCCAGAAGGCATCCCAATTATCTACATATCTGAAGCCCTCCCTCCTAGCCCAAAACTGCACACAATTCTCCAAACATGGTCTGACCAGAGTCTTATAGAGCCTCAGAAGTACATCCTTGCTTTTATATTCAAGTCCTCTCAAAATATATGCCACCTTTGCATTTGCCTTTCTAACTACTGACTCAACCTGCAAGTTTATCTTGAGGGTATCCATGACCTAACCTCCCAAGTCTCTTTGCACTTTAGACTTCTGAATTTTCTTCCCGTTTACAAAATAATTCATGCCTCTATTCCTCTTCCCAAAGTGCATGATCTCACACTTTCACATGTTGTACTCCATCCGTGACTTTTTGCCCATTCTACTAACCTGTCCAAATCCTACTGCAGCCTCCCCGCCTGCTGAATTCTACTTGTACCTCTACAAACTTTGTATTGTCTGCAAACCTAGCCAGAAGGTCCTCAATTCCTTCATCTAGATCGTTAATGTATAAATTGAAAAGTTGTGGTCCTAACACTGACCCTTGTGGAACAACGCTTGCCATCTTGAGAAGGACCCTTTTATCCCCACTCTCTGCTTTCTACCATGATGTGAAGGTGCTGGTGTTGCACTGGGATGGACAGAGTTAAAAATCACACAAAACCAGGTTATAGTCCAACAGGCTTATTTGGAAGCACTAACTTTTGAAGCACAGCTCCTTCATCAGTTAGCTAGTGGAGCAGGATCATAAATTATAGTAAAAGATCAAGGTGTCATACAACTGATGTGATGTATTGAACAAACCTAGATTGCTGTTAAGTCTTTAATCCCTTAGAGAGCAGGATGCTGATTTGGATTCATTAATGTGTAAAGCCCAGAAGTTCTTCAATTCAAATTCCCAAGATAACTTAAGGTTTTATAAAAACAGATGACATCCTTTTACATGTTAATGAATCAAAAACTGAGACTCATTCTAAGTGAGTAAAGACTTAACAGCAATCTTGGTTTGTTCACTGTATCAAATCAGTTGTATGACACTTTGACCTTTTACGATAAATTCGATGTCCTATTGAGGATCTAAAGTTTGAATTTAGGCAACAAGTATATATGGATGTTTATTAACCACAAAATAGTTTTTAAATTTAAAAGAATACTATAAAATGGCTGAGAATACTGATTGAATCTGTATTGCTGATTTGCAGAATTAAGCTGAAATTCAAAGATAAGAGGACAATAGAGTTTTCATAAAATGAATACTGACACATTAATTCACCAATTGAACTAACCTTGAACTGATGACAATTTACGTAAATAAGATTTCTTTTCCAAAGAATACCATTGGATTAGCCAGTTGTCAATCATGTCACCATTACAGTTGATTGGACTTTTCTTGTAATTAAGAATCCTTTCCCAGAATATATCATTGGATTAACTTGCTGTAAATTATGCCATCTTATTATATGTGATTGGTGGTTCTTGAAATTAAGGCTGTACTATTCCTTAAAAAAATATACATAATGTGTAATTTTCAAATGTAATTGCGCAACTTCACCACAGAACACCGTAGCCTTAACCTCTGTGTTGCTGGATAGAATTGCATCAAGGTGCCTTAATTCAATAAACTAATGACCCTTGCTGTTTGAATAGACCGTATCTGTTGATTCGTTTGACCGATCTCGTACCAAGAGGCCCCTCTTGAGGGGTCTTAGATTTTCATTTTTGGTGCTGTGACACGTTTCGGCTAGTACAAATTGTGAACAATGGTGTAAGAATTAATGTCCTTCACTATTGAGTGTTGAGGAATTCGGCCGGCCAGACATGAGTATTTTAAGAGCATTTTGTTTAATTCTCATTCAAGGGGTGTCTGACGTGACCCCTCGCTGTTTATTTTCTTGTCCAGCCCGAAAGGATAGGTCTTAGCAAGGGTTTGGTCTGGGGGATTTTTTATATGTTCAAAGATAGGGGGAAGAGATTAACTGAGGTTGGGGGTGCTTTTGGTACTTACGGACAGTGGTCTCCGAAAATTGGTGAACTCTGAGGGGAGTATTGAACTCTGGATTCTCGAGCTTTATTAATTTCTGGGTTTTAAAATGCGAACTCCCTAGCTTCAGTGATTTCCAAAGTAAAAGACAATTCAATCTCCCGAGATTTGTTAATTTCCGGTTTTAAAAAAAACTTTGATTGTTTGAACTTTGTTAATTTCCAGGTTCTAAAAATCGGATGCTTCTATTTTCAGCAGTTTTTGGAGACTGCTGCCCTCAACAGTTTCAATATAAGCGGTTAATAATATTCGATATTTGAAGTTTTCTAGGGAGGCAAGTGGCCCCTGATATTTAATAATAGGTTATTATTAATGTAATAAAATATAATACAAAGTAATAAGTTAATAAATAATAATAAATCAATAATAAAAAATACTTAAGTTGATATTTTTAAAGAAAAGAAATATCGCGATATTTTATAATAAAAGTTTGTGAAATTGATTAGGGTTTGTGGAAGTCTGATCAGTGAGTAATAATTTTTTTTCAAATTAATTGCTATAAAACTGAAATAATTTTAAAATGGATAATTACATAGACAGAGTAGATGATCCATCATCAACGTTAGTGAAATTATGTGAAAAATTTCCCGAAAAGTCTGAGGCCTTTAGAAAACTGTACGGAGGTGAAACAAAACATTGGATGATGAAGAATGGCCATGAGGTGGCCCTAAAGCTGTTCAATTGGTTAAATCAGCTCAGCAATTGATTTGGCAACGTAACATGGGAGTGGGAACGAAAGAGTTAATTGGACTATGGCGACAGTTTTGTGATGAGAGACACAAAGAATCAGTTTTACACTCATGGCAGGATACTGCCACCAAACTGAGGATTGAATTCACTGCAAATGATGCTATGAAATCTGTTGAGGTTCTTAAAAGTGAATGTGCTCGAGCAAAACAATGACAGAAACAAAAGGAGAAGTCACAAGTGACTGGTAAATAACCAGAGCTGCGCAGTTCGATGGTTGGCTTTAGTTTTAACATGGAGGACAATGATAATTCAGATTTAGATGAGTGTACTTTTTTGCGGCTCCCATTTCAAACTCTTCCTTACAGGCTGATCAGTCTTTGGAATGTACAGCTGTTTTACTTAATTCTCAAATTCCTGTCGCTCCCTCACAGCCCACTTCTATATTTTCCCAGTTCAGACTTGTAAATGATCCTTCTAATTCTAACTCTTAGGCTGTTGTAAGTTCACCCTGACCTAAAACACATGCTACTCCAGCTACACAGTCCCTTGTTCCTCTTTAGGATACAGATCACGTGGCAGGCAGGCCAGATCTTTTAGTAAGCGTCATGTTCAATAATAAGAAACTTTTTCAAATTCCTCTTCAGAAGATACAGAAGATGAGACACCTATGTTAAGAAGGTTCCCTGTAAGGGAACTACTGAACCCACAAGCAGCTGCCCCTAATGCTACTATCTGCATTTATTGCCCTTGGAAGCCCCATGAAATTATGTCTATCATCGCTAATGCACCGGACCATCACAAGGTTCCTCAGCAATTGTCAATTTCTTAAATACTACAATTAAGGTTTATGATGGTAATGGAAAAGACCTTGGTCTCTTTTACAGCAAATTTTTACTTGCTCCGAATCTCCCAGTTTTATTGAACACATTAATCATGACAATTTTACTGATTTTTGACAATATGAGGCAAGAACTTTCAAAAGCTGATTGAGGGCAGATGTTCACAGGTAAAGGGACGGCTGGAAAATGGGAAGCCTTCAGAAATGAGGTAGTGAGAGTCCAGAGAAAGTATATTACTCTAAGGGTGAAAGGAAAGGCTGGTGGGTATAGGGAATGCTGGATGACTAGAGAAATTGATGGTGTGGTTAAGAAGAGCAAGGAAGAGTATGTCTGGTAGAGACTAGAGAGATCAAATGAATCCTTAGAAGAGTATAAAGGCAGTAGGAGTATACTTAAGAGGGAAATCAGGAGGGCAAAAAGGGGACATGAGATAGCTTTGGCAAATAGAGTTAAGGAGACTGAAAAGGTTTTTTTACAAATTCATTAAGGACAAAAGGGTAACTAGGGAGAGAATAGGGCCCCTCAAAGGCGTCCTTTGTGTGGTGCTGCAGAAAATGGAGGTGATACTAAATAAGTATTTTGCATCAATGTTTACTGTGGAAAAGGGCAGGGAAAATATAGAATGTAGGGAAATACTTCTCACAAACTTTGAATGTAGGGAAATAGATGGTGACATCTTGAAAAATGTCCATATTACAGTGGAGGAAATGCTGGATGTCTTGAAACACATAACAGTGGATAAATCCCCAGGACCTGATCAGGGGTACCCCAGAGCTCTGTGGGAAACTAGGGAAGTGATTGCTGGGCCCTTTGCTGAGATATTTGTATCATTGATCGACACAGGTGAGGTGCTTGAAGACTGGAGGTTGGCTAATGTGGTGCCACTGTTTAAGAAGGGCGGCAAGGACAAGCCAGGGAACTATAGACCAGTGAGCCTGATGTCAGTGGTGGGCATGTTGTTGGAGGGAATCCTGAGGGACAGGGTGTACATATATTTGGAAAGGTAAGGACTGATTAGGGGTAGTCAACATGGCTTTGTGGTTAGGAAATCATGTCTCACAAATTGATTGAGTTTTTTGATGAAGTAACAAAGAGGATTGATGAGGGCAGAGTGGTAGATGTGATCTATGTGGACTTCAGTAGGTTGTTCGACAAGGTTCACGATGGGAGACTGGTTAGCAAAGTTAGATCTCATGGAATACAGGGAGAACTAGCCATTTGGATACAGAACTGGCTCAAAGGTAGAAGACAGAAGGTGGTGGTGGAGGATTGTTTTTCAGACTGGAGGCCTGTGACTAATGGAGTGCCACAAGGATTGGTGCTGGGTTCACTACTTTTCCTCATTTACATAAATGATTTGGATATGAGTATAAGACGTATAGTTAGTAAGTTTGCAGATGACACCAAAATTGGAGGTGTAGTGGGCAGTGAAGAGGGTTACCTCAGATTGCAATGGGATCTTAATCAGATGGGCCAATAGGCTGATAAGTGGCAGATGGAGTATAATTTAGATAAATGTGAGGTGATGCATTTTGGAAAAGCAAATCAGAGCGGGACTTATACAGTTAATGGTAAGGTCCTAGGGAGTGTTGCTGAACAAAGAGACCTTGGAGTGCAGGTTCATAGCTCCTTGAAAGTAGTGTCCCAGATAGATAAGATAGTGAAGAAGGTGTTTGGTATGCTTTCCTTTATTAGTCATAGTATTGATTAGAAGACATTGGTTAGGCCACTTTTGGAATTTTGTGCACAATTCTAGTCTTCTTCCTATCGGAAGGATGTTGTGAAACTTGAAAGGGTTCAGAAAAGATTTGGAAGGATTTTGCCAGGGTTGGAGGATTTGAGCTATAGGGAGAGGTTGAATAGACTGAGGCTGTTTTCCCTGGAGCAGCGAAGACTGAGGGGTGACCTTATAGAGGTTTATAAAACCATGAAGGGCATGGATAGGATAAATAGACAAAATCTCTTCCTTGGGGTGGGGGAGTCCAGAACTTGAGAGCATAGGTTTAGGGTGAGAGGAGAAAGATATAAAAGAGACCTAAGGGGCAACCTTTTCACGCAGGTGGTGGTACGTGTGTGAAATGAGCTGCCAGAGGAAGTGGTAGAGGTTAGTAAAATTGCAACATTTAAAATGCATCTGGATGGATATATGAATAGGAAGGGTTTAGAGAGAGATGGGGTGGGTGCTGGCAGATGGGACTAGATTGGTTGGGATATTTGGTCGACATGAAGGAGTTGGACTGAAGGGTCTCTTTCTGTGCTATACATCTCTTTGACTCTATGACTGGAAAGAACAGCACAGTTTGCCCTGAGGCCTGTGCTCAGCGCCTTATTTTATTGATTAAGTCAACAAATGACAACAATGGATATTTCAGTGCATTCATGAACTGCTCTCTGAACTTTGACTGAGTCACCCCATAAATAAATGTATTGGTGCAGCAACTCAGACTCAACAGCATAAATCCAGCCTGCTGAAATAAATATAGTGAACCCTCATAATGTTCTGGATTTGTTCCTGTAATAGTATAGTACAAGAAATGTAGAACATACATTGACCACAGCAGTATGAAGCTGGCTGATATACTGAATAGTAAAATTGCAGATTTCCGCCTGCTCTCCACCTCTGGGTCTTTGTGATTTCCTCCTTGACACTGCCCTCTCAGTCGCTTACGGACTCGATTGGCTGCCAAGATGTGTCTGACTGTCAGTGCATTGAGCAATAAAATGAAAGCGAATGGAATCAATGGGGTTAAAACTGTGGCAAACCAATCAAAACCTACCCATCCTGGCTCAGTATAATAGCTTGCTTTTGAATCACAAAACCATGGCACATTGTCTATTATTTCTTTGGGTTCAATTACAAAATACAAGGGAATATTTTTAAAACTGAGCAGAATCCAGGTTGATGCTAGAACCACAGCTGCAGTTCTTTTGGTACAATATTTAGTTTTCAGCTTCTGGCAACAAATGGCAACACATCTGTCAAATGAGAAAGTGATGGTGAACCAGACTGAATAATCTATTGATGCATAAATTAAAAAAATGAGAAAGCTACACACAGGAGTGATTTCCAGAAAAGATCGTGGAAAATAATAATGGGTGACCTGTGACAGTATAACATCAGTTATAATGACCAAAAGATCTGCAGCTGCCATCGCCACGAGATAGTACGTAGTACACGTGGATAGTCCACATTTTCCTTGGGACAGGATCAAAATCGCCACCAAGTTAACTGCAAGAAAGACAAGAGGAAAGATGCATTAAATTACTTATAAAACAACAAGCAAGTCTGAGTCCAAACACTAAGATTGAATACTAACCCTCAAAATTCGTTGACTTGGGAGGGGATAGAGTTTTCAAATGCGAATTTCCATGCTGACATAGTATAACATTCCTTCTTCTTTGAAAAGTGTTGAGAATCAATGTTATTGAAAAGGATAATTGGCTGTGTTATTTTAACACAGAGTCACTGAAAAGATGCAGAAACAGTTTTTCCTCACTGTTTGAAAGCTCAAGGACTGGTATACATGCTGGGCAATGATGTGCCAGACTGAAGTGAAGTTTCTCGTAGATGTTCAGTACAATTTTGGGAGATCCAGTAAAGAAAATTTGAGCATTAGCGCAAAACTGGAAGAACAGAGGAGTATGGTGAAGGAACAGGGTTTTAAATGTTTTAGTAAGAACAGAGAAGATAGTAAAAGGTGGGGTGTAGCATTGTTAATCGAGAACAGCATTACAGTATCAGAAAGAATGTTTGAGGACTCCTTTACTGAGGTAGTATGAGCTGAGGTTAGAAACAGGAAAGGAAGGTCACTCTGTTGAGAGTTCGCTATAGGCCTCCAAATAGTTCCAGAGATGTAGAGGAAAGATAGCAAAGATGATTCTCGATAGGAGCGAGAGTGACAGGGTAGTTATTATGGGGGACTTTAACTTTCCAAATATTGGCAGGGAATAGATGAGCCATTTTTTGTCCAATGTGTGCAGGAGGGTTTCCTGACAGTATGTCGACAGGTCAACAATGGGCGAGGCCACATTAGATTTGGTACTAAATAATGAATCATACCAGGTGTTAGATTTAGAGGTAGGTGAGCACTTTGGTGATAGTGACCACAATTCGATTATGTTTATTTTAGTGATGGAAAAGGATAGGTATATAACACAGGACAAGAGTTATAGCTGGGGAAAGGCAATTATGATGCCAATAGACAAGATTTAGGTTGCAGAGGATGAGGAAGGAAACTGCAGGGAATGGGCACAATTGAAATGTGGCGCTTATTCAAGGAACAGCTACTGCATGTCCTTGATAAGTATGTGCCTATCAGGCAGGGAAGAAGTTGTCAATGAGCGAGCTGTGGTTTACTAAAGAAGTTGAAGCTGTTGTTCAGAGGAAGAAGAAAGCTTATGTTAGGATGAGATTTGAAGGCTCAGTTAGGGCACTTGAGCGCTACAAGTTAGCCAGAAAAGACCTAAAGAGATAACTAAGAAGTGCCAGGAATAGACATGAGAAGTCATTGGCAGAGAGGATCAAGGAAAACCATAAAGCTTTGTATAGGTATATCAGGAATAAAAGAATGAGTAGAGTAAGATGAGGGCCAATCAAGGATAGCAGTGGAAAGTTGTGCATGGAGTCAGGGGAGGTAGGGGAAATGCTAAATGATTTTTTTTTGTCAGTATTCATACTGGAAAAATGCAATGTTGTCGAGGAGAACACTGAGATACAGGCTATTAGACTAGATGAGACTGAGGTTCACAAGGAGGAGGTGTTAGCTTTTCTGGAAATTATGAAAATTGATAAGTCCCTTGGGCCAGTTGGGATTTATCCTTGGAATCTCTGGGAAGCTGGGAGGAGATTGCAGAGCCTCTGGCTTTGATTTTTCTATTGTAATTGTCTGCAGGAATAAGGAGACTGCAGGATAGCAAATGTTCCCTTGTTCAAGAAAGGGTGTAGAGAAAACCCTGGTATTATTGATCAGCGAGTCTTACTTCGGTTGTGACTAAAGTGTTGGAAAAGGTTATAACAGATATGATTTATAATGATCTAGAAAGGAATAATTTGATTTGGGTTAGTCAACACGGTTTTGTGAAGGGTAAGTTATGCCTCACTCACCTTATTGAGTTCTTTTAGATGGTGACCAAACACGTGGATGAAGGTAAAGTGGTTGATGTGGTGTATATGGATTTCAGTAAAGTGTTCCCCACGGTAGGCTATTGCACAAAATACAGAGGCATAGGATTGAGGGTGATTTAATGGTTTCAATCAGAAATTGGCTAGCTGAAAGAAGACAGAGGGTTGTGGTTGATGGGAAATGTTCATCCTGGAGTTCAGTTACGAGTGGTGTGCAGCAAGGATCTGTTTTGGGGCCACTGCTGTTTGTCATTTTTATAAATGACCGAGATAAATGTGTAGAAGGATTGGTTCACAAATTTTCGGATGGCACTAACATGCGTCGGGTTGTTGATGGTGTCAAAGGATGTTGTGGGTTACAGAGGGACATAGATAAACTGCAAAGCCGGGCTGAGAGGTGACAAATGGAATTTAATGTGGGAAAGTGTGAGATGATTCACTTTGGAAGGAGTAATAGGAATGAAGAGTACTGGTTAATGGTAAGATTCTTGGTAGTGTAGATTAACAGGGTCAAGAGCATGGTGCTGGAAAAGCATAGCAGGTCAGGCAGCATCCAATGTTTTGTTCATAAGTGCTTCATCGGGCACTTCAATTCTCTTGCTCCTCGGATGCTGCCTGACCTGCTGTGCTTTTCCAGCACCATACTCTTGAATCTGATCTGCAATATCTACAGTCCTTACTTTCTCCTCGTGTAGATGAATAGAGAGATCTCAGTGTCCATGTACGTAGATCCCTGAAAGTTGCCACCCAGGTTGATAGGATTGTTAAGAAGATATATGGCGTGTTCACTTTTATAAGTGGAGGGATTGAGTTTCGGAGCTATGAGGTCATGTTTCAACTGTACAAAACTCTGGTGCGGCCACACTAGCAGTATTGCGTACAGTTCTGATCACTGCATTATGGGAAGGATATGGAAACTTTGGAAAGGGTTCAGAGGAGATTTACCAGGATATTGCCTGGTATGGAGGGAAGTTCTTACAAGGAAAGATTGAGGGACTTGAGGCTGTTTTTGTTAGAGTGAAGAAAGTTGAGAGGTGACTTAATTAAGACATATAAGGCAATTAGAGGGTTACATAAGGTGGGCAGTGAGAGCCTGTTTCCTGGGATGGTGATGGCTAGCACAAGGAGACATACTAAATCACCCTCAATCCCATGTCTCTGCATTTTCTCCAACAGCCTAGCATGTGGAACCTTATCAAAGGCTTTACTGAAGTCCATATATACCACATCAACTGCCCTACCTTCATCTACATGCTTGGTCACCTTCTCAAAAAAACTCAGTGAGGTTTGTGAGACACGACCTGCCCTTGACAAAACCATGTTGACTATCTGAAATCAAATTGTTGCTTGCTAGATGATAATAAACCCTTTCTCTTAAAATCCTTTCCAAAACCTTTCCTACAACAGAAGTAAGGCTCACTGGTCTATATTACCTGGGTCATCTCTATTATCCTTCTTGAACAAGGGCACAACATTTATAATCCTCCAGTCCTCTGGTACTAAACCTGTAGACAATGATGACTCAAATATCAAAGCCAAAGGCTCTGCTATCTCCTCCCTAGCTTCCCAGAGAATCCTGGGACAAATCCCATCAGGCCCAGGGGACTTGTCTACTTTCACTCCTTCTAGAATTGATAACACCTCTTCGTAACTAACCTTGATCCTTTCTACTCTAATATCTTGTATCTCATTCTTCTCCTCTACAATATTCTCCTTTTTCTGAGTGAAAACTGATGAGAAATGTTCATTTAGCACCTCTCCCATATCCATAAGTTCCACACTCAACTTCCCACTTCTGTCTTTGATTGGCCCTATTCCTACCCTGGTCATCCTTTTATTCCTCACATACCTATAGAAAGCTTTAGGGTTCTCCTTTATTCTATTTGCTAAAGACTGCTCGTGTCCTCTCTTTGCTCTTCTTAACTCTCTCTTTAAATCCTTACTAGTTGATCAGTAACTCTCCATCGCCTTATCTCAACCATCTTGTCCCATCAACACATAAGCCTCCTTCTTCCGCTTAACAAGAGCTGCAATTTCTGCAGTAAACCACAGTTCTCTTCCCTTATCACTTCCTCCCTGCCTGACAGAGACATACCTATCAAGAACACGCAATATCTGTTCCTTAAACCAGTTCCACATTGCCATTGTCTGCATCTCCTGCATTTTGCTACCCCATCCTATGCATTCTATGATGCAAAACAATTCAGCTCACACTGGAAGTTATTCAGTACACACAGGAGTTTTATATTCATGAGAATAAACACCATTAGCTTTCAAGGCACTTAAGTTCAAGAAAACTATTTTGCTGAGCATATGTCCAAAGCTGACCAGTGGAACACCACTTTACAGTATAATCCCAAATTCAACTATTTAAAGAAAGCAACCAATTTATTTAATGTTAAAAATAAATATTAAACAACAATTATTCACAACTCTAAGCCACCCCCAATCCCCCCCCCCCCCCCACCACCACCACCACCCTTTCTCTTAACTGCTTACTATCTGCCTCCAACTCTATAACAGTATGCTGTTCCAGTAAGGAACTGATTAAGCCTGCTTCAACTTAATTTCAAAACCACACAATCACTATCTTCTTTTGTGTCTTCACTCATCCAGCTGAGGATTTGTGGGGTCATCTTGTCTCTTTTTACTGTGAGTATGTTTCACATGAAAAAGCACCTTTGATTGAGAGTGTTTCCTAACTCTTGGAGCGATGTTAGATGGGCAATTAGCTCTCTATGAGTTTCTGTCTTTATGAAATTGCTCTCTGACCAATTTTCAAAATGTCTGCATTTTTATGCCCCCAACATTGGATCGTCTCATTGGTTTGATGTTGACTCAACAATAATTATAAACTCAATTGGTTTTTATATCCTGGGGCATAATTTAAACTAATTAGTTAAATTAGAATTGTTGTCAAAACAATAACCAAAACTCAGGTATTCATTTCACAGCCAAATGTTACATATTTTCAATATTGGACTACCATCTAGTCATATCACACAGGAGCTTGTAATCTCTCAGTTCAGAACAGCATCCACTCTCTTTAAACACATTCAACAGCATAACATATCCCTCTTAACAAAAAATGAACCATCTTAATGAGAAATGGTTTCATATCAATTTCTGCACACATATATATAATGTTGTAATCAGTCAACTCTTATCTACACTTTTTCCTTTCAATCCATGATAACGCATCTGACATCACATTTTTACAACCCACAACATGTACAATTTGTAAATTAAAAGTCTGGAACGTAAGACTCCAATGAAATTGTCTCATATTTTTGTCTTTAAATCTTTCCAAGAATGTAAGAGGACTGTGGTCCATGTACACAACTGTCTCCAACACATTGCTTGTCACATAAACATTAAAATGCTGTAAGTACCAAACTCAATAATTCTTTTCAGATGGTAGAATATTTTCTCTGCTGGGTGTTGAGTTTCTTTGTAAAGTAGCCAATTGGCTGTTCAATTCCATCATCATCTTCCTGTAGCAGTACAGCTCCAACTCCAATATTGCAAGAACCAATTGCAACTTTGAGGGTTTCAGAAAAACAATTGCTGTAGCTAAAACTGGGTGGTGGTTAGTAATGATTTTATATTCTCAAATGCCTCCTAGCATTGTTCTGTTCACTGCAATTTTGTGTTCTTCTTTAGTAAATCTGTTAGCAGTGCCACCATGCTGCTGACGTTTGGAGCAAACGTCTGGTAGAATCTGCTTCGTTCCAAACATTGAAGCACCACTTTCATAGAACGTAGGACATAGAACAGTAGTACAAGCCCTCAATATTGCGATGACCTATGAAACCAGTTTGAAACCTATCTAACCTACACTATTCTTCTATCATCCAAATATTTATCCAATTCCCATTTAAATGCCCTTAAAGTTGGCAAATCTACTACTGTTGCAGGCAGGGCGTTTCACACCTTTACAACTCTCTGAGTAAAGAATTTACCTCTGACATCTGTCCTAAATCTATCACCCCTCAATTTAAAACTATGTCCCTTCTAGCTAGCCATCACCATCCAAGGAAAAAAACTCTCACTGTCTACCCTATCTAATTGCAAATCATCTTGTATGTCTCTATGAAGTCACCTCTCAACCTTCTTCTCTGTAACGAAAACAGCCTCACATCCCTCATCCTTTCCTCATAAGACCTTCCTACATACCAGGCAACATCCTGGTAAATCTCCTCTGCACCTTTTCCAACGCTTCCACATCATTCCTGTAATGTGGTGATCAGAAGTGTATGCAATACTCCAAATGCGGCCGCACCAGATTCTTTTACAGCTGCAACATGACCTCCTGGCTCCAAAACTCAATCCTTCCACCAATAAAACTGAACACACCGTACGCCTTGTTAACAACACTACTAACCTAGGTGGCAAATTTCAGGGATCTATGTGCATGGATATCGAGATCTCTCTGCTCATCCATACTACCAAGGGTTTTGCTATTAGCTCAATGCTCTGTATTCCTGTTACTCCTTCCATATTAAACTCCATACACTGTTCTAAATTGTTGTGAAATCAGCAAACAAACCTCAGGTATCATTTCACAGCAAAATGTTAAATATTTGCAATTTTCCAGGACACTTTGGAACTACTGTCCAGTCATATACTCAGGTGCTTGTAATCTCTCAGTTCAGAACAGTATTCACTCTCTCTCCTGGGTACAGTCCACACCCTTTAACTTCACAACAATATACGCACATATTCTCTCTGTCTCTCTCTCACACACACACACACACAGATACACATGGACACACATGCACATACACACACGTACAAACACTTGTTTAAAGACCATGAATTATTACCCACACTTACCAGGAACACCAATAACAGCAATAATGGTGTTGTATATTTTTTCAACCTGCGCAAGTATATCAATCATTCTCTCAGGCAAATTCTCTGAAATCCGTTCTGAAGGTATACATGCCTGGAACTGGTAATTTATGTACAGTGGGTTAGACACGGGCTATTGAGTTTGCATAAAGGCGTAAAAAATTAAATTGTTTCCTTCCAACTGAGCAGATGACAACAGCCTAACTAAATCCCTTCTGTGATTCATAATGATGAAGCAATTGAATTGAAAAAAACTTTTTAAAAAACAGGCTGGAGAATTCTGATTTTTTTTTAATAATGGCTCTCCTTTGTAACACGACCAGTGTCAATTCTAGTTTTCGTTGTTTCAGGGTTGCCTTCACTGTATTGTGTATATTCATCAATTAATTATCAGAACATAGAGCCCCCTCTTTGTCATCTGATACTCGGTACTTTCTGTCTATGGAAACTCATACTATTGTGAAATCACAACACATTACAATACTTCAAGCTAGCAGATTTAACTCAGACAAAGTTAAAAATCACACAACACCAGGTTACAGTCCAACAGGTTTATTTGGAAGCACTAGCTTTTGGAGCACATCTCCTTCATCAGGTAGTTGTCAGGAAGGAGCCGAGCTCCGAAAGCTAGTGATTCCAAATAAACCTGTTGGACTATAACCTGGTGTTGTGTGATTTTGAACTTTGTACACCCCAGTCCAACACCAGCATCGCCAAATCTTAACTAATACAGCATTTCAGGTTAACAGAGAATTTCAGATGCCAAAGAGGCATTGCAAAATAAAAACAAGCAATATGGAGCCTGCGTTAAGAGGGTTTCCCTGTCAGTAAATAAAGAGTAGGTCACTGATTCTTTCTCTAAGAAATGAAAGGCAGAAGGGTAGACTTACAGACCTCTGAAAGCAATATGAAAGTGTGTGATGGGGCAAGTGATGACAATATGGTTTCTGTTACAGGCAGGACTAACGTTCAGAGCCATACGTATTAAACAATCATTCCTAAAAGTAACGGAGGATTACTCAGGGAGTGGCTATAACGGCATTTGATAAAGATTCCCGTGATAGATTCATTCAGAAATTAAAGTGGCATGGAAAACAGGGAAACCTGTCTGTCTGGATACAGAATTGGCTGGCCCATAGAAGATAGTGAGTGGTGAGAGATGGAAAGTATTCAGCCTGTAGCTCGGTGACCAGTGGTGTTCTGCAGGGATCTGTTCTGGGACTTCTGCCCTTTGTGATTTTTATAAATGACTTGGATGAGGAAGTGGAATAATGGTTTAGTACGTTTGCCAATGGCACAAAGGTTGGTGGAGCTGTAGACAGTGTGGATATAACATTGACAGGATACAGAGTTGGGCTGAGAAGTGGCAGAGGGAGTTCAACCTGCAAAAATATGAAGTGATTCAATTTTGAAGGTTGAATTTGAATGCAGATTGCAATGTTAAAGACAGGATACTTGGCTGGGTGGAGAACAGAGAGCTCTTGGGTTCCATGTCCATAGATCCCTCAAAGTTACCACCCAGGTTGATAGGATTGTTAAGAAGGCGTGTGGTCTGTTGGCTTTCATTAGTAAGGGGATTGAGTTTAGAGCCACGAGGTTGTGCTGCAGCTCTATAGAGCCCTAGTAAGAGTTCACTTGGAATATTGTGTTCAATTCTGGTTGCCTCATTATAGGAAAGGTGTGGAAGCTTTAGAGGTGGTGCAGAGGAGATTTACCAGGATGCTGCCTGGACTGGAGGGCATGTCTTATGAAGAAAGCACCATCGAGATCCGGAGGCCTGCTCTCTGCCGAACTCTTCTATATTCCATGCTCTATGTATAAGGGACAATTGATACAGGAACATTGTGCTCTTGTGAGGAAGCAAATCAGGAACAAGCAGATGAAAAGATTATTTACCCCCTTTGACCATGTTCCAAAATGTAAGTCGGTCACAGCAGTTCTGCAGTTTTCCTTATGTTTGGCTGCCTTTGCCTCATCTTCCTTACTACTTGTACTGATTAATACAAAACTGACAATCATAGTTCACATGGATCAATTAATCTCGGATTCATTTCTGACTGTTGGCAGAATGTTCTAAACATCTTTATGGGTTAAAATGTTTCCAAATTTCCTCCCTGTAATCTCTGGTTGTAGGTTTTAGATTATTCTCCTGAGTTTTAGATTCTGAGCAGATGGAAACTGTTGCTCACTTCGGAAGTGATTATAATGCGGCCAGCCAGATGGACCTCATGGAATCTGAGTTCCCTGATTGGGGCTGTTAACCTGGTCCACTCAGGGAGCCCTGGCTGACAGATATAAACAGGAATGGGAGAGGTTCTGCGCACTCTCAGTACTGGCTCTGAGCTAGCTGGGTCAGTGTCCTGCACTATGACATCCTCCTAAACTGATCATTATGCACTCCTTTGTCTGTCCAACTGCCATTTTCTCTCTTGTGACTCTATACCCTCCCCTATTGCTTACTTCTTACCCCTTTACTGCCACTCTATCCCCTTTATTAAAACCAATATTTTCCCAGCTGCCATCAGTTCTGAGGAAGGGTCACTGGACCCGAAACTTTAATTCTGATTTCTCTCCATAGATGCTGCCAGACCTGCTGAGCTTTTGCAGCAATTTCTGTTTTTGTTTATGCATGTCTCTTCTGTATGTTCTTCATGGATGTGCGAGCCAAACGGTTGATGAGTGAGTTGGCCATAGTTTGCAGGGGCTTCAAAAATCCCATGGCATCTACTGTAACCTGGGAGGGCCTTTTGCTGAACTGACCTGTTTTGATCTGATCTTGACCGCCCTGTCTACAATTCTACACATCTTCTCCTGCAGACTCTGAAACTGTTCACCTGTTGAAGCTCAATCCAATATATTTACTGTCGCTACTCCTGCTCCTGAAATTTCTCATAATTCTCTAGTTTTCTTCCTGAAACCTTTCTCTGACATAACCTCTGTGCCACCCAACTGTAAGCCTAAAAGGTGGACAAACAACTGTTTCACGGTGATGGAAAACCATTCCGGTACTTCAGCCTCTGTCAGGTCAAAACCTACCTGCCCAGCTTATATCCTGGCATAAGAGCCACACAACTAACTCTCCCCGGAGATGCTGTTGGCCTTTACTATGTTTTTGTTTACGAGTCATAGTTAGACTATGTGGACTCAGGGTCATGGTCACATTTTCACACGTAATGGTGACATTAGTATCACATGTCAACTCTGGAGAATTCTGACACCTATTATGAACCAGGCCAGACCCCCTTAAAACACTTCAAGAAAGTAGCCCCAAACCTAACTGTTGCTAGTTGTTTTAAGCAGGGGTAAGTGGGTAGTCCAAGAAGGATGCAGCTGGTCAAACCACTTAGTTTTAAACAAAACAGAATTTATTTGCAAGATTATCAAATGAAACACAAACAAAATGAAACAGAATACAGAATAACAACCTGTCTGAAAACCCAACAGATTATCCTAACTTAATGATGTTGTTTCAAATTCCTGCAACAATGCCCATAAACACCCCCTTGGCACAAAAGGTAAAGCACAGGGTCTTACAGGAGAGAGAGAGAGAGAGCTAACAGAGAGATTCAGCGAGGAACACTTTCTTCCATGTAGCTGTTTCTTTGACCAGCAGCCTCAAAACTGACTGACTACTTTCAGTGAGTATCCAGACTGCTAAAAGTAATCCATACCTGATGTATGTTTCCTGATGAAGGGCTTACGCCTGAAACGGCGATTCTCCTGCTTCTCGGATGCTGCCTGATCTGCTGTGCTTTTCCAGCACTATACTCTCAACTCTGATCTCCAGCATCTGCAGTCCTCACTTTCTCCAAACCAGAGATATGCTGATCTGGGAGAACTGGCCACCTCCCTTTCATTGTACAAGTGTTTGCCTTTAAACTTGAAAACTTTTTGCCTGAATCAGTATCTGTTAGTTATAATCAAACTGGCCCTAAAACCCATCAAAACCAGGCACCCAGGAAGCTGTGTCTTCATGACTGTTCTGAAAAAAAAACCCAAGGACTACATAACCTTGTTAAAAGAGCAACATTGTCACATCTTCCCTGTGAAAAAAATGAACCTTCAATATCCAAAGATGGCTTAATTTTAAAACCCCTTAGCCTTACACTGTTAGTACCCTACAGCACCCATATATATTGTAGACTACAAAGATGCAAACATGCATTACAACATTCTGTTTTAGTCTGTTTACTACTGCCACCGAACACCTCCATTTCTCAGAGGTAAAAGCAATGACTGCAGATGCTGGAAACCAGATTCTGGATCAGTCGTGCTGGAAGAGCACGGCAATTCAGGCAGCATCCGAGGACAGGCAAAATCGACGTTTCGGGCAAAAGCCCTTCATCAGGAATAAAGGCAGAGAGCCTGAAGCGTGGAGAGATAAGCTAGAGGAGGGTGGGGGTGGGGAGAGAGTAGCATAGAGTACAATAGGTCAGTGGGGGAGGAGATGAAGGTGATAGGTCAGGGAGGAGAGGGTGGAGTGGATTGGTGGAAAAGGAGCTGGGCAGGTCGGACAAGTCCGGACAAGTCAAGGGGATCGTGTTGCTGGAGGTTAGAAACTAGGATGAGGTGGGGGAAGGGGAAATGAGGAAACTGTTGAAATCCACATTGATGCCCTGGGGTTGAAGTGTTCCGAGGCGGAAGATGAGGCGTTCTTCTTCCATGCATCTGGTGGTGAGGGAGCGGCGGTGGAGGAGGCCCAGCACCTCCATATCCTCGGCAGACTGGGAGGGGGAGTTGAAATGTTGGCCATGGGGCGATTTGGTTGATTGGTGCGGGTGTCTCGGAGATGTTCCCTAAAGCGCTCTGCTAGGAGGCGCCCAGTCTCCCCAATGTAGAGGAGACCGCATCGGGAGCAACGGATACATTCAGTGAGTGGAGCAACCACACTGCTAAAACTTGGTATAAATTTCTGATAAAATCGTGTCAATCCCAGGACTGCTCTTTTTGTCGATTGTATCGGAAACTCCCCAATTACCTTTGCTTTTGCATTTGTGGGGCCAGTTATTAATGTCCAATAACAGGAACGTGATTTGGGCTCCATTTCCCCATTAAGACATCAATTTTAAGATAGCAGCACATCTAGATACATCTAGATTCTTCTTCTGTGTGTGATTTTTGAAACAATTGGCTTAGATTCTCATCTTTTTGCTGTAATTCAGTTTATGTCTCTGTTTTGTAATCTACCTGCTCCTCGTTTGTCGCAACCATTTGCTCAAACAGGGTCTCTGCTCAATCCACTTCAATTTTCCTGTCCACATTCTTTGAACTCTGTTTCAACTGGTGACTTTGTGACCTCATTACCATACAGTTGGGAAAAATCCCAGAGTATTTGTCCTGCAATAGTTCAGTTGCCTGACTTTCCATTGTCTTTTCAACCACAGTAAGCAGACCTCCCACCTATGAACCAGCTATATTGTTAGCAAGGACAAATTGTATTTCTGGAGCTGAGATTTTGTCTAGTACTCCTACCATGACTTCTCCACTCCTCACTAGACAATCTAACCTCAGTCCAACACTTGTTGTCTCACCATGAATTCCTGTTACTCATCCTGAAGTTCAGTTACAAGTAATCTACCTCAAGGATATGTTTTGGGGTGACTACTGTTTGTCATTTTTATAAATGACCTGGATGAGGGCATAGAAAGATGGGTTAGTAAATTTGCAGATGACACTACGGTCAGTAGAGTTGTGAACAGTGCCGAAGGATGTTACAGGTTACAGAGGAACATAGACAAGCTGCAGACTGGGTGGAGAGGTGGCAAATGTAGTGTAATGAGGAAAAAAAGTGTGAGGTTGTTCATTTTGGAAGGAGCAACAGGAATGCAGAGTACTGGGCTAATGATAAGATTCTTGGTAATGTGGATGAGCAGAGAGATCTCAGCGTCCATGTACAGTACATAGATATCTGAAAGTTACCACCCAGGTTGAAAGGATTGTTAAGAAGGTGTAAGATATGTTAGCTTTTAGTGCAAGAGGGATTGAGTTTTGGAGCCATGAGATCATGTTGCAATTGTACAAAACTCTGGTGTGGCCACACTTGGGGTATTGCGTACAGTTCTAGTCACCACATTATAGGAAGGATGTGGAAGCATTGGAAAGGGTACAGGGGAAATTTACCAGGTTGTTGCCTGTTTTGGAGGGAAGGGTTGATGAGAAAAGACTGAAGATTTGATGCTGTTTTCTTTAGAGAGAAGAGGGTTGAAATGTAAATTAATAGAGACATATAAGATAATCAGAGGGTTAGATAGGGTGGACAGTGAGAGCCTTTTTTCTTGGATGTTGATGGCCAGTAAAGGGGGGTCATAGTTTTAAATTTAGGGGTTTGAAATTGATTCAGGAAGTTGAACTTTGATTTATAGACTGATTCACAACCATCAGCCACTTCAGCTGCTAATCTTGCCATTTTAACTCTCTGCTCTTCCACATGAGTTCGCACTACTTCAGGAAGTGAACTTTTGAACTCCTGTCTGAGTTGCAACTTCCTAAATTCAAATTCCCTCCCTTTCTTCATTTCCTCTCTGTCTGTCTCTTTCTCTCCCTTTTCTTTTTGTTCTGCGAGAGCGATTTGTTTTTCTTCTCTTGCCTCTGCTTTACATCGTTATTCAATCTGTTTCACCTCTGTTTCCCTTTTCTTGTCCTTTGCCTCTAATTCAAGCTGCTTCATTTTCATTTGAATTTTAGCCATCTGGTAAAGATTCTGATGGTGCTTCCACCAAATTTAAATGCTGAGCTATTACTGTAATTATCTCTCCTTTCCTCACTGAATAAGGCAGCTCCAACTCCAGCTTATTGGCTAATTCCAACAGCTTTGCTTTATTCACCTTTTGTAAAACCCGTAAAGTCACTTCTTCCACTCCCAGTGAACTCTGAGTGACTGAAAGACCCATTGTTATCCTAAGCACTGTTTAAACCTACCGCACCCAGAACAAAAGACGCTAGCACCTAACACTTGTTGCCTTCGAATCCAACAAACCTAATCCCAATCGGAACTATAGAGCAATCCCACAAAGAGCCCTCAATCTGTTATGGACCAGGCCAGACTCCTAAAAACATTCCAAGAAAATAGCTCAATCTTTGCTAGTTGTTTTAAGCAAGTATAAAGTGAATCTTCCAGTCAGGATTCAGTTGGTTGAACCACTTGGTTTAAACAAAACAGAATTTATTTGCAAAATTACTGAATGAAACACAGACAAAAGAGAACAGAATATAGAACAACAACCTATTTGAAAATCCAACAGACTAACCCAACTTAAATGATGCTGTTCCAAATTCCTGCAACAATCCTCCCACACACACCCTTACTGCTTGCTCTCAACAGCTGGATGGCTGAAACCCAAACCAAACCAAACCAGAGACCAGCTAAGCTGGGAGAACTGGCCACTACCCTTTCTCTGTACCAGTGTTTATTTTAAAACTTGAAAGCCTTTTGCCTGAGGCAGTATCTGTTAGCTATAATTAAACTGGCCCTAAAACCCATCCAAACTAGACACCCCAGAATCTGTGTCTTTATAACCGCTCTGAAAAAAAAAGCCAAGGACAACATAACCTTGTTAAAGGAGCAGCATCATCACACTTCCTACCTTGCAGTTTGCTAAAACCATTTTCTGACTATTTCAATCCTCCCCCTTTCAGGCTCATGCCTATACTAAATGCATTGCACCAGGGCATACAGCTAACAGTAACATTGAATATTTTGGCTATGTAAGACATATTGACACTATCCTTTGTACACACGTAAATTTCACTGGCTTTTGCCCTGATTTGGGATTCTTTGCACGTAATATTTGTTAGGCTCCATCTTAATCAACCAGTTCTCTTTCTGAAATCTATTCTCCATGTGGCTGGATGGGGTAGGGCTGCCACAGCCAGCATCACCGTTTCATATTAGATTAGATTAGATTACTTACAGTGTGGAAACAGGCCCTTTGGCCCAACAAGTCCACATCGCCCTGCCGAAGCGTAACCCACCCATACCCCTACATCTACCCCTTACCTAACACTATGGGCAATTTAGCATGGCCAATTCACCTGACCTGCACATCTTTGGACTGTGGGAGGAAACCGGAGCACCTGGAGGAGAATGTGCAAACTCCACACAGTCAGTCGCCTGAGGTGGGAATTGAACCCGGGTCTCTGGTGCTGTGAGGCAGCAGTGCTAACCACTGTGCCACCGTGCCTTGATACAAATGTTTACCTCCACCACTCCTCATGTCATGGCCTACTCATGATTCACAATTTAGTTTTCCTGTTACTATGTCATACAAGCAATCAGACTCCCTTTACTTTGGGTCCATGTCCATAGATCCCTCAAAGTTGCCACCCAGGTTGATAGGGTTGTTAAGAAGACATATGGTGTGTTGGTTTTCATTAGTAGGGGAATTGAGGTTAAGAGCCACGAGGCTATGCAGAAACTCTAAAGAGCCCTGTTTAGACCACACCTGAAATATTGTGTTTAGTTCTGGTCGCCTCATTATAAGAAGGATGTGGAAGATTTAGAGACCACCTGAATCCTGACTGGGCAATTTAGCTGCTTCCACCAACTCTTCAACCTGTTTTCTCTGCTGTATGTCACCCTAGATAAGGTGATGTACCCTCGCTGAGCCCAGACCAACATATAGTCACAAACTATACCAAAGGTATCCCTACTTTCTGTGTGTATGTTGATTCTCTGGCCCCTGGCTAATTTCTGATCTGTTCCTAAACACAATTATTGCTACACAAGTTTACAACCTAAGTAGTAAATCCTAATTTCCCAACAACACTCCCCGTAATTCCATACATTGGACAGAAGAAATATCTCCATTGACAATGTCTTGTCAAACGTTCAGACAATTAGTTGTGAAGTTCACTACAGCTACAACAGAACTTTCTAGTTGCACATTCTCCCTGTGTCTGTGTGGGTTTCCTCTGGGTGCTCCGGTTTCCTCCCACAGTCCAAAAAATGTGCGGGTCAGGTGAATTGGTCATGCTAAATTGCCCGTAGTGTTAGGCGAAGGGGTGAATGTAGGGGAGTGGGTCTGGGTGAGTTGCTCTTCGGAGTGTCGGTGTGGACTTGATGGGCCGAAGGGCCTATTTCCACACTGTAAGTAATTAAACAAAAACTGTTTGTAGCGAGGAAAAGGTTGAGATATATGCTGAAGATGGTGTGGGGAAAATGGAGAGGAGTAAACATTAAATGGAGCCCAGAGAGACAGAACAACAGCTGAGCAGACAAAGGAATGGGTAAAGGCCAGCCTCAGTGAATGCATACCTGCCAGTGGTGAGCATTAGGAGCTGGCAATAGATTGTGCTGTTAGCTCAAGGCCTGGTGGGTGCAGGTTGGGATAAAGAATGGGAGAAGGTGCTCAGGACCCAAAATGATTGAACTCAATATTGAATCCAAGCAGACGATGAGTTACTGTTTATCCAGCTTGTGCTGAGCTTCACTGAAGCACTATCGTAGCCTGAGGCAGATGTTGGTCAGGGAAGACAATTGTCACAACATGGTTTTGAACCCTTCTGTTAATTAAACCAAACACCCAGAAAAGTTCACCCTGCCTCGTAATCTGTTAAAATGAGTGGCAGAGAACTGCCGAATTCCACCATTCTTTCACTCTAAAAGTGAGCATTAAACAATAAATATTCACAACCTAAGCCCCTCTCTCATTAACTGCTTATTACCTGCTTCCAAATCTATAACAATATGCTGTTCCAATAAAATACTTATTCAAATACATCAATTTAATTTCAAAACCATACAACGGCTGTCATCTTCGGTATGTTTCTTTTTCCAGCTGAATATCTCCCTGGGTCAGCTTCTCTCTTTTTACTGTGAATATGTTTCATATGAAATGGTACCTTTGATGGAGAGTGTTTCCTAATTTCTTGGGTCTCTCTCAATGGCAGTTGCTCTGTCTAATTTTCAAAATGCTTGCTTTTAAATATATGCAACATCAAATTATCTCATTGGTTGAATGTTTGTAAAACAATAAATTCAAACGTGACTGGGTTTTCGCATCCTGGGGCATAATTTAAATTGATTGGTTAAATTTAAATTGTTGTCAAAACAGCAACCAATTCAGGTATCTATTTCACAGCCAAATGTAACATATTTTCAATTTTCCAGTACACTCTGAGACTGCCATCTAGTCATATCACACAGCTCTCAGTGCAGAACAGCATTCACTCTCTCTTAAAGGTACAGTACACACTTTCAACTTCATAACACCTCACCCTTTAAGAAAAAAATGAACCATCATAATGAAAAGATGGTTTTCTTAACTTTTTAATCCCTTTACAATGAAATACATAGGATATTAATCGAAATTCATGTCAACAACTGCACACATATATATAACACTGGAATCTGTTCAATCTTAACTATACTTTTTCCTTTAAATCCACAATAACACATCTGCTATCACATTTTTATGATCTGAAACATGTACAATTTGTAAATTAAAAGTCAGTAACGTAAGACTCCAATGAAATAGTCTCATAATTTTATCTTTACAGCTTTTCTAGAATGTAAGAGGTTGTGGTCCATGTACACAACTGTCTCCAACACACTGTTCATCATAAAAGCGTTAAAATGTTGTAAGGACAGTACCAAACTCAATAATTCTTTTTAAATTGTATTTTCTCTGGTGGGTGCTGTTTCCTTGAAAAGTAGCCAGATGGCCATTCAATTCCATCATCATCATCATCTTGTAGCAGACAGCTCCAACTCCGATGTCGCTAGCATTGATGGTAGCTTTGAAGGGTTTCAAAAATTTGATGTAGCTAAAACTGCTGTGGTGGTTAATTATGAAGTTAGATTTTCAAATGTTTTCTGGCATTGTTCTGTCTACCGAAAATTTTTGTTCTACTTCAATAATTCTGTTAGCGGTGCCACCATACTGCTCAAGTTTGGGACAAATTCCCAGTAGAATCTGCTGAGTGCCAAAAATCGAAACACCTCTTTCTTCGAGGTTGGCCGTGACTGATCTTATGTCCCAAGATCATCACCTCTGCCTTTGCGAATTCTGATTTCTTTAAGGTTATTACCAGTTTTGCTTCTCGTAACCACTCAAAAAGCTTAGCCAACTGTATCCTGTGATCTTTCTCTAACTCGCTAAAGATCACTGCTTCATCCAGATAAATTGCACAAGTTGTTAATCCAGCCAAAACTCTGTTCATGAGTCTTTGGAATGTGGCTGGTCGAATGTGGCATCACTTTGAATTGATATAGCCCATTTGGGGTCACAAACACAGAAACGTCTTTCACTTTCTCTGATCAAAGGTACTTGCCAATAACCACGCAGTAAGTTCAACTTTTTAATGTAACTGGCTTGTCCAACACTCTGGACACAGTCCTCCAATCTTGGTATTGGGTATGAATGTGAATTTGTTACAGCATCGACCTTCCAAAGGTCCGCACAAAATCATTGAGTCCCGTCGGGTTTGGGGACCATCACCGAACTCTATTTGCTCCGACTTGGTTCGATGATATCTTCATTGAGCATTGCATCCACATCCTTCTGGACTAGTGTGTTTTTGAAAGGATTAAGTCCACAGGGGTGTTGTTTTATCAGAACAACATTTCCTACTTCCACCTTATGCACAATAATATTAGTGCTCTCCATCTTATTCCTCGTATTACTACAACAAACCTTTCAACTGGGTTCTTTGCTCCTGAGACAGACAGTTCACTAACCTATCCCACTCCTCAAGGACTTCCTCATTGTTTAACATATTTTGAGGTACATAAAACTCCACCTGGATTTGATTCCTTATTCTGCAAAGCAGTAACTAACACCTATTTCTCCAGTTCCCTGTCTCTGTTATAATAAGTTTTCAACATATTCATATGACAGTCATGATTCAGTTTGTTTTCTATCTGGCATCTTTAGCAGTGAGTTGACCTGTCTCAACTTTTTCTCAGTTTGATGGGGACCACTAAACCTGGCTTTGAAGGGATCTCTTATCCTGTATCTAACTGAATCTATCTGAAGAAAGCTACAAACTTTCTGTAGCTTGTAGAAGAAAGCTACAAACATCTCTACCACCCTAATCTAATGGAATTACCTCCAGAAATCTGGTAGACATACCCATTTTGGTTAGCAAGTAGTGGTTCCCAATAGAATTTTTTTAGGGAGGGGACATACACAATCAATCATAATCCACGCAAAAAGTTCTTTGAATGCTGGAATTGGCAACAAAGGTGCTGGTTTTATTACTGCCTGTGGCTTACCTACTATTTGGCATGTATGACATGTACAGCAAAATTTAACCACATCTTTGTGCAGGCCAGGCCAATAGAAATGCTTTTGTACCTTAGCCTGAGTCTTCCTTATACCTAGGTAACCTCCAACTGGTAATTCATGTGCTACCTGTAACACTTTCTGCCTGTATGCTACCAGCAACCCAATCTGATGCACTTCCGCACATTTCTCCGCTGCACTAACCTGTTGTGGTCTCCAGTTTTGTCTTCGGGATCTATCTTAAAGATAATAACTGTCAGGAATACATTTTGATTCTATTCCTGAGTATGCATCAATATATTTTTTATTGTCTTATCTTTCTATTAGATTTCCTTCAGTGTGGGAAGAGGCCCTTTGGCCCAACAAGTCCACACCAACCCTCTGAAGAGTAACCCGCCCAGACCCCTTTCCCTCTAACTAATGTACCTATGGGCAGTTTAGCATAGCCAATTCACCTGACCTGCATATCTTTGGACTGTGGAAGGAAACCGGAGTCCTCGGAGCAAACCCATGCAGACACAGGGAGAATGTACAAACTCCACGCAGATAGGCATCCGAGGCTGAAATCAAATCTGGGTCCATGGTGCTGTGAGGCAGCAGGGCTAACCACTGAACCACCGTGCTGCCCCAATATATTGTTGTAAGTCTATCTGTCTTATTTTCTGTTGTAATTGCATTAGCCTTTCCAGGACAAAACACTTCTGCCTGACCCTTTGCCTGTTCAGATTTTTCCTGCATCATTGCATCAAGCAGGGTGTCTGCTAACTGAACCTCAACTCCTTCATCTTTCTTTTTAGTTTTTGTTTCGTGCTGTGACTTATGACAGTGCGATCTTGTTCCTATGCAGTATGGAAAAATTCCAGGGTATTTTTCTATCAACTCCTTCGTTCCCTGGTCTTCCTTTGGCTTCTCCACAACAAGGGTTGTTAATCCCACCTTGGATTAAGTTGTTGGACTAAGTCATTCCCAAGGAAGAACTGGATTCTTTGAACTGACCATCTGTCAATCACTTCCACTGTAACTACTCCAATCCTGATTTTACTCTCCAACCTGATCTTACACAAGGGAATGCTAAATTTCTGTTCATCTATTCCACAAATTACCACTCTCTTGAGTAACATGTAAGAAAGAGTGCAAATAGGTTCATCTCTTACTATGAGAGACTGATTGAATCTCCCATTCTCTCAAAATGACAACTTCTTTCCCTTCTCTCTATGTTATTTCTGAGTAAACTTTACCCATAGAGGTGAAGGCTTTATAGAGATCAGGCATTGGCTCCATAGCCAGCCCCTATCTAGGCTGTGCACTCTCCTGCAGCTCCTCAACACATGTTGGGGTTTCCTTCACTATTTTCATTAATGATACTAGCTTAGCCTCTTCTACCACATCGAGTCATAGAGATGTACAGCATGGAAAAGGACCCTTCGGTGAACCTGTCCATGCCGACCAGACATCCCAATCCAATCTAGTCCCACCTGCCAGCAGCGGGCTCATATCCCTCCAAACCCTTCCTATTCATATAATCATCCAAATGCCTCTTAAATGTTGCAATTGTACCAGCCTCCACCACTTCTTCTGGAAGCTCATTCCATACACGTACCACCCTGAGTGTGAAAACGCTGCCCTCTGGGGTCTCTTTCATATCTGTCCCCTCTCACCCTAAACCTATGCCCTCTAGTTCAGAAGTCCCCCACCCCAGGGACAAAACTTTGTCTATTTGCCCTACCCATGCCCCTCATAATTTTGTAAACCTCTATAAGGTCACCCCTCAGCCTCTGACGCTCCAGGAAAACAGGCCTAACCTATTCAACCTCTCTGAAATCCGCCAACGCTGCAACATCCTTTAAATCTTTTCTGAACCCTTTCAAGTTTCACAACATCTTTCCAATAGGAAGGAGACCAGAATTGCATGCAATATTCCAACAGTGGCCTAACCAATTCCCTGTACAGCTGCAACATGACCTCCCAACTCCTGTACTCAGTACTCTGACCAATAAAGGAAAGCATACAAAACACCTTCTTCACTATCCTATCAACCTGCGACTCCACTTTCAAGGAGCTGTGAACCTGCACTCCAAGATCTCTTTGTTCAGTAACACTCCCTTGGACCTTACCCTTAAGTGTATGAGTCCTGCTAAGATTTGCTTTCGCAAAATGCAGCACCTCGCATTCATCTGAATTAAACTCCATCTGCCACTTCTCAGCCCATTGACCCATCTGATCAAGATCCTGTTGTCATCTCAGGTAATCTTCTTCGCTGTCCACTACACCTCCAATTTTGGTGTCATCTGCAAACTTACTAGCTATAGTTTTTATGCTTGCATCCAAATCACTTATGTAAATGACAAAAAGTAGAGGACCCAGCACCGATCCTTGTGGCACTCCACTGGTCTCAGGCTTCCAGTCTGAAAAGCAACCTTTCACCACCACCCTCTGCCTTCTACCTTTGAGCCAGTTCTGTATCCAAATGGCTAGTTCCCCCTGTATACCGTGAAATCTAACCTTGCTAACCAGTCTCCCATCGCGAACCTTGTCGAACGCCCTACTGAAGTCAATAGAGATCACATCTACTGCTCTGCCCTCATCAATCCTCTTTGTTACTTCCTCAAAAAACTCAGTCAAGTTTGTGAGACCTGATTTCCCACACACAAAGCCATGTTGACTATCCCTAATCAGTCCTTGCCTTTCCAAATACATGTACATCCTGTCCCTCAGGATTCCCTCCAGCAACTTGCCCACCATCGACGTCAGACTCACTGGTATATAGTTCCCTGCGACTACCCTTACCACCCTTCTTAAACAGTGACTCCACGTTAGTCAACCTCCAGTCTTCCTGCACCTCACCTGTGGCTATCGATGATCCAAATATCTCAGCAAGAGGCCCAACAATCATTTCTCTAGCTTCCCACAGAGTTCTAGGGTACACCTGATCAGGTCCTGTGAGATTTATCCACCTTTATGCATTTCAAGACAATCAGCACTTCCTCCTCTGTAATATGGACAGTTATCAAGGTGTAACCATCTATTTCCCTACATTCTATATCTTCCTTTTCCACAGTAAATACCGATGCAAAATACTTGTTTTTACTCTCCCCCATTTTCTGCAACTCCATACAAAGGCTGCCTTTCTGATCTTTGAGGGGCTCTATTCTCTCCCTAGTTACCATTTTGTCCTAAATGTATTTGTAAAAACCTTTTGGATTCTCCTTAATTCTATTTGCCAAAGCTATCTCATATCCCCTTTTTGCCCTCCTGATTTCCCTCTTAAGTATACTCCTACTGCCTTTATACTCTTCTAAGGATTCACTCGATCTATCCTGTCTATACCTGACATATGCTTCCTTCTTTTTCTTAACCAAACCCTCAATTTCTTTAGTCATCCAGCATTCCCTATACCTACCAGCCTTTCCTTTCACCCTAACAGGCATATACTTTCTCTGGATTCTCGTAATCTCATTTCTGAAGGCTTCCCATTTTCCAGCCGTCCCTTTACCTGCGAACATCTGGCCCCAATCAGCTTTTGAAAGTTCTTGCCTAATACCGTCAAAATTGGCCTTTCTCCAATTTAGAACTTCAACTTTTAGATCTGATCGATCCTTTTCCATCATTATTTTAAATCTAATAGAATTATGGTCACTGGCCCCAAAGTGCTCCCCCACTGACACCTCAGTCACCTGCCCTGCCTTATTTCCCAAGATTAGGTCAAGTTTTTCAACTTCTCTAGAAAGTACATCCACATACTGAATCAGAAAATTTTCTTGCACACACGTAGGAAATTCCTCTCCATCTAAACCCTTAACACAATGGCAGTCCCAGTCTATGTTTGGGAAGTTAAAATCCTCTACCCTAACCACTCTGTTATTCTTACAGATAGCTGAGATCTCCTTACCAGTTTGTTTCTCAATTTCCCTCTGACTATTAGCGGGTCTACATTACAATCCCAATAAGGTGATCATCCCTTTATTTCTCAGATCTTCCCAAATAACTTCCCTGGATGTATTTCCAGGAATATCCTCCCTCAGAGCTGCCAGTCCTGCCCATCCCTGAGCCATGTTTCTGTAATTGCTATGATATCCCAGCACCATGTTCCTAACCATGCCCTGAGTTCATCTGCCTTCCCTGTTCGGCCCCTTGCATTGAAATAAATGCAGTTTAATTCATCAGTCCTACCTTGTTCCCTGCCTGCCCTGACTGTTTGATTCACTTCTGTTCTCAACTGTACCAGTCTCAGATTGATCTCTTTCCTCACTATCAACCTGGGTCCACACACACTCACACACATCCTGCCTACGCCCCCCCACTTTATAAGCTTAAGACCTCCCGAGCAGCTCCAGAAAATCTCCCTGCCAGTATATTAGTCCCCTTCTAATTTAGGTGCAATCCATCCTTCTTGTACAGGTCATGTCTACCCCAAAAGAGATTCCAATGATCCAAAAATGTGAATCCTTCTCCCATACACCAGGTCCTCAGCCATGCATTCATCTGCTCTATCCTCCTATTCCTGCCCTCACTAGCTCATAGCTCCAGGAGTAATCCAGATATTACTACTCTCGAGGACCTCCTTTTTAAATTCCTGCCTAACTTTCTATAATCTCCCTCCAGAATCTCACCCTTTTCCCTTCCTACGTTGTTGGTTCCAATGTGGACTATGACCACTTGCTGGCCTGTCTCCCCCTTCAGAACGTTCTGAACCCTCTCTGAGACATCCTTGATCCTGGCACCAGGGAAGCAACAAGCTGTTCTGATTTGTCACTGCTGGCCACAGAAACATCTGTCTGTACCTCAGGCTAGAGATTCCCCTAACACAATTGATCTCTTGGAACCTGACGTAGCCCTCGTTGCGTTAGAACCATTCTCAATACCAGAAACTTGGCTGTTCGTGCTCTTTTCCTCTGAGAATCCATCATTTTCCAAAACAGCATACTTGTTTGAAATGGGGATAGCCACAGAAGACTCCTGCACTAGCTGCCTACCTCTCTTATCTTTCTTTTCCCACGGTGCCTTTCTTCAACAAACAGCAATGTCACCTTACATATCCTATCTTCTGGCAAGGAAAACCCCTATTCCCAGTGCCCCTCTTAAACCATTGGCACTGTAATTTCTGTGGCCCCCTTCATTACACCTTTCATCTCCTTTCCACCCTCATTGGCTTCATTTCTAACCTGTGTAAACTATTATCAGTGTGCACTACTCTTTGGTTTGTACTGTAGTATCTCCCCTTTTCGCAATTTCTATCCCTGACAGGATGGAATTCGTGCCGGAAGCTAAATTTCACCTCATGCACCAATGCATATTCATCTGCCATCTCTGCCACTCTTCTCATTTTTGAACTTTATGTTCATCCACATGAATTCTTATAATCTCTGTAAGTGAGTGTTTAAACTCTTACAGCAGAATAATCTCATAGGTCTGGTCCATCTTTAAGGCCAACCATCAAAATGACTATGTTTAATTCTTTCAGAGGTGCTGGTGTTGGACTAGGGTGGGCAAAGTTAAAAATCACACAACACCAGGTTATAGTCCAACAGGTTTATTTGGAGGCATTAGTTTTCAAAGCACTGCTTCTTCATCAAGTGGTTGTGGAGCAGAATCAGAAGACACATGATTTATAGCAACAGGATTGCAATGTCATGGAATGTAATATTAAATAAATTTAGATTAAAAATCTTTCATCTTTTAGAATGATCATGTTTGTTTAGGTTATTTCATATGTAAATCCCAGAACTTTATCAAAGCTGCATTCTCAAGGTGACTTTGACAATAGTTGCCATCTCAGCTCAGATAATGCATTGAAGGTGTGAGGTTAAATTCTGCAAGTACAAATTCACCCCACAAACCTATATGCGTGTGCATGCATGGAGACCAAGTGTGTGTGTGCGTGTGGGGGTGTCTGTGAGAGAGTGTGTGTAGTTGTATGTGTGTGTGTGTAATGGGGTATAAGTCTGTGAGAGAGTGCGTCCGTGGGTGTCAGTGTGTGGGGTGTGTATGGGAGCGAGCTTGTGTATGAGAAAGGGTCACCATGTGTATGTCTGTCTATAGGACTGATTCTATTTCTAAAGTGGGACTTATGGAATCTTACATGGATTTACAGTTTTTGAACAATGTAAAATGTAATTCTGCAAGTACCAAACATGCACGCGCGCACACACACACACATTCGGTCTCCATGCCTGCACACATATATAAGTTTGTGGGGTGAATTTGTACTTGCAGAATTACATTTTATTTTGCTCAAAAACTGCATAAATCCATGTAAGATTCTGTACACTGGGACACAGACATACTGTAACGTCACACACTTTTAATGCATTACCTGAGCTGAGATAGCACCTATTGTTAAAGATATCTTGAGAATGTAACTTTGAAAAAGTTCTGTGATTTACATATGAAATAACTGAAGCCAACACGATCATTCCAAAAGATAAAAGACTTAATCTAAATTTGATTAATATTACCTTCCATGACACTGCAATCCTGTTGCTATAAATCATGTGTCTTCTGATTCTGCTCCACAACCACCTGATGAAGAAGCAGCACTTTGAAAGCTAGTGCTTCCAAATTGGACTAGAACCTGGTGTTGTGTGATTTTTAACTTTAATTCTTGTGAACCCAACATAAGCCAGACCTGGTTCCTTCTTTTTATTTCTGAGCCATTGTCCGTATGCTTCTGCACTTAAAATACCTTGTTTGACACCTGCATAATCCCTTGACCTCTCATCTGACAGTGCTGCACACACTTCACTAGCTCTGCCTACCAGCTCAGTCTGAACTAGCATTATTCACAAGTTTTCTGACCACTCCATCTGCCTAGCCGATTTTTCAAATGAAATAAAGAAGTCTTTGACATCTTTCTCATCAAAATTAGCAACGTTTTAACATACTTTCATGTTGCAGTTGTATAAGACTCTGGTGCGGCCGCATCTGGAGTATTGTGTGCAGTTTTGGTCGCCATATTATAGGAAGGATGTGGAGGCACTGGAACGGGTGCAGAGGAGGTTTACCAGGATGTTGCCTGGTATGGTAGAAAGATCGTATGAGGAAAGGCTGAGGCACTTGGGGTTGTTTTCATTGGAGAAAAGAAGGTTTAGGGGTGACTTGATAGAGGTGTACAAGATGATTAAGGGTTTAGATAGTGTCGACAGTGAAAATCTTTCTCCATGTATGGAGTCAGCTATTACAAGGGGGCATAGCTTTAAATTAAGGGGGGGTAGGTATAGGACAGATGTTAGGGGTAGGTTCTTTACTCAGCGAGTCGTGAGTTCATGGAATGCCCTGCCAGTAGCAGTGGTGGACTCTCCCTCATTATGGGCATTTAAGCGGGCATTGGATAGGCATATGGAGGATAGTGGGCTAGTGTAGGTTAGGTGGGCTTGGATCGGCGCAACATCAAGGGCCGAAGGGCCTGTACTGAGCTGTATTCTTCTATGTTCTATGTTCTATGTTCTATATTTGTATAAATCACCATGTTCGGTCTTCACCTCCATCTAATTAACTTGACTTTGCTGACGAATTCGCAACTTCTGAAATTCAAAATATCTTATCTTTTTCTCTTTCTGTCTCTCTTTCTTCTCTCTCACTCTTTGCTCAGCTTTCTTTTTCCTCTCTCTCTCTCTTTCTTTATCTTTTAACTCCAATCTTAAGAGCCATTTCCCTCACTTTTAATTTAGCCAACCACAAGTAACCTAAATTAAACAAATTGTCTCACCTAAGTTTTATTTAAAGATCTAGGACACTAATTGTCAAGTATTTAAATCTGCTGGGATGTTTCATACCCCAAATCTGTTCAAATCTCAGATTGGATCTGTCTAAACCTATCCAAATCCTGTACTAGCTCCCAAACCATTACGACATGGCGATGGACCCTACTGTTAATTAAACCGAATACCGAGAAAAATTCAACTTGCCTCGTAATCTGTTAAAATATGAGAGATGGTGAACTCTCAAATTCAACTATTTAAAGAAAACAGTATTGATTTATTCTTTAACTCTAAAGTGAACATTAAACAACAACTATTCACAACTCTCAGCCTCTTTTCTTAACTGCTTATTACCTGCCTCCAAATCTGTAACAATCTGTTGTTCTAATAAAACACATATTAAAATCGCATTAATTTCAAAACCATACAGGGGCTGCCATCTTCAGTATCTTTCTTCTTCCAGCTAAAGATCTCCTGTGGTCAGCTTCTTTCTTTTAACTGCGAATATGCTTCATATGAAAAGGTTCCTTTGATAGATAATGTTCCTTCATCTCTTGGGTCTCCCCCTCTCTCGATGGCAGCTGCTCTATCCGATTTTCAAACTCAAGATTAGAGTGCTGCTGGTAAAGCACAGCAGGTCAGGCAGCATCTGAGGAGCTGGAAAATCGTTGATTCGGGCAAAAACCCTTCATCAGGAATGGCAGAGGAGATGACCTGGGGATTGCAGTGAGAGAGAGAGAGACTCACTGAGATTCTTGTAGAGAGAAAGAGAACTTCTTCAAGGTAGGCATCCTTGCAAGAGGATTCACAGTAAGGTTAAAATCAACTAGGCAAAAGTGAGGAAATCAGAGGCTAGATTAGAGTGGTGCTAGAAAAAGCACAGCAGGTCAGGCAACATCCGAGGAGCAGGAAAATCAATGTTTCGGGTTTTTGTCCAAAATGTCAATTTTCTCGCTTCTCGGATGCTGCCTGACCTGCCTTGCTTTTCCAGACTCTGATTTCCAGCATCTGCAGTCCTGATTTTCAAACTGCCTGCCTTTTTCTTATATCCCCAACATTGGATCGTCTCATTAGTTCAATGTTGGCAAATCAATAAATTCAAACTCAATTGGGTTTTAGTGTCTTGGGGCATAATTTCTTATTTTAAAGGCAAATGCTAGGTGTTGCATTTGGGATACAATTTGATTGGCCACACTACCAGATTTGAAGCAAAACACACTTTATTCATATTCTATATATTCATACACAATAGTTAAGCTATAATAAAAGAAGAAATTTGAATAACAACTCTGTTGGAAAACTTAACAGAAAAATAGATGATTTAACTACAAAGCAATAACTGTTCTGATATAGTAACATCCCATAAACAAACTCTTGGCAAATGCAAATTCAGTGAAATACATTGTTTCACATACAATTCTAGCAACAGGAAGAGAAGCCCCAGCTTTTAGCTGTAACCAAGAGAGAAAGACAGCTCCCATAGCCAGCTTCAAGACCCCAGAAACTGCTACTGAAAAAGTAAAACCAAAAGTCCTGCTTCAGTCAGAACTTGACCACACCCATTCAGGCTGCTTCTATTGTTCCAACTTTAGGAAACATATTTTAAAGCCATATTTTAAAATATTATCACCCCTCCCTCTTCAAAAAAAAATGAACAATGCTTCTCAGTTCACTAAAATGCATATATATTATGTTGACTCTAAGCATGCAAACATTTGCTCCTACAGTCCATTTCAGTCTGTATTTTCCAGCCATCTTCCTTTGTCAAAGTCACGACAACATGTCAGCAATTATGTTCTCTTGGAAAACTTCATCTTCTCTTGTCCTGTCACATGTAAAATTTTCAAAATGAATGGCTATGATATTAAACTCCACATAAACAATCTCGAAGTTTTGTCCTTATATCTTTTTCCCCCAGTGATTTAAAGGGATTATAATTAGTTTATACAATTGTCTCTGACACATTGCTGACAATGGAAATATTGTGATGCTAACACCAAACTTAAGGTCTCTTGAATCATGGAATATTTCTGTTGATGATTATTCTATTTCCTGAAAAAAAACCAATTGGTCTTTCTCATTTTCTTCTTCTAACAGTACAGCACTGACACCCAAATCACTGGCATCGATAGCCACCTTGTGTAAGTAGGTGTGGCTAACACTGGAGCAATTGTTAACACAGCTGGCATTCCTCCATCCACTGAAAGTTTCTGCACCTCTTCAACAGGTCAGTCAGGGGATAACCTAGTCAATCTTAGTATCATCACACTGTTGTGTGAGTGAAGAGAAGGAATGAGAGGAGAAATGCAGGAGATGGGTCAGACGTGGCTGAGGGTCCTGTCAACCACAGTGATGGGCATCATTGGTTGAGGAAGAAGGTAGACAGTTCAGAATTCCCTTTGTATATCATTGGAACAGATGTGAGAGATGTAAAGAAACTGGGAGAATAGAATAGAGTCTTTGCAGGAAGCAGCATGCGAGAATGTATAGTCAAGGCAACTAGGAGTCGGTAGTTTTTTGATTGCAAGCCTAACCTCCAAGAAATGATTTGAAAGGGGAGGGAGGAGACAGCGATCGAGCGAGTGAAGAGTGAAAAGTCTTTAAGTCCTCAGACTCTGGCACCTATATTAATAAAACAAATCAATTTTTTTAAAAAAAGTTAAGCCAAGGTCCATCTTTATTCAATTCATGGCTCATGAGTTCCCCAAGGTTCAGGAACCACATTCTCCATTGCTGCAGAAAGCAGCAACTGGAAATTGGAAGCAAATTTGATGAAGTTTTCCAATTCAGGACAAGTAAAGGAAATAACACTGACTATGTTATCAATGTATCGGAGAAAGTTGTGGGTGGTTGCTTGAGTAGGAATGGAACAAGGAATGTTCCAAGTTCCAAAGTGTGGCCATGGATACCTTCATGGATGCCACTTGTGCCTGACTGTTTATGAGGTATGTGGAACTTTCCCCTTCAAAACACTCACCATCCTGACTTGGAAATATATCACTGTTCCATCAGTGTTGCTGGGTCAAAGTGTTGGAACTCTCCCTAACGCCACTGTGCATTTCTCTGTGTGAAATGACCACTGAGGATCAGGATGGCAGCTCACCACCATCTTCTCACAGTCTGTTACAGATCAGTAATAAACTGATGCCCACATCCCCGAATGAATGTTCAAAAAAGTCTCAACTGCTTTCTGCATCCAGCAGGGGGAGCATGAATCAATGGGTTTACCTGTTTCCTCCACTCTGCTCCTCATCTGTATCAGTCTTTTCCTTCTTTCCACCTCTCATTTTCTCTCTATTTGTCTCTCTCTATCCATCACTCTTAATCTCTTCCTATCTCTGTCCCTGTCTCTTTCTCTTTAGTTCTTCCTAGTCTCTTTCTCACCATCTCATTATCACTCTCAATTTTTCTCTCAGTCTCTCTTTCTGTCTCTCTCTCTCCCTCTTGCTGCACCCGGCTCTTTCTCTGTTGGTTTCTCTGTGGTTTGATGTTGCTGTGTATTGTGATCCTGCCTGCAGTTAGACTGCTGTTCAGCTAGTCCACAAGCGGGACATAGAAATCAGTTGACTGGCAGTAATGTCCACAATATAATTTATGTTTCCTGTTTTAAATAAATGAACATTAAATAAATGAGGGTTAATAAATCCTTTACAAACAATTGATCATGAGAAGATGCTCATTAATATGCCAGGTAGAGTCAACTGTGCCTTCAATAGCAAGGTGGGTCCTTGAGGTGGTTTCTGCTGTGTCTCCAACAGCACGGTGGGCCCTTGAGGTGGTTTCTGCGGTGTCTGCAGCAGCAAGGTGTGTCCTTGAGGTGGTTTCTGCTGTGCCTCCAGCAGCAAGGTGGGTCCTTGAGATGGTTTCTGCTGTGCCTCCAGCAGCAAGGTGGGTCCTTGAGGTGGTTTCTGCAGTGTCTACAGCAGCAAGGTGGGCCCTTGAGGTGGTTTCTGCTGTGCCTCCAGCAGCAAGGTGGGTCCTTGAGGTGGTTTCTGCGGTGTCTGCAGCAGCAAGGTGGGCCCTTGAGGTGATTTCTGCTGTGCCTCCAGCAGCAAGGTGGGTCCTTGAGGAGGTTTCTGCGGTGTCTACAGCAGCAAGGTGTGTCCTTGAGGTGGTTTCTGCTGTGTCTCCAGCAGCAAGGTGTGTCCTTGAGGTGGTATCTGCGGTGTCTGCAGCAGCAAGTTGGGTCCTTGAGGTGGTTTCTGCGGTGTCTACAGCAGCACGGTGTGTCCTTGAGGTGGTTTCTGCAGTGCCTCCAGCAGCAAGGTGGGTACTTGAGGTGGTTTCTGCGGTGTCTGCAGCAGCAAGGTGGGTCCTTGAGATGGTTTCTGCGGTGTCTGCAGCAGCAAGGTGGGTCCTTGAGATGGTTTCTGCGGTGTCTCCAGCAGCAAGGTGGGTCCTTGAGGTGGTTTCTGCGGTGTCTCCAGTAGCAAGGTGTGTCCTTGAGGTGGTTTCTGCAGTGTCTACAGCAGCAAGGTGGGTCCTTGAGGTGGTTTCTGCGGTGTCTCCAGCAGCAAGGTGGGTCCTTGAGGTGGTTTCTGCTGTGTCTGCAGCAGCAAGGTGGGTCCTTGAGGTGGTTTCTGCGGTGTCTGCAGCAGCAAGGTGGGTCCTTGAGGTGGTTTCTGCTGTGTCTACAGCAACAAGGTGGGTCCTTGAGGTGGTTTCTGCTGTGTCTATAGCAACAAGGTGGGTCCTTGAGGTGGTTTCTGCTGTGTCTCCAGCAGCAAGGTGGGTCCTTGAGGTGGTTTCTGCGGTGTCTGCAGCAGCAAGGTGGGTCCTTGAGGTGGTTTCTGCGGTGTCTCCAGCAGCAAGGTGGGTCCTTGAGGTGGTTTCTGCGGTGTCTACAGCAGCACGGTGTGTCCTTGAGCTGGTTTCTGCAGTGTCTGCAGCAGCAAGGTGGGTCCTTGAGGTGGTTCCTGCTGTGCCTTCAGCAGCAAGGTGGGTCCTTGAGGTGGTTTCTGCGGTGTCTCCAGCAGCAAGGTGGGCCCTTGAGGTGGTTTCTGCTGTGTCTACAGCAGCAAGGTGGGTCCTTGAGGTGGTTTCTGCTGTGTCTCCAGCAGCAAGGTGGGTCCTTGAGGTGGTTTCTGCAGTGTCTACAGCAGCAAGGTGGGTCCTTGAGGTGGTTTCTGCGGTGTCTACAGCAGCAAGGTGTGTCCTTGAGGTGGTTTCTGCGGTGTCTGCAGCAGCAAGGTGTGTCCTTGAGGTGGTTTCTGCTGTGTCTACAGCAGCAAGGTGTGTCCTTGAGATGGTTTCTGCGGTGTCTGCAGCAGCAAGGTGTGTCCTTGAGGTGGTTTCTGCAGTGTCTCCAGCAGCAAGGTGGGTCCTTGAGGTGATTTCTGCGGTGTCTCCAGCAGCAAGGTGTGTCCTTGAGGTGGTTTCTGCGGTGTCTTCAGCAGCAAGGTGGGTCCTTGAGGTGGTTTCTGCGGTGTCTGCAGCAGCAAGGTGGGTCCTTGAGATGGTTTCTGCGGTGTCGACAGCAGCAAGGTGGGCCCTTGAGGTGGTTTCTGCGGTGTCTGCAGCAGCAAGGTGGGCCCTTGAGGTGGTTTCTGCGGTGTCTGCAGCAGCTAGGTGTGTCCTTGAGATGGTTTCTGCGGTGTCTTCAGCAGCAAGGTGGGTCCTTGAGGTGGTTTCTGCTGTGTCTCCAGCAGCAAGATGGGCTCTTGAGGTGGTTTCTGCTGTGTCTCCAGCAGCAAGGTGGGTCCTTGAGGTGGTTTCTGCGGTGTCTACAGCAGCAAGGTGGGTCCTTGAGGTGGTTTCTGCGGTGTCTCCAGCAGCAAGGTGGGTCCTTGAGGTGGTTTCTGCAGTGTCTACAGCAGCAAGGTGGGTCCTTGAGGTGGTTTCTGCGGTGTCTACAGCAGCAAGGTGTGTCCTTGAGGTGGTTTCTGCGGTGTCTACAGCAGCAAGGTGTGTCCTTGAGGTGGTTTCTGCGGTGTCTCCAGCAGCAAGGTGGGTCCTTGAGGTGGTTTCTGCGGTGTCTCCAGCAGCAAGGTGGGTCCTTGAGATGGTTTCTGCTGTGTCTCCAGCAGCAAGGTGGGTCCTTGAGGTGGTTTCTGCGGTGTCTCCAGCAGCAAGGTGCGTCCTTGAGATGGTTTCTGCTGTGTCTACAGCAGCAAGGTGTGTCCTTGAGGTGGTTTCTGCGGTGTCTACAGCAGCAAGGTGGGCCCTTGAGATGGTTTCTGCTGTGTCTGCAGCAGCAAGGTGGGTCCTTGAGGTGGTTTCTGCGGTGTCTGCAGCAGCAAGGTGGGTCCTTGAGGTGGTTTCTGCGGTGTCTCCAGCAGCAAGGTGGGTCCTTGAGATGGTTTCTGCTGTGTCTGCAGCAGCAAGGTGGGTCCTTGAGGTGGTTTCTGCGGTGTCTCCAGCAGCAAGGTGCGTCCTTGAGGTGGTTTCTGCGGTGTCGACAGCAGCAAGGTGGGTCCTTGAGGTGGTTTCTGCGGTGTCGACAGCAGCAAGGTGGGTCCTTGAGGTGGTTTCTGCGGTGTCTACAGCAGCAAGGTGCGTCCTTGAGGTGGTTTCTGCAGTGTCTACAGCAACAAGGTGGGTCCTTGAGGTGGTTTCTGCAATGTCTGCAGCAGCAAGGTGGGTCCTTGAGGTGGTTTCTGCGGTGTCTACAGCAGCAAGGTGGGTCCTTGAGGTGGTTTCTGCGGTGTCTGCAGTAGCTAGGTGGGTCCTTGAGGTGGTTTCTGCAGTGTCTACAGCAACAAGGTGGGTCCTTGAGATGGTTTCTGCAATGTCTGCAGCAGCAAGGTGGGTCCTTGAGGTGGTTTCTGCAGTGTCTACAGCAACAAGGTGGGTCCTTGAGGTGGTTTCTGCAGTGTCTGCAGCAGCAAGGTGGGTCCTTGAGGTGGTTTCTGCAATGTCTGCAGCAACAAGGTGGGTCCTTGAGGTGGTTTCTGCAATGTCTGCAGTAGCAAGGTGGGTCCTTGAGGTGGTTTCTGCAATGTCTGCAGTGGCAAGGTGGGTCCTTGAGGTGGTTTCTGCTGTGTCTGCAGTAGCAAGGTGGGTCCTTGAGGTGGTTTCTGCTGTGTCTGCAGCAGCAAGGTGGTTTGGCCCGAGATTCAGCGAATATGATGTCTGCTTTCTGCAGCAATGGAGAATGTGGTTCCTGAACCTTGGGGAACTCATGATCCATGAATTGAATAAAGATGGACCTTGGCTTAACTTTTAAAAAAAAATTGATTTGTTTTATTAATATAGGTGCCAGAGTCTGAGGACTTAAAGACTTTTCACTGTTTTTTAAATTAAACTCCAAGGACATAAATAATTATTCTATCGATGCCAGTGTAGTAGTTGGACTGGAACAGGGTGCAAGTTTGCAGAATTTTGTCAGGCTCATAGTCTTTGTATTGTCCAGTGGTGTCAACCATTTCTTGATATCAAGTGGAGTGTATCAAACTGACAGGGAACTGCCATTACGATACTGGGGACCTCAGGAGACTAAGTGTCATCCAGTTGTCACTGTTGCACATTCTTCAGTCTTACTTTTTGCATTGATGTGTGGGTCTTCTCCATAATTCAAGATGGAATATTTGTGGAGCCCCCTCCTCCAGGGAGTTGTTTAATTGTCCATCACCATTCAGAACCTGACTTGGCAGGACTGCAACCCTTCGATCTGATCTGTTGCGTATTGAATCACTTAGCTCTGTCAAATAGTTGCTGTTTATGTTCTTTGACACACAAATCATCATGTCTTGTTGCTTCACCAGGTAAACACCCCATTCTTAAGTATGCCTGGTGCTGCTCCTGGCATGCCCTCCTACACTCTCCATTGACCCAGGGTCAATCCCCTGGCCTGATGTTAATACTAGAATGGGGGATATGCTGGGCCACATGAGGTGGGAGATTGTATTGGATTATAATTCTGCTGTTGATGACCCACAGCACATCATGGAAATGAGTCTTGAGGTGCTGGATCAGTTCAAATGTTGGCACACCATCCTTGATGCTGGTGAGGAGGGTTTTGCCATTCCTGTTTCCAGATTGATGCCTGGTGGTCCGTCTGCTTTTTTTTCTTTTCTGAGATGATTCTGTGCTTTGAAACAACTGCAGAGGAGGGTTATGAATCATTGACATTGCTGTGCATTTGAACTTGCATATATTCCAAAAAATTTCCTTCCCTAAAAGACATTATTGAGCCAGAGGGTTTTTTATGGTGGTAACAAATGTTAAACAATAAAAGAGAGAGATGCAGAAGTAGACTATTCAGCCCATTGCTACTTGGTAATCATTGGGCGTTTAATTCCATATTTCATTTGGAATTCAAATTTCACCATCTTCTAATTAAGTTAGGTCATTTTATTCCAATTCTATTGCTCTGGAGGCTGCTATCAACCACACTTTTGTTAGAGGTTGCTTCTGTCTGAATGAACTGAAGTTCCCACATAATGATAACATATTGTGAAGCCTTACCACACACTTTAACCAAAATTTGGAAAATTATTCATCAGCTTCGAACCATCTCTGACAGTAAGAAAGAATGCAGCATTTGGAAAGAATGCTTAGAACTAACAAGGTTAAGCAATATCATTTTACCTTTATTATTGTTCAACCATGTTGTCAGCACGCACCTCTCAACCCCCTCTCCCTGTTTCTCTCTCAGTTTGGCTGAAATCTAATCCCTGTGTATTCTGTGTCTTCGCCCCTGTCCACTGACCCATTACCACTGAGCAGCTTTGTTGGCATAGAGAAGGTCCTCAGTTCTGTCAGAGTGTCCAGCATCTCCTCCCGGGGAGCTGGTGTCTCCCCTTCTCTGGTTGTGTCCCTGGTTGTATTCTGAGGGTCAGTAATCACCATGTTCTGTGAACCCTGCAGAAAAATGGAAACAGAAGATGTTCTCAAGTGGCAACTCGCTCAGCACTGACCCTCTGACAATGCAGCACCCCCTCAGTGCTGACTTTTTGACAGTGCGGCACCCCCTCAGCACTGACCATCTGACTGCGCAGGACTCCTCAACACTGATCCCCCCAAACTGATAGCGCTGTCAATTTGTGGAGTTGGTGATTAAACAGATGATCTTTTGAACCAGAGAAAGGGAAGTTGAGAGTGCTGCCTACTGGGCCATTAGATTAGATTAGATTCTCTACAGTGTGGAAACAGGCCCTTCTGCCCAACAAGTCCACACCGCCCCTCTGAAGAGAGACCCACCCAGACCCATTCTCCTATCCTATATTTATCCCTGACTAATGCACCTAACACTGCGGGCAATTTAGCATGGCCAATTCACCTGACCGTCACGTCTTTGGATTGTGGGAGGAAACTGGAGCACCCAGAGGAAACCCATGCAGACACGGGGAGAATGTGCAATCTCCACACATTGCTTAGTCCACTGTCAGAAATGCCTGAGTAATCTGTCTGGGAACCTGGGACACATGTTGCCTATTGAACGTTGTTGGGTGCACAGCACCCTCACACCTTTCTCATCTGAAATGTGTCGATTCTGGTCCTTGCTTCTATGTGCAGTCCCATTACTGCTCAGAAGCTTTGAGAAGCTAATGTTAGTCGAGAGCATCCTTGAGTTTGATGGTTGCAACATGTTGTTATGTTGTTTATCTCGTGAAACTGATGGTTTAGGGAAGTGTGTAAACAGTTTCTGTACCTGCTGTTTCACAGCGAGTCGATTGTAGATCACTGCGATGTCACTGGCCTTTGAAGCTGTCTCCTCAGTCACTGTCTTTCTGCTGCAATAACACAATATCGCAGTGTGGTTATTATATATCAGAGAGTCAGTGCAGCACAGATGCAAGGTCCTGTTGAAGGTGCTTTCACGCCCCATTAGGCAGCTTGTTCCTGATCACACCAACTCATAGCTATTCAGTAGACACACCACAATGAATGGCCTATCCTGGATCACCGGGACATGGGGATTACTAAGAGAAGTGTCTGGTGCCTCACCCCCAAGGGCACAGTCACCTTCTGAAGGAAAGAAAGTGGAAGTAAATATTCAGAGTGAAATTAAATGAATACTTACTTTCGTACACATAGGAAGATTAAGATGCCAGCCAGGAAAACACTTGGCAGGACTCCAGCCATGATCAATCCCACTGTCCGTTTGTTGAAGTCTTTACCTGTCAAAATAGCCATGAATTACTGGGCTGTAGTTTTGGGATGTTGCTCTGATGTATTTTGAGAAGTGGAACATTCCATTTTAAAATATTGATTCTTGAATAATGTCACTGTTTATTGGTCCTTGTTAAGGTTGGGGTGGGGTGGGGTGGGGGGGTTGTTCCTGACCAATTTTGGTTTGACACGAACCGAAAGAGTCATTCGGAGAGATAACAACATTCGAGTTTGAGATTGGAGTCAACTGTACAGACTGACCAGGATTAAACAGTAAGTTTCCTTCACTGATGGGGCATTAGTGACACACCTTGTAATCCTTGTCTTTGTTGAAACAAAGCTCATTCAATAATTAATTATCACCTCATAATCACATTGCTATTTCTGGGATCTTGCTGTGCACAAATCAGCAGTCACACATCCCACATTCAAGGAATTGCCATACTTATAAAGTACAGCACTGGCTTTAAACATATTCTATCACAATCTGAGTAACATATTTGTGCAAGTCTTCCTTCTGGATATAATCCATGTATCATTTCTATGTACATTGGCTTGGATATTCTGATGGGCAGTTAATTGTTGGAACACCACAGACTAGAGTTGTGTGTCAGGATTCTGCAGAATCCTCAAGCTGCAGCCTGCATGAGAACTGTCCAGGAAATTGGAGATTCTGATCGGCAAGTCCCCTGCGTCTAGAACGCTCTGACAGAAACCATTGAAGTCAGAGGTTTCAGAAGGTGCTCAGAGATGCCCAGGAAATGTCAGACCATTCAAACCCTCGCCTAACTTGGAGGACAATAAAATGGATCCTCCAAGCTCCAACTAACCATACAGCCCCCAATGTCAAATCATCCAAACACTTACATCCTGTGGACATCTGCAATCACTCCACCTCTGACCAGGCACCACAACCCAATGACAGTCTGCCCCTTATCCCCATCAAACAGACAGCCCCACTCCACCCAACTAGACATGTCCCAACTCAAAACAATTCACCTCCTTCCCATCGCTGGCCTGAACCACTGGAATCAGACACACTGCCCAACCTGCTGAGGGCTTGAATTCCATCCCCCACCCCTAATTCCAACCACCCTGCTACAGGGCCTGAAGTCCTGACAGCCAGCTCTGCTTACAGGCTGAAACACCCTTCCCCTGTTAGTTCTGACACACTCACCTACTGGCCCCAAGGCTCATCACTGGCCCTGATAGACCCACATTCCCCATCAGCATTGGAGTGGAACATTTACCCGAGACACCTACCCCACCTAACACCACATCTCCCACTACCTGCTTCAACACAACCCTCTGTTGTGTTGTCTCTGCTTATTTTCAATGAGAGTTGTTTAATGGGGTGAGGAGGGTGTTGGAGATAGATCAAGATTTCCTTCTCTTCCCCCACCCCACCCCACCTCCCCCATTTATGTGAAGAAAATGCTTCCTGACATTCAGCTTCTCACCAACGAATAGCCTGACTCAAATTGTATCCAATGTTGCCTTTGTCACATGAGGATGTGCTGGTCAAAAAAGTTGGTTGGAAAGTGCATCTGAAAGGAAGTAGAAAGACACGGAGGCAGAGAGGGTGAGGGAGAGCATTCTAGAGTTGAGGGTAAAACCAGCCAAGCAGAGATTGATCCCAAGTGATACTCTCACCTTGGACCCAGAGATACAGCTTGAACGTGGCTGCCCCATGTGGGTTTCGAACCAAGCAGGATGCCATCACTTGCTGTTCATCCGGGTGCCCTGTCAGGGTCAGAGAACCCATCACCAGATGCCCCACTCTGAGCTGCTGTGATACAAAGTCTCCGTGAGTTTGGTTCCCGCTGAGTTTGGCATGGGGCAGGTGCCAGGTGAGGTCTCCAGGAGGGTTGGAGTTGGCCGCACAGATGCAGGTACTCCCCTCTGCTCTCCGAGCACATTCTAACTCTCGGGAAAGCACTGGACCATCTGAGGAGGGAATGACAGCAAGTATTCATAATAGCAGAGTTACCACCTCAACACTGAAACCTTTGTAAGGGCCGTGCTTTGCTCCCAACTTAAGTATCTCAATACTCTCCATGCTGGTCCCCCATGTCCCACATCCAAAACTCTGGTGCTCCCATGCATTCACCTGCAGTAATTGCACTGCATCATACGTCAATCAGTCTGAGAACACCACTTCCTCCAGTCCCTACACCCCCTCCCTATCTCTGTAATCTCCCCCAGCCCCTACATCCCCTCCCTATCTCTGTAATCTCCTCCAGCCCCTACACCCCCTCTCTATCTCTGTAATCTCCTCCAGCCCCTACATCCCCTCTCTATCTCTGTAATCTCCTCCAGCCCCTACACCCCCTCCCTATCTCTGTAATCTCCTCCAGCCCCTACACCCCCTCCCTATCTCTGTAATCTCCTCCAGCCCTTACACCCCCTCCCTATCTCTGTAATCTCCTCCAGCCCCTACACCCCCTCTTTATCTCTGTAATCTCCTCCAGCCCCTACACCCCTCTCTATCTCTGTAATCTCCTCCAGCCCCTACACCCCCTCTTTATCTCTGTAACTTCCTCCAGCCCCTACATCCCCTCCTTATCTGTGTAACTTCCTGCAACCTTTAAACCCCTCTATCTGTAACCTCCTCCAAGCCTTACATCGCTTCCATTCTCTATAATCTCCTCCAACCCCTACACCATTCCCTTTCGCTGTAAACCCCTCCAGCCCCTGACATTCCTCCCTATCTCTAAATTTCTTCAGCACCTACGTACCCTCCCTATCTCTGTAACCCCTACAGGCCCTACATCCCTCCATATTTCTGTAACCCCCTCCAGATCCATCCCCCCCCCAAGGTCTCTGCCTCCTCCAATTCTGGCCTGTTGAACATACCCTAGTTTCTATCCTTTCACCATTGGTGGCCATTTCTTCAGCTGCTTGGGACTCCAAGCTCTGAAATTCTCTCTCTACCCCTCCATGTCTCTCCTTCTGAAAGATGGTCCTGAGCAGCCAAGCTATTGGTCACCTAACTGAGTATGAGTCTCTATTTCAGTGAAGCATAAATTACAACAGTTTATTCTAAATTACAGTCAATAAGCTGTCCCCAGAAAGATCGTCCCTATGTTTTAAGAAGTGACAGACAGAGTAAAATGATTACATTCCACATTCAGGTGGGTCATGTTGGAGCTGCTGTTACCCAGTGGGTTTGTCACTGTGCAGTAGAAACCTGCATCATTCCTCCGTGTTACTGGAGTGAAGGAGAGAATCCGGCTGCTTGTGTTTAACTGGATGCTGGTGTTTCCCTCTATCCTGAACCAGGTGTAATGAGATATTGGAGGGACACTTTCACTGGAACAGGTTACTGTGACGTTGTGTCCCTCTGTGATCCCACCTGAGGCTCCGCTGATGGACACTGCAGTCTCCCGTGGGCTATCTAGAACAAGAGCAGAGGAAAATCAGCAAGTGATCCCATAGCCTACAACCCTCTGAGATCTCTACACTTCTCCAGTTCCATCCTCTTTCCTGATGTCCTCAACCTTCAACTACCTGGGGGCCTAAGCTCTGGAATTCTCTTTTTCATTTTTCACTTCCTTCAGCCAAAACATGAATCTGAGCCAAACAGGGAGATCTTTGGTAACTAATGTTCAAAAGGGTTTAATTTAAAAAGAGGAAAGCATGTTGAAGTGTGTGTATCTGTGTTCACTCACAGCCTGTCATAGAGACTGTAAATCTGACAGTTTCTTTGGGATATTAATTTGTTTGTAGAGAGGTCGCTGTTGAATCTCTAGTGTGCAGATAATACCACACACACAAACAGAACAAAGGAGGAGGTCGAGAGTCTGACAGACCCAGAAAAAAGACACGGGGAGATATTTAGACCGAACATGAATGAGACAACGGCCAACATAATGGCTCCAAGTTGTGATGGGGTTATCAAGATTGGTGTGCCGAGGTAGGGAGCTTAGACAAATTCCAGTATCTGGGTTAATGATAAAGATCAAAGTTACTTCCCGACTGAAATGTGGCTTAGAAAAACCACAGTAAGCATCATGATCAGTGACTTCAGTCTCAACATCTGAAAACATCGGCCTGAAGCTGAGATAACATTGGGTGCAGTCACTATACTTGGTAGATGTGAGCGTTAGACTCTGAAGAAGGTGGATGAGAGGATGGTAACAGCTTCTGAAAACTGTGTGTAACCAAGAACGCACAGATTCAGCTGATGAAGAGCAAAAGTAGTGTTTAGTCCAGTTAGAGTGAGACAGACAGATAAGTGTGGACATAGAAATGAAGAACTGCCTTTGTAGCAGCAACAATTGCAGAGAAATTGGGGGAAAAAGGATGAAGAAAAATCAGACAAGAGGATAACATTGGAGCTATGGAATGGGCCGGGGGGGGGCTTGAAGAAATCCAGAGAAGAAACAAAACAATGCCAACGAGCCCCGTAAATGTATTGTAACATTGAATAAATATAACAGGAGTCTCACATTGCACAGTGATGGTTATGGAGCTCTCCACTGCTCCATGTTCATTCTCTGCCACACACTGATAGTCTCCAGTCTCCCTGGGTGTAATGTGAGGAATCTCCAACCACAGCTCATTGTTGGAATGTGTCCTGTTCATTGTGACATTAAGATGGCTCCACGTCAGATTAGATATTGGGAAGCTCTTGACAGAGCAGATTATGACTGCAGAATTCCCCTCAATTATATTCATAGATGAATCTTTAATCCCATCCAGGGAAATAATTGAGAGATTCCGTGGAGCATCTGAAAACAAATAAAGATTAGTTAACGTGTTGACTGTGAAGCATTTTGAGAGACAATGAGAATGTGAGATCAATATATGTTTCTTTGACACCAAGCATAGAAACCAGGCAAACACTATAGTTCAGTATGAGAGGGTACAACAAACTCATTGGGTTAATGATGCAGGAGAGCAACACTGAAGGTCAATATTAGGGGAAGATAGCACTGTCTGTGGGTCAGTAATAAGGCCAGTCAGCACTGTCTGTGGGTCAGTACAGATGGAAGACAGCCACGCAAGAGAATTGTATTGAGGGACTGCTGACCGTCAGAGTTCGTGCTGAGGGTGTGCAGCCTTTCCATCGGGTAAATACTGTCCAGGGATAAACATACGACAGAGAACATAGAGTATTTCAGCACAGTACAGGCCCTTCAATCATTGATGTTGCACCGATCTGAGCAATCTGAAGCCCATCTAACCTACACGATTCCATTATGATCCATATGTTTATCCAATGACCATTTAAATGCCCTTAAAGATGATGAGTCTACTCCTGTTGCAGGCAGGGTATTCCACGCCCCTACTGCTCTCTGAGTAAGGAAACTACCTCTGACATCTGTCCAATATCTATCACCCATCAAGTTAAAGCTTTGTCCCCTCATACTAGCCATCACCATCCAAGGAAAAAGTCTCTCACTGTCCATCCTATCTAATCCTCTGATCATCTTATATGTTTCTACTAAGCCACCTCTCAACCTTCTAGGAGAAAGTGAGGACTGCAGATGCTGGAGATCAGAGCTGAAAATGTGTTGCTGGAAAAGGGCAGCAGGTCAGGCAGCATCCAGGGAACAGGAGAATCGACGTTTCGGGCATAAGCCCTTCAGTTTCCTGAAGAAGGGCTTATGCCCGAAACGTCGATTCTCCTGTTCCCTGGATGCTGCCTGACCTGCTGCGCTTTTCCAGCAACACATTTTCACCTCTCAACCTTCTCTCTATCTCAAACACCTCAACCTTTGCTCATAAGACCTTCCCTCCATACCAAACAATGGTCTTGTAAATTTCCTCTGCACCCTTTCCAATGCATCCACATCCTTCTTATAATGTGGTGACCAGAACTGTATGCAATACTCCAAGTGCGGCCACACCAACATTTCATATAGCTGCAGCATGACCTCATGGCTCCGAAACTCAATCTCTCTACCAATAAAAGCTAACACTCCATATGCAGTTGTAACAAACCTACCAACCTGGGTGACAACTTTCAGGGATCTGTGTACACAGACACTGAGACCTCTCTGCTCATCCACACTACCAAGAATCTTACCATTAGCCCGTACTCTGTATTCCTGTTACCCCTTCCAATATGAATCACCTCACACTTTTCTGCATTAAACTGCATTTGCCCCCTCTCAGCCCAGCACTGTAGCTTATCTATGTCTCTCTGTAACCTGCAACATCCTTTGGCACTATCCACAACTCCACTGACCTTCGTGTTACCCACAAATTTACTAACCCATCCTTCTATGTTCTCATCCAGGTCATTTATAAAAATGATAAAAAGCCGTGGCCCCAAAACAGACCTTTGCGGTACACCAGTAATAACTGGACTCCAGGATGAACATATCTCATCAACTACCACCCTCTGTCTTCTATCAACTAGCCAATTTCTGTTCCAAACTGCTGAATCACCTTCAATCCCATTCCTCCACATTTTCTGCAACAGCCTATTGTAGGGAACCTTATCAAACACCTCACTGATATCCATATACACCACATGAACCACTTTACCCTCATCCACGTATCTGGTCACTTTCTCAAATAACTCATTAAAGTTTGTGAGGCATGACCTACCGTTCACAAAATCATGTTGACTATCCCTAATCAATTTATTCCTTTTGAGATGATTAAAAATTTCAATACTTATAACCCTTTACAACACTTTATCCACACTGAAGTAAGGCTGACTGGTCCATAATTACCAGAGTTGTCTCTACTCCCCTTCTTGAACAAGGGGACAACGTTTGCTATCCTCCAGTCTTCTGGCGCTATTCCTGTAGCCAATAATGACATAAAGATAAAAACCATCAGCTCTGCAATCTCCTCCCTGGCTTCCCAGAGAATCCAAGGATAAATCCCATCTGGCACAGGGGACTCATCTATTAGATTTTTCTTTTAGATTTATTAGATTCCCGACAGTGAGTAAACAGGGCCTTCGGCCCAACCAGTCCACACCGACCCCCCCGAAGAGTAACCCACCCAGATCCATTACCCTCTGAATAATGCATCGAACACTACGGGCAATTTATCATGGCCAATTCACCTGACCCGCACATCTTTGGACTGTGGGAGGAAACCGGAGCACCCGGAGGAAACCCACGCAGACACGGGGAGAATGTGCAAACTCCACACAGACTATTTTCACAATTTCCAGAATTGCCAATACCTGCTCCTTGTTAAACTAAATCCTGTCTGGTCTAGTAGCGACTATTCATTTTGACAACATTGTCTTTATCCAGTATGAGTACGGATGAAGACTATTCATTCAGTGCCTCACCTATCTCCACAGACCCCTCACCCAAATTCCCATGACTGCCCTTGATGGGACTGGTCATTCATTCATTTATTCCTGAGATACCTATAGGAAGCATTAGGATTTTCCTCGATCCCATATGCCAACTTCTCATGTCCCCTCCCAGCACTTCTTAGTGCCCTCTTTAGGTTCTTCCTGGCTACCATGTAACTCCCAAGCACCCGAACTGAGTACTGGGTCAGAATTATCCTGTCAAAGGCTCAGTTTTGAATGAGCATTGAACTGTAGGAGAATGCTAAATTCTCAGAGCAATACTGAATGAGGATGGTACTTTATTGAATGCTCAGCACTAAATGAATGCTGCACTGTCAGCAGGTTATCACAGAGAAAGTGCTGCACTGTCGGTGGGTTATCACAGGGAAAGTGCTGCACTGTCGGTGGGTTATCACAGGGAAAGTGCTGCACTGTCGGTGGGTTATCACAGAGAAAGTGCTGCACTGTCGGTGGGTTATCACAGGGAAAGTGCTGCACTGTCGGTGGGTTACCACAGGGAGAGTGCTGCACTGTCGGTGGATTATCACAGGGAAAGTGCTGCACTGTCGGTGGATAATCACAGGGAAAGTGCTGCACTGTCGGTGGATAATCACAGGGAGAGTGCTGCACTGTCGGTGGGTTATCACAGGGAAAGTGCTGGATGTCAGTGGTTTATCACAGGGAAAGTGCTGCACTGTCGGTGGTTTATCACAGGGAAAGTGCTGCACTGTCGGTGGGTTATCACAGGGAAAGTGCTGCACTGTCGGTGGTTTATCACAGGGAAAGTGCTGCACTGTCGGTGGGTTATCACAGGGAAAGTGCTGCACTGTCGGTGGGTTATCACAGGGAAAGTGCTGCACTGTCGGTGGTTTATCACAGGGAAAGTGCTGCACTGTCGGTGGATTATCACAGGGAAAGTGCTGCACTGTCAGTGGTTTATCACAGGGAAAGTGCTGCACTGTCGGTGGGTTATCACAGGGAAAGTGCTGCACTGTCGGTGGTTTATCACAGGTTAAGTGCTGCACTGCCGGTGGGTTATCACAGAGAAAGTGCTGCACTGTCGGTGGGTTATCACAGGGAAAGTGCTGCACAGTCGGTGGGTTATCACAGAGAAAGTGCTGCACTGCCGGTGGGTTATCACAGAGAAAGTGCTGCACTGTCGGTGGGTTATCACAGAGAAAGTGCTGCACTGTCGGTGGGTTATCACGGGGAAAGTGCTGCACTGTCGGTGGGTTATCACAGAGAAAGTGCTGCACTGTCGGTGGGTTATCACAGAGAAAGTGCTGCACTGTCGGTGGGTTATCACGGGGAAAGTGCTGCACTGTCGGTGGGTTATCACAGAGAAAGTGCTGCACTGTCGGTGGGTTATCACGGGGAACGTGCTGAACTGTCGGCGAGTTATCACAGGGAAAGTGCTTCACTGTCGGTGGGTTATCACAGGGAAAGTGCTGCACTGTCGGTGCGTTATCACAGGGAAAGTGCTGCACTGTCGGTGGGTTATCACAGGGAAAGTGCTGCACTGTCAGTGGTTTATCACAGGGAAAGTGCTGCACTGTCGGTGGTTTATCACAGGGAAAGTGCTGCACTGTCGGTGGGTTATCACAGGGAAAGTGCTGCACTGTCGGTGGATTATCACAGGGAAAGTGCTGCACTGTCAGTGGTTTATCACAGGGAAAGTGCTGCACTGTCGGTGGGTTATCACAGGTTAAGTGCTGCACTGCCGGTGGGTTATCACAGAGAAAGTGCTGCACTGTCGGTGGGTTATCACAGGGAAAGTGCTGCACAGTCGGTGGGTTATCACAGAGAAAGTGCTGCACTGCCGGTGGGTTATCACAGAGAAAGTGCTGCACTGTCGGTGGTTTATCACAGGTTAAGTGCTGCACTGCCGGTGGGTTATCACAGAGAAAGTGCTGCACTGTCGGTGGGTTATCACAGGGAAAGTGCTGCACAGTCGGTGGGTTATCACAGGGAAAGTGCTGCACTGTCGGTGGTTTATCACAGGTTAAGTGCTGCACTGCCGGTGGGTTATCACAGAGAAAGTGCTGCACTGTCGGTGGGTTATCACAGGGAAAGTGCTGCACAGTCGGTGGGTTATCACAGAGAAAGTGCTGCACTGCCGGTGGGTTATCACAGAGAAAGTGCTGCACTGTCGGTGGGTTATCACAGAGAAAGTGCTGCACTGTCGGTGGGTTATCACGGGGAAAGTGCTGCACTGTCGGTGGGTTATCACAGGGAACGTGCTGAACTGTCGGCGAGTTATCACAGGGAAAGTGCTGCACTGTCGGTGCGTTATCACAGGGAAAGTGCTGCACTGTCGGTGGGTTATCACAGGGAAAGTGCTGCACTGTCAGTGGTTTATCACAGGGAAAGTGCTGCACTGTCGGTGGGTTATCACAGAGAAAGTGCTGCACTGTCGGTGGGTTATCACAGGGAAAGTGCTGAACTGTCGGTGGGTTATCACAGGGAAAGTGCTGCACTGTCGGTGGTTTATCACAGGGAAAGTGCTGCACTGTCGGTGGATTATCACAGGGAAAGTGCTGCACTGTCAGTGGTTTATCACAGGGAAAGTGCTGCACTGTCGGTGGGTTATCACAGGGAAAGTGCTGCACTGTCGGTGGTTTATCACAGGGAAAGTGCTGCACTGCCGGTGGGTTATCACAGGGAAAGTGCTGCACTGTCGGTGGGTTATCACAGGGAGAGTGCTGCACTGTCGGTGGATTATCACAGGGAAAGTGCTGCACTGTCGGTGGATAATCACAGGGAAAGTGCTGCACTGTCGGTGGATTATCACAGGGAGAGTGCTGCACTGTCGGTGGGTTATCACAGGGAAAGTGCTGGATGTCAGTGGTTTATCACAGGGAAAGTGCTGCACTGTCGGTGGGTTATCAAAGGGAAAGTGCTGCACTGTCGGTGGTTTATCACAGGGAAAGTGCTGCACTGTCGGTGGGTTATCACAGGGAAGGTGTTGCACTGTCGGTGGTTTATCACAGGGAAAGTGCTGCACTGTCGGTGGATTATCACAGGGAAAGTGCTGCACTGTCAGTGGTTTATCACAGGGAAAGTGCTGCACTGTCGGTGGGTTATCACAGAGAAAGTGCTGCACTGCCGGTGGGTTATCACAGAGAAAGTGCTGCATTGTCGGTGGGTTATCACAGGGAAAGTGCTGCACTGTCGGTGGGTTATCACAGAGAAAGTGCTGCACTGCCGGTGGGTTATCACAGAGAAAATGCTGCATTGCCGGTGGGTTATCACAGAGAAAGTGCTGCATTGTCGGTGGGTTATCACAGGGAAAGTGCTGCACTGTCGGTGGGTTATCACAGAGAAAGTGCTGCACTGTCGGTGGGTTATCACAGGGAAAGTGCTGCACTGTCGGTGGGTTATCACAGAGAAAGTGCTGCACTGTCGGTGGGTTATCACAGAGAAAGTGCTGCACTGTCGGTGGGTTATCACAGGGAAAGTGCTTCACTGTCGGTGGGTTATCACAGAGAAAGTGCTGCACTGTCGGTGGGTTATCACAGAGAAAGTGCTGCACTGTCGGTGGGTTATCACAGAGAAAGTGCTGCACTGTCGGTGGGTTATCACAGAGAAAGTGCTGCACTGTCGGTGGGTTATCACAGGGAAAGTGCTGCACTGTCGGTGGGTTATCACAGAGAAAGTGCTGCACTGTCGGTGGGTTATCACAGGGAAAGTGCGGCACAGTCGGTGGGTTATCACAGAGAAAGTGCTGCAATGTCGGTAGGTTATCACAGAGAAAGTGCTGCACTGTTGGTGGGTTACCACAGGGAAACTGCTTCACTGTCGGTGGGTTATCACAGAGAAAGTGCTGCACTGCGGTGGGTTTCCACAGGGAAAGTGCTGCACTGTCGGCAGGTTATCACAGAGAAAGTGCTGTACTGTCGGTGGGTTATCACAGAGAAAGTGCTGTACTGTCGGCAGGTTATCACAGGGAAAGTGCTGCACTGTCGGCGGGTTATCACAGAGAAAGTGCTGCACTGTCGGTGGGTTATCACAGAGACATTTCTACACTGTCGGTGTATTATCACAGGGCACGCTCTGCACAGTCGGCAGGTTATCACAGAGAAAGTGCTGCACTGTTGGTGGGTTACCACAGGGAAAGTGCTTCACTGTCAGTGGGTTATCACAGAGAAAGTGCTGCACTGCGGTGGATTTCCACAGGGAAAGTGCTGCACTGCGGTGGGTTTCCACAGGGAAAGTGCTGCACTGTCGGTGGGTTATCACAGAGAAAGTGCTGCACTGTCGGTGGGTTATCACAGGGAAAGTGCTGCACTGTCGGCAGGTTATCACAGGGAAAGTGCTGTACTGTCGGCAGGTTATCACAGGGAAAGTGCTGTACTGTCGGCAGGTTATCACAGGGAAAGTGCTGCACTGTCGGTGGGTTATCACAGGGAAAGTGCTGCACTGTCGGCGGGTTATCACAGAGAACGTGCTGCACTGTCGGTGAGTTATCACAGAGAAAGTGCTGCCCTGTTGGCAGGTTAGGACAGAGAAAGTGCTGCACTGTCTGAGGGTTAGGACAGAGAACGTGCTGCACTGTCAGTAGGTTATCACAGGGAAAGTGCTGCAGTGTCGGTGGGTTATCACAGGGAAAGTGCTGCACTATCGCCGGGATATCACAGAGAAAGTGCTGCACTGTCAGCAGGTTATCACAGAGACATTTCTACACTGTCGGTGTGTTATCACAGGGCACGTTCTGCACAGTCGGCAGGTTATCACAGAGACATTTCTACACTGTCGGTGTATTATCACAGGGCACGTTCTGCACAGTCGGCAGGTTATCACAGAGAAAATGCTGCACTGTCGATGGGTTATCACACAGAAAGTGCTGCACTGTAGGTGGGATATCACAGGGAAAGTGCTGCACTGTCGGTGGGTTATCACAGAGAAAGTGCTGCACTGTCGGTGGGTTATCACAGGGAAAGTGCTGCACTGTCGGTGAGTTATCACAGGGAAAGTGCTGCACTGTAGGTGGGATATCACAGAGAAAGTGCTGCACTGTCGATGGGTTATCACAGGGAAAGTGTTGCACTGTCGGTCGGTTATCACAGGGAAAGTGCTGCACTGTCAGCAGGTTATCACAGGGAAAGTGCTGCACTGTCGGCGAGTTATCACAGGGAAAGTGCTGCACTGTCGGTGGGTTATCACAGGGAAAGTGCTGTTCTGTCGGTGGGTTATCACAGAGAAAGTGCTGCACTGTCGGTGGTTTATCGTAGGGAAAGTGCGACACTGTCAGCAGGTTATCACAGGGAAAGTGCTACACTGTCGGTGGGTTACCACAGGGAAAGTGCTGCACTGTCGGTGGGTTATCACAGGGAAAGTGCTGCACTGTCGGTGGGTTATCACAGGGAAAGTGCTGCACTGTCGGTGGGTTACCACAGAGAAAGTGCTGCAATGTCGGTGGGTTATCACAGAGAAAGTGCTGCACTGTCGGTGGGTTATCACAGAGAAAGTGCTGCACTGTTGGTGGTCTATCACAGGGAAAGTGCTTCACTGTCAGAGGGTTATCACAGGGAAAGTGCTGCACTGTCGGTGGGTTATCACAGGGAAAGTGCTGCACTGTCGGTGGGTTATCACAGAGAAAGTGCTGCACTGTCAGAGGGTTATCACAGAGAAAGTGCTGCACTGTCAGAGGGTTATCACAGAGAAAGTGCTGCACTGTCGGTGGGTTATCACAGGGAAAGTGGTGCACTGTCGGCGGGTTGTCACAGAGAAAGTGCTGCACTGTCGGTGTGTTATCACAGAGAAAGTGCTGCACTGTCGGCGGGTTATCACAGGGAAAATGCTGCACTGTCAGGGGGTTATCACAGAGAAAATGCTGCATTGTCATAGGTTTATCACGGGGAAGATGCTGCACTGTCGTAGGATTATCACAGAGGAAGTGCTTCACTGTCGTAGGGTTATTACAGGGTAAGTGCGACACTGTCATTGGGTTATCACAGAGAAAGTGCTGCACTGTCGATTGGTTATCACAGGGAAAGTGGTGCACTGTCGGCGGGTTGTCACAGGGAATGTGCTGCACTGTCGATGGGTTATCACAGAGAAAGTGGTGCACTGTCGGCAGGTTGTCACAGGGAAAGTGCTGCACTGTCGATGGGTTATCACAGGGAAAGTGCTGCACTGTCGATGGGTTACCACAGGGAAAGTGCTGCACTGTCAGGGGGTTATCACAGAGAAAAGGCTGCACTCTCATAGGTTTATCACGGGGAAGGTGCTGCACTGTCGTAGGATTATCACAGGGAAAGTGCGACACTGTCGGTGGGTTATCAAAGGGAAAGTGTTGCACTGTCGGTCGGTTATCACAGGGAAAGTGCTGCACTGTCAGCAGGTTATCAAAGGGAAAGTGCTGCACTGTCGGTGATTTATCGTAGGGATAGTGCTACACTGTCGGCGAGTTATCACAGGGAAAGTGCTACACTGTCAGTGGGTTATCACAAGGAAAGTGCTGCACTGTCGGCAAGTTATCGCAGGGAAAGTGCTGCACTGTCAGAGGGTTATCACAGGAAAGTGCTGCACTGTTAGAGGGTTATCACTTGGAAAGTGCTGCACTGTCGGCTGGTTATCACATGGAAAGTGCTGCACTGTCAGAGGGTTATCACAGAGAAAGTGCTGCACTGTCGGTGGGTTATCACAGGAATGTGCTGCACTGTCAGAGGGTTATCACAGGGAAAGTGCTGCACTGTCGGCGGGTTATCACAGGGAAAGTTCTGCACTATCGGCGGGTTATCACAGGGAAAGTGCTGCACTGTCGGCGGATTATCGCATGGAAAGTGCTGCACTGTCGGTGGGTTATCAAAGAGAAACTGCTGCACTGTCGGTGTATTATCACAGGGCACGTTCTGCACAGTCGGTGTATTATCACAGGGCACGTTCTGCACTGTCGGCAGTTTTCACAGAGAAAATGTTGCTCTGTCGATGGGTTATCACAGGGAAAGTGCTGCACTGTCGGCGGGTTATCACAGGGAAAGTGCTGCACTGTCGGCAGGTTATCACAGAGAAAGTGCTGCACTATTGGTGGGTTATAGCGGGCAAAGTGCTGCACTGTTGGTGGGCTATCACAGGTTAAGTGCGGCACTGTCGGCGAGTTATCACAGACAAAATACTGCACTGTCGGCGAGTTATCACAGAGAAAGTGCTGTATTGTCGGTGAAATATCACAGGGAAAGTGCTGCAATGTCGGTGGGTTATCGCAGGGAAAGTGCTGCACTGTCGGTGGGTTATCACTGGGAAAGGGCTGCACTGTCGGCGGGATATCACAGGGAAAGTGGTGCCCGGTGTTCGGGTTATCACTGAGACATTTCTGCACTGTTGGTGTATTATCGCAGGGCACGTTCTGCACAGTTGGCAGGATATCACAGAGAAAATGCTGCACTGTCGATGGGTTGTCACACAGAAAGTGCTGCATTGTTGGTGGGATATCACAGGGAAAGTGATTCACTGTCAGAGGGTTATCACAGGGAAAGTGCTGCACTGTCGGTGGGTTATCACAGAGAAAGTGATTCACTGTCAGAGGGTTATCACAGGGAAAGTGCTGCAATGTCGGTGGGTTATCACAGAGAAAGTGCTGCACTGTTGGTGGTCTATCACAGGGAAAGTGATTCACTGTCAGAGGGTTATCACAGGGAAAGTGCGACACTGTCGGTGGGTTATCAAAGGGAAAGTGTTGCACTGTCGGTCGGTTATCACAGGGAAAGTGCTGCACTGTCAGCAGGTTATCAAAGGGAAAGTGCTGCACTGTCGGTGATTTATCGTAGGGATAGTGCTACATTGTCGGCGAGTTATCACAGGGAAAGTGCTGCACTGTCGGCAAGTTATCACAGGGAAAGTGCTGCACTGTCGGTGGGTTATCGCAGAGAAAGTGCTGCACTGTTGGTGGTTTATGACAGAGAAAGTGCAGCACTTTTGGTGGTCTATCACAGGGAAAGTGCTGCACTGTCAGAGGGTTATCACAGGAAAGTGCTGCACTGTTAGAGCGTTATCACTTGGAAAGTGCTGCACTGTCGGCTGGTTATCACAGGGAAAGTGCTGCACTGTCAGAGGGTTATCACAGAGAAAGTGCTGCACTGTCGGTGGGTTATCACAGCGAAAGTGCTGCACTGTCGGTGGGTTATCACAGGGAAGTGCTGCACTGTCAGAGGGTTATCACAGGGAAAGTGCTGCACTGTCGGCGGGTTATCACAGGGAAAGTTCTGCACTATCGGCAGGTTATCACAGGGAAAGTGCTGCACTGTCAGCGGATTATCGCATGGAAAGTGCTGCACTGTCGGTGGGTTATCACAGGGCACGTTCTGCACAGTCGGTGTATTATCACAGGGCACGTTCTGCACAGTCGGTGTATTATCACAGGGCACGTTCTGCACTGTCGGCAGTTTTCACAGAGAAAATGTTGCACTGTCGATGGGTTATCACAGAGAAAGTGCTGCCTGTTGGTGGGTTTTCACAGAGAAAATGCTGCACTGTCGATGGGTTATCACAGGGAAAGTGCTGCACTGTCGGCAGGTTATCACAGAGAAAGTGCTGCACTATTGGTGGGTTATAGCGGGCAAAGTGCTGCACTGTTGGTGGGCTATCACAGGTTAAGTGCGGCACTGTCGGCGAGTTATCACAGACAAAATACTGCACAGTCGGCGAGTTATCACAGAGAAAGTGCTGTATTGTCGGTGAAATATCACAGGAAAAGTGCTGCAATGTCGGTGGGTTATCGCAGGGAAAGTGCTGCACTGTCGGTGGGTTATCACTGGGAAAGGGCTGCACTGTCGGCGGGATATCACAGGGAAAGTGGTGCCCGGTGTTCGGGTTATCACTGAGACATTTCTGCACTGTTGGTGTATTATCGCAGGGCACGTTCTGCACAGTTGGCAGGATATCACAGAGAAAATGCTGCACTGTCGATGGGTTATCACACAGAAAGTGCTGCACTGTAGGTGGGATATCACAGAGAAAGTGCTGCACTGTCGGTGGGTTATCACTGGGAAAGGGCTGCACTGTCGGCGGGATATCACAGGGAAAGTGGTGCCCGGTGTTCGGGTTATCACTGAGACATTTCTGCACTGTTGGTGTATTATCGCAGGGCACGTTCTGCACAGTTGGCAGGATATCACAGAGAAAATGCTGCACTGTCGATGGGTTATCACACAGAAAGTGCTGCACTGTAGGTGGGATATCACAGAGAAAGTGCTGCACTGTCGGTGGGTTATCACAGGGAAAGTGCTGCACCTTCGGTGGGATATCACAGAGAAAGTGCTGCACTGTCGGTGGGAGATCACAGAGAAAGTGCTGCAGTGTCGTTGGGAGATCACAGAGAAAGTGCTGCACTGTCGGTGGGTTATCACAGGGAAAGTGGTGCACAGTCGGCGGGGTTTCACAGGGAAAGTGCTGCACTGTCGGTGGGTTATCACAGTGAAAGTGTTGCACTGTCGGTCGGTTATCACAGGGAAAGTGCTGCACTGTCAGCAGGTTATCACAGGGAAAGTGCTGCACTGTCGGCGAGTTATCACAGGGAAAGTGCTGTTCTGTTGGTGGGCTGTCACAGGGAAAGTGCTGCACTGTCGGTGGGTTATCACAGAGAAAGTGCTGCACTGTCGGTGGTTTATCGTAGGGAAAGTGCGACACTGTCAGCAGGTTATCACAGGGAAAGTGCGACACTGTCAGCAGGTTATCACAGGGAAAGTGCTGCACTGTCAGAGGGTTATCACAGGGAAAGTGGTGCACAGTCGGCGGGTTGTCACAGGGAAAGTGCTGCACTGTCGGTGGGTTATCACAGTGAAAGTGTTGCACTGTCGGTCGGTTATCACAGGGAAAGTGCTGCACTGTCAGCAGGTTATCACAGGGAAAGTGCTGCACTGTCGGCGAGTTATCACAGGGAAAGTGCTGTTCTGTCGGTGGGCTGTCACAGGGAAAGTGCTGCACTGTCGGTGGGTTATCACAGAGAAAGTGCTGCACTGTCGGTGGTTTATCGTAGGGAAAGTGCGACACTGTCAGCAGGTTATCACAGGGAAAGTGCGACACTGTCAGCAGGTTATCACAGGGAAAGTGCTGCACTGTCGATGGGTTATCACAGGGAAAGTGCTACACTGTCAGTGGGTTATCACAAGGAAAGTGCTGCACTGTCAGTGCGTTACCACAGGGAAAGTGCTGCACTGTCAGTGGGTTATCACAAGGAAAATGCTACACAGTCGGCAAGTTATCACAGAGAAAGTGCTGCACTGTCAGAGGGTTATCACAGGGAAAGTGCTGCACTGTCGGTGGGTTATCACAGAGAAAGTGCTGCACTGTTGGTGGGTTATCACAGAGAAAGTGCTGCACTGTCAGAGGGTTATCACAGAGAAAGTGCTGCACTGTCAGAGGGTTATCACAGAGAAAGTGCTGCACTGTCGGTGGGTTATCACAGGGAAAGTGGTGCACTGTCGGCGGGTTGTCACAGAGAAAGTGCTGCACTGTCGGTGTGTTATCACAGAGAAAGTGCTGCACTGTCGGCGGGTTATCACAGAGAAAATGCTGCATTGTCATAGGTTTATCACGGGGAAAATGCTGCACTGTCAGGGGGTTATCACAGAGAAAATGCTGCATTGTCATAGGTTTATCACGGGGAAGATGCTGCACTGTCGTAGGATTATCACAGAGGAAGTGCTTCACTGTCGTAGGGTTATTACAGGGAAAGTGCGACACTGTCATTGGGTTATCACAGAGAAAGTGCTGCACTGTCGATTGGTTATCACAGGGAAAGTGGTGCACTGTCGGCGGGTTGTCACAGGGAAAGTGCTGCACTGTCGATGGGTTATCACAGAGAAAGTGGTGCACTGTCGGCAGGTTGTCACAGGGAAAGTGCTGCACTGTCGATGGGTTATCACAGCGAAAGTGGTGCACTGTCGGCAGGTTGTCACAGGGAAAGTGCTGCACTGTCGATGGGTTATCACAGGGAAAGTGCTGCACTGTCAGGGGGTTATCACAGAGAAAAGGCTGCACTCTCATAGGTTTATCACGGGGAAGATGCTGCACTGTCGTAGGATTATCACAGGGAAAGTGCGACACTGTCGGTGGGTTATCAAAGGGAAAGTGTTGCACTGTCGGTCGGTTATCACAGGGAAAGTGCTGCACTGTCAGCAGGTTATCAAAGGGAAAGTGCTGCACTGTCGGTGATTTATCGTAGGGATAGTGCTACACTGTCGGCGAGTTATCACAGGGAAAGTGCTACACTGTCAGTGGGTTATCACAAGGAAAGTGCTGCACTGTCGGCAAGTTATCACAGGGAAAGTGCTGCACTGTCGGTGGGTTATCGCAGAGAAAGTGCTGCACTGTTGGTGGTTTATGACAGAGAAAGTGCAGCACTTTTGGTGGTCTATCACAGGGAAAGTGCTGCACTGTCAGAGGGTTATCACAGGAAAGTGCTGCACTGTTAGAGGGTTATCACTTGGAAAGTGCTGCACTGTCGGCTGGTTATCACAGGGAAAGTGCTGCACTGTCAGAGGGTTATCACAGAGAAAGTGCTGCACTGTCGGTGGGTTATCACAGGGAAGTGCTGCACTGTCAGAGGGTTATCACAGCGAAAGTGCTGCACTGTCGGTGGGTTATCACAGGGAAGTGCTGCACTGTCAGAGGGTTATCACAGGGAAAGTTCTGCACTATCGGCGGGTTATCACAGGGAAAGTGCTGCACTGTCGGCGGATTATCGCATGGAAAGTGCTGCACTGTCGGTGGGTTATCAAAGAGAAACTGCTGCACTGTCGGTGTATTATCACAGGGCACGTTCTGCACTGTCGGCAGTTTTCACAGAGAAAATGTTGCTCTGTCGATGGGTTATCACAGAGAAAATGCTGCACTGTTGGTGGGTTTTCACAGAGAAAATGCTGCACTGTCGATGGGTTATCACAGGGAAAGTGCTGCACTGTCAGCGGGTTATCACAGGGAAAGTGCTGCACTGTCGGTGGGTTATCACAGAGAAAGTGATTCACTGTCAGAGGGTTATCACAGGGAAAGTGCTGCAATGTCGGTGGGTTATCACAGAGAAAGTGCTGCACTGTTGGTGGTCTATCACAGGGAAAGTGATTCACTGTCAGAGGGTTATCACAGGGAAAGTGCGACACTGTCGGTGGGTTATCAAAGGGAAAATGTTGCACTGTCGGTCGGTTATCACAGGGAAAGTGCTGCACTGTCAGCAGGTTATCAAAGGGAAAGTGCTGCACTGTCGGTGATTTATCGTAGGGATAGTGCTACACTGTCGGCGGGTTATCACAGGGAAAGTGCTGCTCTGTCGGTGGGCTGTCACAGGGAAAGTGATGCACTGTCAGTGGGTTATCACAAGGAAAGTGCTGCACTGTCGGCAAGTTATCACAGGGAAAGTGCTGCACTGTCGGTGGGTTATCGCAGAGAAAGTGCTGCACTGTTGGTGGTTTATGACAGAGAAAGTGCAGCACTTTTGGTGGTCTATCACAGGGAAAGTGCTGCACTGTCAGAGGGTTATCACAGGAAAGTGCTGCACTGTGAGAGGGTTATCACTTGGAAAGTGCTGCACTGTCGGCTGGTTATCACAGGGAAAGTGCTGCACTGTCAGAGGGTTATCACAGAGAAAGTGCTGCACTGTCGGTGGGTTATCACAGGGAAGTGCTGCACTGTCAGAGGGTTATCACAGCGAAAGTGCTGCACTGTCGGTGGGTTATCACAGGGAAGTGCTGCACTGTCAGAGGGTTATCACAGGGAAAGTGCTGCACTGTCGGCGGGTTATCACAGGGAAAGTTCTGCACTATCGGCGGGTTATCACAGGGAAAGTGCTGCACTGTCGGCGGGTTATCACAGGGAAAGTGCTGCACTGTCAGCGGATTATCGCATGGAAAGTGCTGCACTGTCGGTGGGTTATCAAAGAGAAACTGCTGCACTGTCGGTGTATTATCACAGGGCACGTTCTGCACAGTCGGTGTATTATCACAGGGCACGTTCTGCACTGTCGGCAGTTTTCACAGAGAAAATGTTGCACTGTCGATGGGTTATCACAGAGAAAGTGCTGCACTGTTGGTGGGTTTTCACAGAGAAATTGCTGCACTGTCGGTGGGTTATCACAGGGAAAGTGCTGCACTGTCGGTGGGTTATCACAGGGAAAGTGCTGCACCTTCGGTGGTATATCACAGAGAAAGTGCTGCACTGTCGGTGGGAGATCACAGAGAAAGTGCTGCACTGTCGGTGGGTTATCACAGGGAAAGTGGTGCACTGTCGGTGGGTTATCACAGTGAAAGTGTTGCACTGTCGGTCGGTTATCACAGGGAAAGTGCTGCACTGTCAGCAGGTTATCACAGGGAAAGTGCTGCACTGTCGGCGAGTTATCACAGGGAAAGTGCTGTTCTGTCGGTGGGCTGTCACAGGGAAAGTGCTGCACTGTCGGTGGGTTACCACAGGGAAAGTGCTGCACTGTCGGTCGGTTATCACAGGGAAAGTGCGACACTGTCAGCAGGTTATCACAGGGAAAGTGCTACACTGTCAGTGGGTTATCACAAGGAAAGTGCTGCACTGTCAGTGCGTTACCACAGGGAAAGTGCTGCACTGTCAGTGGGTTATCACAAGGAAAATGCTGCACTGTCGGCAAGTTATCACAGAGAAAGTGCTGCAATGTCGGTGGGTTATCACAGAGAAAGTGCTGCACTGTTGGTGGTCTATCACAGGGAAAGTGATTCACTGTCAGAGGGTTATCACAGGGAAAGTGCTGCACTGTCGGTGGGTTATCACAGAGAAAGTGCTGCACTGTCGGTGGGTTATCACAGAGAAAGTGCTGCACTGTCGGTGGGTTATCACAGGGAAAGTGCTGCACTGTCGGCGGGATATCACAGGGAAAGTGCTGCACTGTCGGTGTTTATCACAGAGAAAGTGCTGCACATTTGGTGGTCTATCACAGGGAAAGTGCTTCACTGTCAGAGGGTTATCACAGGGAAAGTGCTGCACTGTCGGTGGGTTATCACAGGGAAAGTGCTGCACTGTCGGTGGGTTATCACAGGGAAAGTGCTGCACTGTCGGTGGGTTATCACAGAGAAAGTGCTGCTCTGTCGGCGGGTTATCACAGGGAAAGTGGTGGACTGTCGGCGGGTTGTCACAGAGAAAGTGCTGCACTGTCGGCGGGTTATCACAGGGAAAATGCTGCACTGTCAGGGGGTTATCACAGAGAAAATGCTGCATTGTCATAGGTTTATCACGGGGAAGATGCTGCACTGTCGTAGGATTATCACAGAGGAAGTGCTTCACTGTCGTAGGGTTATTACAGGGAAAGTGCGACACTGTCATTGGGTTATCACAGAGAAAGTGCTGCACTGTCGATTGGGTATCACAGGGAAAGTGGTGCACTGTCGGCGGGTTGTCACAGGGAATGTGCTGCACTGTCGATGGGTGATCACAGAGAAAGTGGTGCACTGTCGGCAGGTTGTCACAGGGAAAGTGCTGCACTGTCGATGGGTTATCACAGGGAAAGTGCTGCACTGTCGATGGGTTACCACAGGGAAAGTGCTGCACTGTCAGGGGGTTATCACAGAGAAAAGGCTGCACTCTCATAGGTTTATCACGGGGAAGGTGCTGCACTGTCGTAGGATTATCACAGGGAAAGTGCGACACTGTCGGTGGGTTATCAAAGGGAAAGTGTTGCACTGTCGGTCGGTTATCACAGGGAAAGTGCTGCACTGTCAGCAGGTTATCAAAGGGAAAGTGCTGCACTGTCGGTGATTTATCGTAGGGATAGTGCTACACTGTCGGCGAGTTATCACAGGGAAAGTGCTATACTGTCAGTGGGTTATCACAAGGAAAGTGCTGCACTGTCGGCAAGTTATCGCAGGGAAAGTGCTGCACTGTCAGAGGGTTATCACAGGAAAGTGCTGCACTGTTAGAGGGTTATCACTTGGAAAGTGCTGCACTGTCGGCTGGTTATCACAGGGAAAGTGCTGCACTGTCAGAGGGTTATCACATAGAAAGTGCTGCACTGTCGGTGGGTTATCACAGGGAAGTGCTGCACTGTCAGAGGGTTATCACAGGGAAAGTTCTGCACTATCGGCGGGTTATCACAGGGAAAGTGCTGCACTGTCGGCGGATTATCGCATGGAAAGTGCTGCACTGTCGGTGGGTTATCAAAGAGAAAGTGCTGCACTGTCGGTGTATTATCACAGGGCACGTTCTGCACAGTCGGTGTATTATCACAGGGCACGTTCTGCACTGTCGGCTGTTTTCACAGAGAAAATGTTGCACTGTCGATGGGTTATCACAGAGAAAGTGCTGCACTGTTGGTGGGTTTTCACAGAGAAAATGCTGCACTGTCGATGGGTTATCACAGGGAAAGTGCTGCACTGTCGGCGGGTTATCACAGGGAAAGTGCTGCACTGTCGGCAGGTTATCACAGAGAAAGTGCTGCACTATTGGTGGGTTATAGCGGGCAAAGTGCTGCACTGTTGGTGGGCTATCACAGGTTAAGTGCGGCACTGTCGGCGAGTTATCACAGACAAAATACTGCACTGTCGGCGAGTTATCACAGAGAAAGTGCTGTATTGTCGGTGAAATATCACGGGGAAGTGCTGCAATGTCGGTGGGTTATCGCACGGAAAGTGCTGCACTGTCGGTGGGTTATCACTGGGAAAGGGCTGCACTGTCGGCGGGATATCACAGGGAAAGTGGTGCCCGGTGTTCGGGTTATCACTGAGACATTTCTGCACTGTTGGTGTATTATCGCAGGGCACGTTCTGCACAGTTGGCAGGATATCACAGAGAAAATGCTGCACTGTCGATGGGTTATCACACAGAAAGTGCTGCATTGTTGGTGGGATATCACAGGGAAAGTGATTCACTGTCAGAGGGTTATCACAGGGAAAGTGCTGCACTGTCGGTGGGTTATCACAGAGAAAGTGATTCACTGTCAGAGGGTTATCACAGGGAAAGTGCTGCAATGTCGGTGGGTTATCACAGAGAAAGTGCTGCACTGTTGGTGGTCGATCACAGGGAAAGTGATTCACTGTCAGAGGGTTATCACAGGGAAAGTGCGACACTGTCGGTGGGTTATCAAAGGGAAAGTGTTGCACTGTCGGTCGGTTATCACAGGGAAAGTGCTGCACTGTCAGCAGGTTATCAAAGGGAAAGTGCTGCACTGTCGGTGATTTATCGTAGGGATAGTGCTACACTGTCGGCGAGTTATCACAGGGAAAGTGCTGCTCTGTCGGTGGGCTGTCACAGGGAAAGTGATGCACTGTCAGTGGGTTATCACAAGGAAAGTGCTGCACTGTCGGCAAGTTATCACAGGGAAAGTGCTGCACTGTCGGTGGGTTATCGCAGAGAAAGTGCTGCACTGTTGGTGGTTTATGACAGAGAAAGTGCAGCACTGTTGGTGGGCTATCACAGGTTAAGTGCGGCACTGTCGGCGAGTTATCACAGACAAAATACTGCACAGTCGGCGAGTTATCACAGAGAAAGTGCTGTATTGTCGGTGAAATATCACAGGAAAAGTGCTGCACTGTCGGTGGGTTATCACTGGGAAAGGGCTGCACTGTCGGCGGGATATCACAGGGAAAGTGGTGCCCGGTGTTCGGGTTATCACTGAGACATTTCTGCACTGTTGGTGTATTATCGCAGGGCACGTTCTGCACAGTTGGCAGGATATCACAGAGAAAATGCTGCACTGTCGATGGGTTATCACACAGAAAGTGCTGCACTGTAGGTGGGATATCACAGGGAAAGTGCTGCACTGTCGATGGGTTATCACACAGAAAGTGCTGCACTGTAGGTGGGATATCACAGGGAAAGTGCTGCACTGTCGGTGGGTTATCACAGAGAAAGTGCTGCACTGTCGGTGGGTTATCACAGAGAAAGTGCTGCACTGTCGGTGGTTTATCGTAGGGAAAGTGCGACACTGTCAGCAGGTTATCACAGGGAAAGTGCTACACTGTCGGTGGGTTATCACAAGGAAAGTGCTGCACTGTCAGTGCGTTACCACAGGGAAAGTGCTGCACTGTCGGCAAGTTATCACAGAGAATGTGCTTCAATGTCGGTGGGTTATCACAGAGAAAGTGCTGCACTGTTGGTGGGAGATCACAGAGAAAGTGCTGCACTGTCGGTGGGTTATCACAGGGAAAGTGGTGCACAGTCGACGGGTTGTCACAGGGAAAGTGCTGCACTGTCGGTGGGTTATCACAGGGAAAGTGCTGCACTGTCAGCAGGTTATCACAGGGAAAGTGCTGCACTGTCGGCGAGTTATCACAGGGAAAGTGCTGTTCTGTCGGTGGGCTGTCACAGGGAAAGTGCTGCACTGTCGGTGGGTTACCACAGGGAAAGTGCTGCACTGTCGGTGGGTTATCACAGAGAAAGTGCTGCACTGTCGGTGGTTTATCGTAGGGAAAGTGCGACACTGTCAGCAGGTTATCACAGGGAAACTGCTACACTGTCAGTGGGTTATCACAAGGAAAGTGCTGCACTGTCAGTGCGTTACCACAGGGAAAGTGCTGCACTGTCAGTGGGTTATCACAAGGAAAATGCTGCACTGTCGGCAAGTTATCACAGAGAAAGTGCTGCAATGTCGGTGGGTTATCACAGAGAAAGTGCTGCACTGTTGGTGGTTTATGACAGAGAAAGTGCAGCACTTTTGGTGGTCTATCACAGGGAAAGTGCTGCACTGTCAGAGGGTTATCACAGGAAAGTGCTGCACTGTTAGAGGGTTATCACTTGGAAAGTGCTGCACTGTCGGCTGGTTATCACAGGGAAAGTGCTGCACTGTCAGTGGGTTATCACAAGGAAAGTGCTGCACTGTCGGCAAGTTATCACAGGGAAAGTGCTGCACTGTCGGTGGGTTATCGCAGAGAAGGTGCTGCACTGTTGGTGGTTTATGACAGAGAAAGTGCAGCACTTTTGGTGGTCTATCACAGGGAAAGTGCTGCACTGTTAGAGGGTTATCACAGGAAAGTGCTGCACTGTTAGAGGGTTATCACTTGGAAAGTGCTGCACTGTCGGCTGGTTATCACAGGGAAAGTGCTGCACTGTCAGAGGGTTATCACAGAGAAAGTGCTGCACTGTCGGTGGGTTATCACAGGGAAGTGCTGCACTGTCAGAGGGTTATCACAGCGAAAGTGCTGCACTGTCGGTGGGTTATCACAGGGAAGTGCTGCACTGTCAGAGGGTTATCACAGGGAAAGTGCTGCACTGTCGGCGGGTTATCACAGGGAAAGTTCTGCACTATCGGCGGGTTATCACAGGGAAAGTGCTGCACTGTCGGCGGGTTATCACAGGGAAAGTGCTTCACTGTCGGCGGGTTATCACAGGGAAAGTGCTGCACTGTCAGCGGATTATCGCATGGAAAGTGCTGCACTGTCGGTGGGTTATCACAGGGCACGTTCTGCGCAGTCGGTGTATTATCACAGGGCACGTTCTGCACAGTCGGTGTATTATCACAGGGCACGTTCTGCACTGTCGGCAGTTTTCACAGAGAAAATGTTGCACTGTCGATGGGTTATCACAGAGAAAGTGCTGCACTGTTGGTGGGTTTTCACAGAGAAAATGCTGCACTGTCGATGGGTTATCACAGGGAAAGTGCTGCACTGTCGGCGGGTTATCACAGGGAAAGTGCTGCACTGTCGGCAGGTTATCACAGAGAAAGTGCTGCACTATTGGTGGGTTATAGCGGGCAAAGTGCTGCACTGTTGGTGGGCTATCACAGGTTAAGTGCGGCACTGTCGGCGAGTTATCACAGACAAAATACTGCACAGTCGGCGAGTTATCACAGAGAAAGTGCTGTATTGTCGGTGAAATATCACAGGAAAAGTGCTGCAATGTCGGTGGGTTATCGCAGGGAAAGTGCTGCACTGTCGGTGGGTTATCACTGGGAAAGGGCTGCACTGTCGGCGGGATATCACAGGGAAAGTGGTGCCCGGTGTTCGGGTTATCACTGAGACATTTCTGCACTGTTGGTGTATTATCGCAGGGCACGTTCTGCACAGTTGGCAGGATATCACAGAGAAAATGCTGCACTGTCGATGGGTTATCACACAGAAAGTGCTGCACTGTAGGTGGGATATCACAGGGAAAGTGCTGCACTGTCGATGGGTTATCACACAGAAGGTGCTGCACTGTAGGTGGGATATCACAGGGAAAGTGCTGCACTGTCGGTGGGTTATCACAGAGAAAGTGCTGCACTGTCGGTGGGTTATCACAGAGAAAGTGCTGCACTGTCGGTGGTTTATCGTAGGGAAAGTGCGACACTGTCAGCAGGTTATCACAGGGAAAGTGCTACACTGTCGGTGGGTTATCACAAGGAAAGTGCTGCACTGTCAGTGCGTTACCACAGGGAAAGTGCTGCACTGTCGGCAAGTTATCACAGAGAATGTGCTGCAATGTCGGTGGGTTATCACAGAGAAAGTGCTGCACTGTTGGTGGGAGATCACAGAGAAAGTGCTGCACTGTCGGTGGGTTATCACAGGGAAAGTGGTGCACAGTCGACGGGTTGTCACAGGGAAAGTGCTGCACTGTCGGTGGGTTATCACAGTGAAAGTGTTGCACTGTCGGTCGGTTATCACAGGGAAAGTGCTGCACTGTCAGCAGGTTATCACAGGGAAAGTGCTGCACTGTCGGCGAGTTATCACAGGGAAAGTGCTGTTCTGTCGGTGGGCTGTCACAGGGAAAGTGCTGCACTGTCGGTGGGTTACCACAGGGAAAGTGCTGCACTGTCGGTGGGTTATCACAGAGAAAGTGCTGCACTGTCGGTGGTTTATCGTAGGGAAAGTGCGACACTGTCAGCAGGTTATCACAGGGAAACTGCTACACTGTCAGTGGGTTATCACAAGGAAAGTGCTGCACTGTCAGTGCGTTACCACAGGGAAAGTGCTGCACTGTCAGTGGGTTATCACAAGGAAAATGCTGCACTGTCGGCAAGTTATCACAGAGAAAGTGCTGCAATGTCGGTGGGTTATCACAGAGAAAGTGCTGCACTGTTGGTGGTCTATCACAGGGAAAGTGATTCACTGTCAGAGGGTTATCACAGGGAAAGTGCTGCACTGTCGGTGGGTTATCACAGAGAAAGTGCTGCACTGTCGGTGGGTTATCACAGAGAAAGTGCTGCACTGTCGGTGGGTTATCACAGGGAAAGTGCTGCACTGTCGGCGGGTTATCACAGAGAAAGTGCTGCACTATTGGTGGGTTATAGCGGGCAAAGTGCTGCACTGTTGGTGGGCTATCACAGGTTAAGTGCGGCACTGTCGGCGAGTTATCACAGACAAAATACTGCACTGTCGGCGAGTTATCACAGAGAAAGTGCTGTATTGTCGGTGAAATATCACAGGGAAAGTGCTGCAATGTCGGTGGGTTATCGCACGGAAAGTGCTGCACTGTCGGTGGGTTATCACTGGGAAAGGGCTGCACTGTCGGCGGGATATCACAGGGAAAGTGGTGCCCGGTGTTCGGGTTATCACTGAGACATTTCTGCACTGTTGGTGTATTATCGCAGGGCACGTTCTGCACAGTTGGCAGGATATCACAGAGAAAATGCTGCACTGTCGATGGGTTATCACACAGAAAGTGCTGCATTGTTGGTGGGATATCACAGGGAAAGTGATTCACTGTCAGAGGGTTATCACAGGGAAAGTGCTGCACTGTCGGTGGGTTATCACAGAGAAAGTGATTCACTGTCAGAGGGTTATCACAGGGAAAGTGCTGCAATGTCGGTGGGTTATCACAGAGAAAGTGCTGCACTGTTGGTGGTCGATCACAGGGAAAGTGATTCACTGTCAGAGGGTTATCACAGGGAAAGTGCGACACTGTCGGTGGGTTATCAAAGGGAAAGTGTTGCACTGTCGGTCGGTTATCACAGGGAAAGTGCTGCACTGTCAGCAGGTTATCAAAGGGAAAGTGCTGCACTGTCGGTGATTTATCGTAGGGATAGTGCTACACTGTCGGCGAGTTATCACAGGGAAAGTGCTGCTCTGTCGGTGGGCTGTCACAGGGAAAGTGATGCACTGTCAGTGGGTTATCACAAGGAAAGTGCTGCACTGTCGGCAAGTTATCACAGGGAAAGTGCTGCACTGTCGGTGGGTTATCGCAGAGAAAGTGCTGCACTGTTGGTGGTTTATGACAGAGAAAGTGCAGCACTGTTGGTGGGCTATCACAGGTTAAGTGCGGCACTGTCGGCGAGTTATCACAGACAAAATACTGCACAGTCGGCGAGTTATCACAGAGAAAGTGCTGTATTGTCGGTGAAATATCACAGGAAAAGTGCTGCACTGTCGGTGGGTTATCACTGGGAAAGGGCTGCACTGTCGGCGGGATATCACAGGGAAAGTGGTGCCCGGTGTTCGGGTTATCACTGAGACATTTCTGCACTGTTGGTGTATTATCGCAGGGCACGTTCTGCACAGTTGGCAGGATATCACAGAGAAAATGCTGCACTGTCGATGGGTTATCACACAGAAAGTGCTGCACTGTAGGTGGGATATCACAGGGAAAGTGCTGCACTGTCGATGGGTTATCACACAGAAAGTGCTGCACTGTAGGTGGGATATCACAGGGAAAGTGCTGCACTGTCGGTGGGTTATCACAGAGAAAGTGCTGCACTGTCGGTGGGTTATCACAGAGAAAGTGCTGCACTGTCGGTGGTTTATCGTAGGGAAAGTGCGACACTGTCAGCAGGTTATCACAGGGAAAGTGCTACACTGTCGGTGGGTTATCACAAGGAAAGTGCTGCACTGTCAGTGCGTTACCACAGGGAAAGTGCTGCACTGTCGGCAAGTTATCACAGAGAATGTGCTTCAATGTCGGTGGGTTATCACAGAGAAAGTGCTGCACTGTTGGTGGGAGATCACAGAGAAAGTGCTGCACTGTCGGTGGGTTATCACAGGGCACGTTCTGCGCAGTCGGTGTATTATCACAGGGCACGTTCTGCACAGTCGGTGTATTATCACAGGGCACGTTCTGCACTGTCGGCAGTTTTCACAGAGAAAATGTTGCACTGTCGATGGGTTATCACAGAGAAAGTGCTGCACTGTTGGTGGGTTTTCACAGAGAAAATGCTGCACTGTCGATGGGTTATCACAGGGAAAGTGCTGCACTGTCGGCGGGTTATCACAGGGAAAGTGCTGCACTGTCGGCAGGTTATCACAGAGAAAGTGCTGCACTATTGGTGGGTTATAGCGGGCAAAGTGCTGCACTGTTGGTGGGCTATCACAGGTTAAGTGCGGCACTGTCGGCGAGTTATCACAGACAAAATACTGCACAGTCGGCGAGTTATCACAGAGAAAGTGCTGTATTGTCGGTGAAATATCACAGGAAAAGTGCTGCAATGTCGGTGGGTTATCGCAGGGAAAGTGCTGCACTGTCGGTGGGTTATCACTGGGAAAGGGCTGCACTGTCGGCGGGATATCACAGGGAAAGTGGTGCCCGGTGTTCGGGTTATCACTGAGACATTTCTGCACTGTTGGTGTATTATCGCAGGGCACGTTCTGCACAGTTGGCAGGATATCACAGAGAAAATGCTGCACTGTCGATGGGTTATCACACAGAAAGTGCTGCACTGTAGGTGGGATATCACAGGGAAAGTGCTGCACTGTCGATGGGTTATCACACAGAAGGTGCTGCACTGTAGGTGGGATATCACAGGGAAAGTGCTGCACTGTCGGTGGGTTATCACAGAGAAAGTGCTGCACTGTCGGTGGGTTATCACAGAGAAAGTGCTGCACTGTCGGTGGTTTATCGTAGGGAAAGTGCGACACTGTCAGCAGGTTATCACAGGGAAAGTGCTACACTGTCGGTGGGTTATCACAAGGAAAGTGCTGCACTGTCAGTGCGTTACCACAGGGAAAGTGCTGCACTGTCGGCAAGTTATCACAGAGAATGTGCTGCAATGTCGGTGGGTTATCACAGAGAAAGTGCTGCACTGTTGGTGGGAGATCACAGAGAAAGTGCTGCACTGTCGGTGGGTTATCACAGGGAAAGTGGTGCACAGTCGACGGGTTGTCACAGGGAAAGTGCTGCACTGTCGGTGGGTTATCACAGTGAAAGTGTTGCACTGTCGGTCGGTTATCACAGGGAAAGTGCTGCACTGTCAGCAGGTTATCACAGGGAAAGTGCTGCACTGTCGGCGAGTTATCACAGGGAAAGTGCTGTTCTGTCGGTGGGCTGTCACAGGGAAAGTGCTGCACTGTCGGTGGGTTACCACAGGGAAAGTGCTGCACTGTCGGTGGGTTATCACAGAGAAAGTGCTGCACTGTCGGTGGTTTATCGTAGGGAAAGTGCGACACTGTCAGCAGGTTATCACAGGGAAACTGCTACACTGTCAGTGGGTTATCACTTGGAAAGTGCTGCACTGTCGGCTGGTTATCACAGGGAAAGTGCTGCACTGTCAGTGGGTTATCACAAGGAAAGTGCTGCACTGTCGGCAAGTTATCACAGGGAAAGTGCTGCACTGTCGGTGGGTTATCGCAGAGAAAGTGCTGCACTGTTGGTGGTTTATGACAGAGAAAGTGCAGCACTTTTGGTGGTCTAGCACAGGGAAAGTGCTGCACTGTCAGAGGGTTATCACAGGAAAGTGCTGCACTGTTAGAGGGTTATCACTTGGAAAGTGCTGCACTGTCGGCTGGTTATCACAGGGAAAGTGCTGCACTGTCAGAGGGTTATCACAGAGAAAGTGCTGCACTGTCGGTGGGTTATCACAGGGAAGTGCTGCACTGTCAGAGGGTTATCACAGCGAAAGTGCTGCACTGTCGGTGGGTTATCACAGGGAAGTGCTGCACTGTCAGAGGGTTATCACAGGGAAAGTGCTGCACTGTCGGCGGGTTATCACAGGGAAAGTTCTGCACTATCGGCGGGTTATCACAGGGAAAGTGCTGCACTGTCGGCGGGTTATCACAGGGAAAGTGCTTCACTGTCGGCGGGTTATCACAGGGAAAGTGCTGCACTGTCAGCGGATTATCGCATGGAAAGTGCTGCACTGTCGGTGGGTTATCACAGGGCACGTTCTGCGCAGTCGGTGTATTATCACAGGGCACGTTCTGCACAGTCGGTGTATTATCACAGGGCACGTTCTGCACTGTCGGCAGTTTTCACAGAGAAAATGTTGCACTGTCGATGGGTTATCACAGAGAAAGTGCTGCACTGTTGGTGGGTTTTCACAGAGAAAATGCTGCACTGTCGATGGGTTATCACAGGGAAAGTGCTGCACTGTCGGCGGGTTATCACAGGGAAAGTGCTGCACTGTCGGCAGGTTATCACAGAGAAAGTGCTGCACTATTGGTGGGTTATAGCGGGCAAAGTGCTGCACTGTTGGTGGGCTATCACAGGTTAAGTGCGGCACTGTCGGCGAGTTATCACAGACAAAATACTGCACAGTCGGCGAGTTATCACAGAGAAAGTGCTGTATTGTCGGTGAAATATCACAGGAAAAGTGCTGCAATGTCGGTGGGTTATCGCAGGGAAAGGGCTGCACTGTCGGTGGGTTATCACTGGGAAAGGGCTGCACTGTCGGCGGGATATCACAGGGAAAGTGGTGCCCGGTGTTCGGGTTATCACTGAGACATTTCTGCACTGTTGGTGTATTATCGCAGGGCACGTTCTGCACAGTTGGCAGGATATCACAGAGAAAATGCTGCACTGTCGATGGGTTATCACACAGAAAGTGCTGCACTGTAGGTGGGATATCACAGGGAAAGTGCTGCACTGTAGGTGGGATATCACAGGGAAAGTGCTGCACTGTCGGTGGGTTATCACAGAGAAAGTGCTGCACTGTCGGTGGGTTATCACAGAGAAAGTGCTGCACTGTCGGTGGTTTATCGTAGGGAAAGTGCGACACTGTCAGCAGGTTATCACAGGGAAAGTGCTACACTGTCGGTGGGTTATCACAAGGAAAGTGCTGCACTGTCAGTGCGTTACCACAGGGAAAGTGCTGCACTGTCGGCAAGTTATCACAGAGAATGTGCTGCAATGTCGGTGGGTTATCACAGAGAAAGTGCTGCACTGTTGGTGGGAGATCACAGAGAAAGTGCTGCACTGTCGGTGGGTTATCACAGGGAAAGTGGTGCACAGTCGACGGGTTGTCACAGGGAAAGTGCTGCACTGTCGGTGGGTTATCACAGTGAAAGTGTTGCACTGTCGGTCGGTTATCACAGGGAAAGTGCTGCACTGTCAGCAGGTTATCACAGGGAAAGTGCTGCACTGTCGGCGAGTTATCACAGGGAAAGTGCTGTTCTGTCGGTGGGCTGTCACAGGGAAAGTGCTGCACTGTCGGTGGGTTACCACAGGGAAAGTGCTGCACTGTCGGTGGGTTATCACAGAGAAAGTGCTGCACTGTCGGTGGTTTATCGTAGGGAAAGTGCGACACTGTCAGCAGGTTATCACAGGGAAACTGCTACACTGTCAGTGGGTTATCACAAGGAAAGTGCTGCACTGTCAGTGCGTTACCACAGGGAAAGTGCTGCACTGTCAGTGGGTTATCACAAGGAAAATGCTGCACTGTCGGCAAGTTATCACAGAGAAAGTGCTGCAATGTCGGTGGGTTATCACAGAGAAAGTGCTGCACTGTTGGTGGTCTATCACAGGGAAAGTGATTCACTGTCAGAGGGTTATCACAGGGAAAGTGCTGCACTGTCGGTGGGTTATCACAGAGAAAGTGCTGCACTGTCGGTGGGTTATCACAGAGAAAGTGCTGCACTGTCGGTGGGTTATCACAGGGAAAGTGCTGCACTGTCGGCGGGATATCACAGGGAAAGTGCTGCACTGTCGGTGTTTATCACAGAGAAAGTGCTGCACATTTGGTGGTCTATCACAGGGAAAGTGCTTCACTGTCAGAGGGTTATCACAGGGAAAGTGCTGCACTGTCGGTGGGTTATCACAGGGAAAGTGCTGCACTGTCGGTGGGTTATCACAGAGAAAGTGCTGCACTGTCAGAGGGTTATCACAGGGAAAGTGCTGCACTGTCAGAGGGTTATCACAGAGAAAGTGCTGCACTGTCGGTGGGTTATCACAGGGAAAGTGGTGCACTGTCGGCGGGTTGTCACAGAGAAAGTGCTGCACTGTCGGTGTGTTATCACAGAGAAAGTGCTGCACTGTCGGCGGGTTATCACAGGGAAAATGCTGCACTGTCAGGGGGTTATCACAGAGAAAATGCTGCATTGTCATAGGTTTATCACGGGGAAGATGCTGCACTGTCGGAGGATTATCACAGAGGAAGTGCTTCACTGTCGTAGGGTTATTACAGGGAAAGTGCGACACTGTCATTGGGTTATCACAGAGAAAGTGCTGCACTGTCGATTGGTTATCACAGGGAAAGTGGTGCACTGTCGGCGGGTTGTCACAGGGAAAGTGCTGCACTGTCGATGGGTTATCACAGAGAAAGTGGTGCACTGTCGGCAGGTTGTCACAGGGAAAGTGATGCACTGTCGATGGGTTATCACAGGGAAAGTGCTGCACTGTCGATGGGTTACCACAGGGAAAGTGCTGCACTGTCAGGGGGTTATCACAGAGAAAAGGCTGCACTCTCATAGGTTTATCACGGGGAAGATGCTGCACTGTCGTAGGATTATCACAGGGAAAGTGCGACACTGTCGGTGGGTTATCAAAGGGAAAGTGTTGCACTGTCGGTCGGTTATCACAGGGAAAGTGCTGCACTGTCAGCAGGTTATCAAAGGGAAAGTGCTGCACTGTCGGTGATTTATCGTAGGGATAGTGCTACACTGTCAGTGGGTTATCACAGGGAAAGTGCTGCACTGTCGGTGGGTTATCGCAGAGAAAGTGCTGCACTGTTGGTGGTTTATGACAGAGAAAGTGCAGCACTTTTGGTGGTCTATCACAGGGAAAGTGCTGCACTGTCAGAGGGTTATCACAGGAAAGTGCTGCACTGTGAGAGGGTTATCACTTGGAAAGTGCTGCACTGTCGGCTGGTTATCACAGGGAAAGTGCTGCACTGTCAGAGGGTTATCACAGAGAAAGTGCTGCACTGTCGGTGGGTTATCACAGGGAAGTGCTGCACTGTCAGAGGGTTATCACAGCGAAAGTGCTGCACTGTCGGTGGGTTATCACAGGGAAGTGCTGCACTGTCAGAGGGTTATCACAGGGAAAGTGCTGCACTGTCGGCGGGTTATCACAGGGAAAGTGCTGCACTGTCGGCGGATTATCGCATGGAAAGTGCTTCACTGTCGGTGGGTTATCAAAGAGAAACTGCTGCACTGTCGGTGTATTATCACAGGGCACGTTCTGCACAGTCGGTGTATTATCACAGGGCACGTTCTGCACTGTCGGCAGTTTTCACAGAGAAAATGTTGCTCTGTCGATGGGTTATCACAGAGAAAGTGCTGCACTGTTGGTGGGTTTTCACAGAGAAAATGCTGCACTGTCGATGGGTTATCACAGGGAAAGTGCTGCACTGTCGGCAGGTTATCACAGAGAAAGTGCTGCACTATTGGTGGGTTATAGCGGGCAAAGTGCTGCACTGTTGGTGGGCTATCACAGGTGAAGTGCGGCACTGTCGGCGAGTTATCACAGACAAAATACTGCACTGTCGGCGAGTTATCACAGAGAAAGTGCTGTATTGTCGGTGAAATATCACAGGGAAAGTGCTGCAATGTCGGTGGGTTATCGCAGGGAAAGTGCTGCACTGTCGGTGGGTTATCACTGGGAAAGGGCTGCACTGTCGGCGGGATATCACAGGGAAAGTGTTGCCCGGTGTTCGGGTTATCACTGAGACATTTCTGCACTGTTGGTGTATTATCGCAGGGCGCGTTCTGCACAGTTGGCAGGATATCACAGAGAAAATGCTGCACTGTCGATGGGTTATCACACAGAAACTGCTGCATTGTTGGTGGGATATCACAGGGAAAGTGATTCACTGTCAGAGGGTTATCACAGGGAAAGTGCTGCACTGTCGGTGGGTTATCACAGAGAAAGTGATTCACTGTCAGAGGGTTATCACAGGGAAAGTGCTGCAATGTCGGTGGGTTATCACAGAGAAAGTGCTGCACTGTTGGTGGTCTATCACAGGGAAAGTGATTCACTGTCAGAGGGTTATCACAGGGAAAGTGCGACACTGTCGGTGGGTTATCAAAGGGAAAATGTTGCACTGTCGGTCGGTTATCACAGGGAAAGTGCTGCACTGTCAGCAGGTTATCAAAGGGAAAGTGCTGCACTGTCGGTGATTTATCGTAGGGATAGTGCTACACTGTCGGCGGGTTATCACAGGGAAAGTGCTGCACTGTCAGAGGGTTATCACAGCGAAAGTGCTGCACTGTCGGTGGGTTATCACAGGGAAGTGCTGCACTGTCAGAGGGTTATCACAGGGAAAGTGCTGCACTGTCGGCGGGTTATCACAGGGAAAGTTCTGCACTGTCGGTGGGTTATCACAGGGAAAGTGCTGCACTGTCGGTGGGTTATCAAAGAGAAACTGCTGCACTGTCGGTGTATTATCACAGGGCACGTTCTGCACAGTCGGTGTATTATCACAGGGCACGTTCTGCACTGTCGGCAGTTTTCACAGAGAAAATGTTGCACTGTCGATGGGTTATCACAGGGAAAGTGCTGCACTGTCGGCGGGTTATCACAGGGAAAGTTCTGCACTATCGGCGGGTTATCACAGGGAAAGTGCTGCACTGTCGGTGGGTTATCAAAGAGAAACTGCTGCACTGTCGGTGTATTATCACAGGGCACGTTCTGCACTGTCGGTGTATTATCACAGGGCACGTTCTGCACAGTCGGTGTATTATCACAGGGCACGTTCTGCACTGTCGGCAGTTTTCACAGAGAAAATGTTGCACTGTCGATGGGTTATCACAGAGAAAGTGCTGCACTGTTGGTGGGTTTTCACAGAGAAAATGCTGCACTGTCGATGGGTTATCACAGGGAAAGTGCTGCACTGTCCGCGGGTTATCACAGGGAATGTGCTGCACTGTCGGCAGGTTATCACAGAGAAAGTGCTGCACTATTGGCGGGTTATAGCGGGCAAAGTGCTGCACTGTTGGTGGGCTATCACAGGTTAAGTGCGGCACTGTCGGCGAGTTATCACAGACAAAATACTGCACTGTCGGCGAGTTATCACAGAGAAAGTGCTGTATTGTCGGTGAAATATCACAGGGAAAGTGCTGCAATGTCGGTGGGTTATCGCAGGGAAAGTGCTGCACTGTCGGTGGGTTATCACTGGGAAAGGGCTGCACTGTCGGCGGGATATCACAGGGAAAGTGGTGCCCGGTGTTCGGGTTATCACTGAGACATTTCTGCACTGTTGGTGTATTATCGCAGGGCACGTTCTGCACAGTTGGCAGGATATCACAGAGAAAATGCTGCACTGTCGATGGGTTATCACACAGAAACTGCTGCATTGTTGGTGGGATATCACAGGGAAAGTGATTCACTGTCAGAGGGTTATCACAGGGAAAGTGCTGCACTGTCGGTGGGTTATCACAGAGAAAGTGATTCACTGTCAGAGGGTTATCACAGGGAAAGTGCTGCAATGTCGGTGGGTTATCACAGAGAAAGTGCTGCACTGTTGGTGGTCTATCACAGGGAAAGTGATTCACTGTCAGAGGGTTATCACAGGGAAAGTGCGACACTGTCGGTGGGTTATCAAAGGGAAAATGTTGCACTGTCGGTCGGTTATCACAGGGAAAGTGCTGCACTGTCAGCAGGTTATCAAAGGGAAAGTGCTGCACTGTCGGTGATTTATCGTAGGGATAGTGCTACACTGTCGGCGGGTTATCACAGGGAAAGTGCTGCACTGTCAGAGGGTTATCACAGCGAAAGTGCTGCACTGTCGGTGGGTTATCACAGGGAAGTGCTGCACTGTCAGAGGGTTATCACAGGGAAAGTGCTGCACTGTCGGCGGGTTATCACAGGGAAAGTGCTGCACTGTCGGCGGATTATCGCAGGGAAAGTGCTGCACTGTCGGTGGGTTATCAAAGAGAAACTGCTGCACTGTCGGTGTATTATCACAGGGCACGTTCTGCACAGTCGGTGTATTATCACAGGGCACGTTCTGCACTGTCGGCAGTTTTCACAGAGAAAATGTTGCACTGTCGATGGGTTATCACAGAGAAAGTGCTGCACTGTTGGTGGGTTTTCACAGAGAAAATGCTGCACTGTCGATGGGTTATCACAGGGAAAGTGCTGCACTGTCAGCGGGTTATCACAGGGAAAGTGCTGCACTGTCGGCAGGTTATCACAGAGAAAGTGCTGCACTATTGGTGGGTTATAGCGGGCAAAGTGCTGCACTGTTGGTGGGCTATCACAGGTTAAGTGCGGCACTGTCGGCGAGTTATCACAGACAAAATACTGCACTGTCGGCGAGTTATCACAGAGAAAGTGCTGTATTGTCGGTGAAATATCACAGGGAAAGTGCTGCAATGTCGGTGGGTTATCGCAGGGAAAGTGCTGCACTGTCGGTGGGTTATCACTGGGAAAGGGCTGCACTGTCGGCGGGATATCACAGGGAAAGTGGTGCCCGGTGTTCGGGTTATCACTGAGACATTTCTGCACTGTTGGTGTATTATCGCAGGGCACGTTCTGCACAGTTGGCAGGATATCACAGAGAAAATGCTGCACTGTCGATGGGTTATCACACAGAAAATGCTGCATTGTTGGTGGGATATCACAGGGAAAGTGATTCACTGTCAGAGGGTTATCACAGGGAAAGTGCTGCACTGTCGGTGGGTTATCACAGAGAAAGTGATTCACTGTCAGAGGGTTATCACAGGGAAAGTGCTGCAATGTCGGTGGGTTATCACAGAGAAAGTGCTGCACTGTTGGTGGTCTATCACAGGGAAAGTGATTCACTGTCAGAGGGTTATCACAGGGAAAGTGCGACACTGTCGGTGGGTTATCAAAGGGAAAATGTTGCACTGTCGGTCGGTTATCACAGGGAAAGTGCTGCACTGTCAGCAGGTTACCAAAGGGAAAGTGCTGCACTGTCGGTGATTTATCGTAGGGATAGTGCTACACTGTCGGCGGGTTATCACAGGGAAAGTGCTGCTCTGTCGGTGCGCTGTCACAGGGAAAGTGATGCACTGTCAGTGGGTTATCACAAGGAAAGTGCTGCACTGTCGGCAAGTTATCACAGGGAAAGTGCTGCACTGTCGGTGGGTTATCGCAGAGAAAGTGCTGCACTGTTGGTGGTTTATGACAGAGAAAGTGCAGCACTTTTGGTGGTCTATCACAGGGAAAGTGCTGCACTGTCAGAGGGTTATCACAGGAAAGTGCTGCACTGTTAGAGGGTTATCACTTGGAAAGTGCTGCACTGTCGGCTGGTTATCACAGGGAAAGTGCTGCACTGTCAGAGGGTTATCACAGAGAAAGTGCTGCACTGTCGGTGGGTTATCACAGGGAAGTGCTGCACTGTCAGAGGGTTATCACAGCGAAAGTGCTGCACTGTCGGTGGGTTATCACAGGGAAGTGCTGCACTGTCAGAGGGTTATCACAGGGAAAGTGCTGCACTGTCGGCGGGTTATCACAGGGAAAGTTCTGCACTATCGGCGGGTTATCACAGGGAAAGTGCTGCACTGTCGGTGTATTATCACAGGGCACGTTCTGCACTGTCGGCAGTTTTCACAGAGAAAATGTTGCACTGTCGATGGGTTATCACAGAGAAAGTGCTGCACTGTTGGTGGGTTTTCACAGAGAAAATGCTGCACTGTCGATGGGTTATCACAGGGAAAGTGCTGCACTGTCCGCGGGTTATCACAGGGAAAGTGCTGCACTATTGGTGGGTTATAGCGGGCAAAGTGCTGCACTGTTGGTGGGCTATCACAGGTTAAGTGCGGCACTGTCGGCGAGTTATCACAGACAAAATACTGCACTGTCGGCGAGTTATCACAGAGAAAGTGCTGTATTGTCGGTGAAATATCACAGGAAAAGTGCTGCAATGTCGGTGGGTTATCGCAGGGAAAGTGCTGCACTGTCGGTGGGTTATCACTGGGAAAGGGCTGCACTGTCGGCGGGATATCACAGGGAAAGTGGTGCCCGGTGTTCGGGTTATCACTGAGACATTTCTGCACTGTTGGTGTATTATCGCAGGGCACGTTCTGCACAGTTGGCAGGATATCACAGAGAAAATGCTGCACTGTCGATGGGTTATCACACAGAAAGTGCTGCATTGTTGGTGGGATATCACAGGGAAAGTGCTGCACTGTCAATGGGTTATCACAGAGAAAATGCTGCACTGTCATAGGGTTATCACAGAGAAAGTGCTGAACTATCGTAGGGTTATCACAGAGAAAGTGCTGCACTGAAGGAGAGTTATCACGGAGAATCTGCTGCACTGTCTGAGGGTTTTCACAGAAAAAACTGCTGCACTGTCGGCGGGTTATCACAGAGAAAGAGCAGCACTGTCGGTGGTTTATCACAGGGAAAGTGCTGCACTGTCAGAGGGTTATCATAGAGAAAGTGCTGCATTTCAGAGGGTTATCACATAGAAAATGCTGCACTGTCGGCGGGTTATCACAGGGAAATTGCTGCACTGTCAGAGGGTTATCACAGGGAAAGTGCTGCACTGTCAGAGGGTTATCACAGGGAAAGTGCTGCACTGTCGGCGGGTTATCACAGGGCAAGTGCTGCACTGTCGATCGGTTACCACAGGGTAAGTGCTGCACTGTCAGTGGGTTAACACAGATGAATTGCTGCACTGTCGCAAGGATATCACAGAGAAAGTGCTGCACTGTCAGCCGGGTATCACAGAGACGTTTCTGCACAGTCGGTGTATTATCACAGGGCACGTTCTGCACAGTCGGCAGGTTATCACAGAGAAAGTGCTGCACTGTCGATGGGTTATCACACAGAAAATGCTGCACTGTTGGTGGGATATCACAGGGAAAGTGCTGCACTGTCGGTGGGTTATCACAGGGAAAGTGCTGCACTGTCGACGGGTTATCACAGAGACATTTCTACACTGTCGGTGTATTATCACAGGGCACGCTCTGCACAGTCGGCAGGTTATCACAGAGAAAATGCTGCACTGTCGGTAGGTTATCACAGAGAAAGTGCTGCACTGTCGGTGGGTTATCACAGAGAAAGTGCTGCACTGTCGGTGGGTTATCACAGGGAAAGTGCTGCACTGTCGGCAGGTTATCACAGGGAAAGTGCTGCACTGTCGGCGAGTTATCACAGGGAAAGTGCTGCACTGTCGGCGGGTTATCACGGGGAAAGTGCTGCACTGTCGGTGGATTATCACAGGGAGAGTGCTGCACTGTCAGAGGGTTATCACAGAGAAAGTGCTGCACTGTCGGCGGGTTCTCACGGGGAAAGTGCTGCACTGTCGGTGGGTTATCACAGGGAAAGTGCTGCACTGTCGGCAGGTTATCACAGGGAAAGTGCTGCACTGTCGGCGAGTTATCACAGAGAAAGTGCTGCACTGTCGGTGGGTTATCACAGAGAAAGTGCTGCACTGTCGGTGGGTTATCACAGGGAAAGTGCTGGATGTCAGTGGTTTATCACAGGGAAAGTGCTGCACTGTCGGTGGGTTATCACAGGGAAAGTGCTGCACTGTCGGCGAGTTATCACAGAGAAAGTGCTGCACTGTTGGCAGGTTAGGACAGAGAAAGTGCGGCACTGTCTGAGGGTTAGGACAGAGAACGTGCTGCACTGTCAGTGGGTTATCACAGATGAATTGCTGCACTGTCGCCAGGATATCACAGAGAAAGTGCTGCACTGTCAGCCGGGTATCACAGAGACGTTTCTGCACAGTCGGTGTATTATCACAGGGCACGTTCTGCACAGTCGGCAGGTTATCACAGAGAAAGTGGTGCACTGTCGATGGGTTATCACACAGAAAATGCTGCACTGTTGGTGGGATATCACAGGGAAAGTGCTGCACTGTCGGTGGGTTATCACAGGGAAAGTGCTGCACTGTCGGCGAGTTATCACAGAGAAAGTGCTGCACTGTCGGTGGGTTATCACAGGGAAAGTGCTGCACTGTCAGCGGGTTTTCACATAGAAAATGCTGCACTGTCGGTGGGTTATCACAGGGAAAGTGCTGCACTGTCGGTGGGTTATCACAGGGCAAGTGCTGCACTGTCAGCGGGTTATCACAGGGAAAGTGCTGCACTGTCAGCGGGTTATCACAGAGAAAGTGCTGCACGTTAGCGGGTTATCACAGAGAAAGTGCTGCACGTTAGCGGGTTATCACATAGAAAATGCTGCACTGTCAATGGGTTATCACATAGAAAATGCTGCACTGTCGGTGGGTTATCACAGAGAAAGTGCTGCACTGTCGGTGGGTTATCACAGAGAAAGTGCTGCACTGTCTGTGGGTTATCACAGGGAAAGTGCTGCACAGTCGGTGGGTTATCACAGGGAAAGTGCTGCACAGTCGGTGGGTTATCACAGGCGAAGTGTTGCACTGTCGGTGGGTTATCACAGGGAAAGTGCTGCACTGTCGGGGGTTATCACAGAGAAAGTGCTGCACTGTCGGTGGGTTATCACAGGGAAAGTGCTGCACTGTCGGTGGGTTACCACAGAGAAAGTGCTGCACTGTCGGTGGGTTATCACAGAGAAAGTGCTGCACTGTCGGTGGGTTATCACAGGGAAATTGCTTCACTGTCGGTGGGTTATCACAGGGAAAGTGCTGCACTGTCGGTGGGTTATCACAGAGAAAGTGCTGCACTGTCGGTGGGTTATCACAGGGAAAGTGCTGCACTGTCGGTGGGTTATCACAGAGAAAGTGCTGCACTGTCAGCAGTTTATCACAGAGAAAGTGCTGCACTGTCGGTGGGTTATCACAGAGAAAGTGCTGCACTGTCGGTGGGTTATCACAGGGAAAGTGCTGCACTGTCGGTGGGTTATCACAGGGAAAGTGCTGCACTGTCGGTGGGTTATCACAGGGAAAGTGCTTCACTGTCGGTGGGTTATCACAGAGAAAGTGCTGCACTGTCAGCAGTTTATCACAGAGAAAGTGCTGCACTGTCGGTAGGTTAACACAGAGAAAGTGCTGCACTGTTGGTGGGTTACCACAGGGAAAGTGCTTCACTGTCGGTGGTTTATCACAGAGAAAGTGCTGCATTGCGGTGGGTTTCCACAGGGAAAGTGCTGCACTGTCGGTGGGTTAACACAAAGAAAGTGCTGCACTGTCGGCAGGTTATCACAGAGAAAGTGCTGCACTGCGGTGGGTTTCCACAGGGAAAGTGCTGCACTGTTGGTGGGTTAACACAGAGAAAGTGCTGTACGGTCGGCAGGTTATCACAGGGAAAGTGCTGCACTGTCGGCAGGTTATCACAGAGAAAGTGCTGTACTGTCGGCAGGTTATCACAGAGAAAGTGCTGTACTGTCGGCAGGTTATCACAGGGAAAGTGCTGCACTGTCGGTGGGTTATCACAGAGAAAGTGCTGCACTGTCGGCGGGTTATCACAGAGAAAGTGCTGCACTGTCGGCGAGTTATCACAGAGAAAGTGCTGCACTGATGGCAGGTTAGGACAGAGAAAGTGCGGCACTGTCTGAGGGTTAGGACAGAGAACGTGCTGCACTGTCAGTGGGTTATCACAGATGAAATGCTGCACTGTCGCCAGGATATCACAGAGAAAGTGCTGCACTGTCAGCCGGGTATCACAGAGACGTTTCTGCACAGTCGGTGTATTATCACAGGGCACGTTCTGCACAGTCGGCAGGTTATCACAGAGAAAGTGGTGCACTGTCGATGGGTTATCACACAGAAAATGCTGCACTGTTGGTGGGATATCACAGGGAAAGTGCTGCACTGTCGGTGGGTTATCACAGGGAAAGTGCTGCACTGTCGGCGAGTTATCACAGAGAAAGTGCTGCACTGTCGGTGGGTTATCACAGGGAAAGTGCTGCACTGTCAGCGGGTTTTCACATAGAAAATGCTGCACTGTCGGTGGGTTATCACAGGGAAAGTGCTGCACTGTCGGTGGGTTATCACAGGGCAAGTGCTGCACTGTCAGCGGGTTATCACAGGGAAAGTGCTGCACTGTCAGCGGGTTATCACAGAGAAAGTGCTGCACGTTAGCGGGTTATCACAGAGAAAGTGCTGCACGTTAGCGGGTTATCACATAGAAAATGCTGCACTGTCAATGGGTTATCACATAGAAAATGCTGCACTGTCGGTGGGTTATCACAGAGAAAGTCCTGCACTGTCGGTGGGTTATCACAGAGAAAGTGCTGCACTGTCTGTGGGTTATCACAGGGAAAGTGCTGCACAGTCGGTGGGTTATCACAGGGAAAGTGCTGCACAGTCGGTGGGTTATCACAGGCGAAGTGTTGCACTGTCGGTGGGTTATCACAGAGAAAGTGCTGCACTGTCGGTGGGTTATCACAGAGAAAGTGCTGCACTGTCGGTGGGTTATCACAGGGAAAGTGCTGCACAGTCGGTGGGTTACCACAGAGAAAGTGCTGCACTGTCGGTGGGTTATCACAGAGAAAGTGCTGCACTGTCGGTGGGTTATCACAGGGAAATTGCTTCACTGTCGGTGGGTTATCACAGGGAAAGTGCTGCACTGTCGGTGGGTTATCACAGAGAAAGTGCTGCACTGTCGGTGGGTTATCACAGGGAAAGTGCTGCACTGTCGGTGGGTTATCACAGAGAAAGTGCTGCACTGTCAGCAGTTTATCACAGAGAAAGTGCTGCACTGTCGGTAGGTTAACACAGAGAAAGTGCTGCACTGTTGGTGGGTTACCACAGGGAAAGTGCTTCTCTGTCGGTGGGTTATCACAGAGAAAGTGCTGCACTGTCAGCAGTTTATCACAGAGAAAGTGCTGCACTGTCGGTAGGTTAACACAGAGAAAGTGCTGCACTGTTGGTGGGTTACCACAGGGAAAGTGCTTCTCTGTCGGTGGGTTATCACAGGGAAACTGCTGAACTGTCGGTGGGTTATCACAGGGAAAGTGCTGCACTGTCGGTGGGTCAACACAGAGAAAGTGCTGCACTGTCGGCAGGTTATCACAGAGAAAGTGCTGCACTGCGGTGGGTTTCCACAGGGAAAGTGCTGTACTGTCGGCAGGTTATCACAGGAAAAGTGCTGCACTGTCGGCAGGTTATCACAGAGAAAGTGCTGTACTGTCGGCAGGTTATCACAGAGAAAGTGCTGTACTGTCGGCAGGTTATCACAGGGAAAGTGCTGCACTGTCGGTGGGTTATCACAGAGAAAGTGCTGCACTGTCGGCGGGTTATCACAGAGAAAGTGCTGCACTGTCGGCGAGTTATCACAGAGAAAGTGCTGCACTGTTGGCAGGTTAGGACAGAGAAAGTGCGGCACTGTCTGAGGGTTAGGACAGAGAACGTGCTGCACTGTCAGTGGGTTATCACAGATGAATTGCTGCACTGTCGCCAGGATATCACAGAGAAAGTGCTGCACTGTCAGCCGGGTATCACAGAGACGTTTCTGCACAGTCGGTGTATTATCACAGGGCACGTTCTGCACAGTCGGCAGGTTATCACAGAGAAAGTGGTGCACTGTTGGCAGGTTAGGACAGAGAAAGTGCGGCACTGTCAGTGGGTTATCACAGAGAAAGTGCTGTACTGTCGGCAGGTTATCACAGGAAAAGTGCTGCACTGTCGGCAGGTTATCACAGGAAAAGTGCTGCACTGTCGGTGGGTTATCACAGAGAAAGTGCTGTACTGTCGGCAGGTTATCACAGGAAAAGTGCTGCACTGTCGGCAGGTTATCACAGAGAAAGTGCTGCACTGTCGGCAGGTTATCACAGGGAAAGTGCTGCACTGTCGGTGGGTTATCACAGAGAAAGTGCTGCACTGTCGGCGGGTTATCACAGAGAAAGTGCTGCACTGTCGGCAGGTTATCACAGAGAAAGTGCTGCACTGTCGGCAGGTTATCACAGAGAAAGTGCTGCACTGTCGATCGGTTACCACAGGGTAAGTGCTGCACTGTCAGTGGGTTAACACAGATGAATTGCTGCACTGTCGCCAGGATATCACAGAGAAAGTGCTGCACTGTCAGCCGGGTATCACAGAGACGTTTCTGCACAGTCGGTGTATTATCACAGGGCACGTTCTGCACAGTCGGCAGGTTATCACAGAGAAAGTGCTGCACTGTTGGTGGGATATCACAGGGAAAGTGCTGCACTGTCGGTGGGTTATCACAGGGAAAGTGCTGCACTGTCGGTGAGTTATCACAGAGAAAGTGCTGCACTGTCGGTGGGTTATCACAGAGAAAGTGCTGCACTGTCGGTGGGTTATCACAGGGCACGTTCTGCACAGTCGGCAGGTTATCACAGAGAAAGTGCTGCACTGTTGGTGGGATATCACAGGGAAAGTGCTGCACTGTCGGTGGGTTATCACAGGGAAAGTGCTGCACTGTCGGCGAGTTATCACAGAGAAAGTGCTGCACTGTCGGTGGGTTATCACAGGGCACGTTCTGCACAGTCGGCAGGTTATCACAGAGAAAGTGCTGCACTGTTGGTGGGATATCACAGGGAAAGTGCTGCACTGTCGGCGAGTTATCACAGAGAAAGTGCTGCACTGTCGGTGGGTTATCACAGAGAAAGTGCTGCACTGTCGGTGGGTTATCACAGGGCAAGTGCTGCACTGTCAGCGGGTTATCACAGAGAAAGTGCTGCACTGTCAGCGGGTTTTCACATAGAAAATGCTGCACTGTCGGTGGGTTATCACAGGGAAAGTGCTGCACTGTCGGTGGGTTATCACAGGGCAAGTGCTGCACTGTCAGCGGGTTATCACAGAGAAAGTGCTGCACTGTCAGCGGGTTATCACATAGAAAATGCTGCACTGTCGGTGGGTTATCACAGAGAAAGTGCTGCACTGTCAGCGGGTTATCACAGAGAAAGTGCTGCACTGTCAGCGGGTTATCACATAGAAAATGCTGCACTGTCGGTGGGTTATCACAGAGAAAGTGCTGCACTGTCAGCGGGTTATCACAGGGAAAGTGCTGCACTGTCAGCGGGTTATCACAGGGCAAGTGCTGCACTGTCAGGGGGTTATCACAGGGAAAGTGCTGCACTGTCGGCGAGTTATCACAGAGAAAGTGCTGCACTGTCGGTGGATTATCACAGGGAGAGTGCTGCACTGTCGGTGGGTTATCACAGGGAAAGTGCTGGATGTCAGTAGTTTATCACAGGGAAAGTGCTGCACTGTCAGTGGTTTATCACAGGGAAAGTGCTGCACTGTCGGTGGGTTATCACAGGGAAAGTGCTGCACTGTCGATGGGTTATCACAGGGAAAGTGCTGCACTGTCGGTGGGTTATCACAGGGAAAGTGCTGCACTGTCAGCAGTTTATCACAGAGAAAGTGCTGCACTGTCGGTGGGTTATCACAGAGAAAGTGCTGCACTGTCGGTGGGTTATCACAGGGAAAGTGCTGCACTGTCGGTGGGTTATCACAGGGAAAGTGCTGCACTGTCGGTGGGTTATCACAGGGAAAGTGCTTCACTGTCGGTGGGTTATCACAGAGAAAGTGCTGCACTGTCAGCAGTTTATCACAGAGAAAGTGCTGCACTGTCGGTAGGTTAACACAGAGAAAGTGCTGCACTGTTGGTGGGTTACCACAGGGAAAGTGCTTCACTGTCGGTGGTTTATCACAGAGAAAGTGCTGCATTGCGGTGGGTTTCCACAGGGAAAGTGCTGCACTGTCGGTGGGTTAACACAAAGAAAGTGCTGCACTGTCGGCAGGTTATCACAGAGAAAGTGCTGCACTGCGGTGGGTTTCCACAGGGAAAGTGCTGCACTGTTGGTGGGTTAACACAGAGAAAGTGCTGTACGGTCGGCAGGTTATCACAGGGAAAGTGCTGCACTGTCGGCAGGTTATCACAGAGAAAGTGCTGTACTGTCGGCAGGTTATCACAGAGAAAGTGCTGTACTGTCGGCAGGTTATCACAGGGAAAGTGCTGCACTGTCGGTGGGTTATCACAGAGAAAGTGCTGCACTGTCGGCGGGTTATCACAGAGAAAGTGCTGCACTGTCGGCGAGTTATCACAGAGAAAGTGCTGCACTGATGGCAGGTTAGGACAGAGAAAGTGCGGCACTGTCTGAGGGTTAGGACAGAGAACGTGCTGCACTGTCAGTGGGTTATCACAGATGAAATGCTGCACTGTCGCCAGGATATCACAGAGAAAGTGCTGCACTGTCAGCCGGGTATCACAGAGACGTTTCTGCACAGTCGGTGTATTATCACAGGGCACGTTCTGCACAGTCGGCAGGTTATCACAGAGAAAGTGGTGCACTGTCGATGGGTTATCACACAGAAAATGCTGCACTGTTGGTGGGATATCACAGGGAAAGTGCTGCACTGTCGGTGGGTTATCACAGGGAAAGTGCTGCACTGTCGGCGAGTTATCACAGAGAAAGTGCTGCACTGTCGGTGGGTTATCACAGGGAAAGTGCTGCACTGTCAGCGGGTTTTCACATAGAAAATGCTGCACTGTCGGTGGGTTATCACAGGGAAAGTGCTGCACTGTCGGTGGGTTATCACAGGGCAAGTGCTGCACTGTCAGCGGGTTATCACAGGGAAAGTGCTGCACTGTCAGCGGGTTATCACAGAGAAAGTGCTGCACGTTAGCGGGTTATCACAGAGAAAGTGCTGCACGTTAGCGGGTTATCACATAGAAAATGCTGCACTGTCAATGGGTTATCACATAGAAAATGCTGCACTGTCGGTGGGTTATCACAGAGAAAGTCCTGCACTGTCGGTGGGTTATCACAGAGAAAGTGCTGCACTGTCTGTGGGTTATCACAGGGAAAGTGCTGCACAGTCGGTGGGTTATCACAGGGAAAGTGCTGCACAGTCGGTGGGTTATCACAGGCGAAGTGTTGCACTGTCGGTGGGTTATCACAGAGAAAGTGCTGCACTGTCGGTGGGTTATCACAGAGAAAGTGCTGCACTGTCGGTGGGTTATCACAGGGAAAGTGCTGCACAGTCGGTGGGTTACCACAGAGAAAGTGCTGCACTGTCGGTGGGTTATCACAGAGAAAGTGCTGCACTGTCGGTGGGTTATCACAGGGAAATTGCTTCACTGTCGGTGGGTTATCACAGGGAAAGTGCTGCACTGTCGGTGGGTTATCACAGAGAAAGTGCTGCACTGTCGGTGGGTTATCACAGGGAAAGTGCTGCACTGTCGGTGGGTTATCACAGAGAAAGTGCTGCACTGTCAGCAGTTTATCACAGAGAAAGTGCTGCACTGTCGGTAGGTTAACACAGAGAAAGTGCTGCACTGTTGGTGGGTTACCACAGGGAAAGTGCTTCTCTGTCGGTGGGTTATCACAGAGAAAGTGCTGCACTGTCAGCAGTTTATCACAGAGAAAGTGCTGCACTGTCGGTAGGTTAACACAGAGAAAGTGCTGCACTGTTGGTGGGTTACCACAGGGAAAGTGCTTCTCTGTCGGTGGGTTATCACAGGGAAACTGCTGAACTGTCGGTGGGTTATCACAGGGAAAGTGCTGCACTGTCGGTGGGTCAACACAGAGAAAGTGCTGCACTGTCGGCAGGTTATCACAGAGAAAGTGCTGCACTGCGGTGGGTTTCCACAGGGAAAGTGCTGTACTGTCGGCAGGTTATCACAGGAAAAGTGCTGCACTGTCGGCAGGTTATCACAGAGAAAGTGCTGTACTGTCGGCAGGTTATCACAGAGAAAGTGCTGTACTGTCGGCAGGTTATCACAGGGAAAGTGCTGCACTGTCGGTGGGTTATCACAGAGAAAGTGCTGCACTGTCGGCGGGTTATCACAGAGAAAGTGCTGCACTGTCGGCGAGTTATCACAGAGAAAGTGCTGCACTGTTGGCAGGTTAGGACAGAGAAAGTGCGGCACTGTCTGAGGGTTAGGACAGAGAACGTGCTGCACTGTCAGTGGGTTATCACAGATGAATTGCTGCACTGTCGCCAGGATATCACAGAGAAAGTGCTGCACTGTCAGCCGGGTATCACAGAGACGTTTCTGCACAGTCGGTGTATTATCACAGGGCACGTTCTGCACAGTCGGCAGGTTATCACAGAGAAAGTGGTGCACTGTTGGCAGGTTAGGACAGAGAAAGTGCGGCACTGTCAGTGGGTTATCACAGAGAAAGTGCTGTACTGTCGGCAGGTTATCACAGGAAAAGTGCTGCACTGTCGGCAGGTTATCACAGGAAAAGTGCTGCACTGTCGGTGGGTTATCACAGAGAAAGTGCTGTACTGTCGGCAGGTTATCACAGGAAAAGTGCTGCACTGTCGGCAGGTTATCACAGAGAAAGTGCTGCACTGTCGGCAGGTTATCACAGGGAAAGTGCTGCACTGTCGGTGGGTTATCACAGAGAAAGTGCTGCACTGTCGGCGGGTTATCACAGAGAAAGTGCTGCACTGTCGGCAGGTTATCACAGAGAAAGTGCTGCACTGTCGGCAGGTTATCACAGAGAAAGTGCTGCACTGTCGATCGGTTACCACAGGGTAAGTGCTGCACTGTCAGTGGGTTAACACAGATGAATTGCTGCACTGTCGCCAGGATATCACAGAGAAAGTGCTGCACTGTCAGCCGGGTATCACAGAGACGTTTCTGCACAGTCGGTGTATTATCACAGGGCACGTTCTGCACAGTCGGCAGGTTATCACAGAGAAAGTGCTGCACTGTTGGTGGGATATCACAGGGAAAGTGCTGCACTGTCGGTGGGTTATCACAGGGAAAGTGCTGCACTGTCGGTGAGTTATCACAGAGAAAGTGCTGCACTGTCGGTGGGTTATCACAGAGAAAGTGCTGCACTGTCGGTGGGTTATCACAGGGCACGTTCTGCACAGTCGGCAGGTTATCACAGAGAAAGTGCTGCACTGTTGGTGGGATATCACAGGGAAAGTGCTGCACTGTCGGTGGGTTATCACAGGGAAAGTGCTGCACTGTCGGCGAGTTATCACAGAGAAAGTGCTGCACTGTCGGTGGGTTATCACAGGGCACGTTCTGCACAGTCGGCAGGTTATCACAGAGAAAGTGCTGCACTGTTGGTGGGATATCACAGGGAAAGTGCTGCACTGTCGGCGAGTTATCACAGAGAAAGTGCTGCACTGTCGGTGGGTTATCACAGAGAAAGTGCTGCACTGTCGGTGGGTTATCACAGGGCAAGTGCTGCACTGTCAGCGGGTTATCACAGAGAAAGTGCTGCACTGTCAGCGGGTTTTCACATAGAAAATGCTGCACTGTCGGTGGGTTATCACAGGGAAAGTGCTGCACTGTCGGTGGGTTATCACAGGGCAAGTGCTGCACTGTCAGCGGGTTATCACAGAGAAAGTGCTGCACTGTCAGCGGGTTATCACATAGAAAATGCTGCACTGTCGGTGGGTTATCACAGAGAAAGTGCTGCACTGTCAGCGGGTTATCACAGAGAAAGTGCTGCACTGTCAGCGGGTTATCACATAGAAAATGCTGCACTGTCGGTGGGTTATCACAGAGAAAGTGCTGCACTGTCAGCGGGTTATCACAGGGAAAGTGCTGCACTGTCAGCGGGTTATCACAGGGCAAGTGCTGCACTGTCAGGGGGTTATCACAGGGAAAGTGCTGCACTGTCGGCGAGTTATCACAGAGAAAGTGCTGCACTGTCGGTGGATTATCACAGGGAGAGTGCTGCACTGTCGGTGGGTTATCACAGGGAAAGTGCTGGATGTCAGTAGTTTATCACAGGGAAAGTGCTGCACTGTCAGTGGTTTATCACAGGGAAAGTGCTGCACTGTCGGTGGGTTATCACAGGGAAAGTGCTGCACTGTCGATGGGTTATCACAGGGAAAGTGCTGCACTGTCGGTGGGTTATCACAGGGAAAGTGCTGCACTGTCGGTGGGTTATCACAGGGAAAGTGCTGCACTGTCGGTAGGTTAACACAGAGAAAGTGCTGCACTGTTGGTGGGTTACCACAGGGAAAGTGCTTCTCTGTCGGTGGGTTATCACAGAGAAAGTGCTGCACTGTCAGCAGTTTATCACAGAGAAAGTGCTGCACTGTCGGTAGGTTAACACAGAGAAAGTGCTGCACTGTCGGTGGGTTACCACAGGGAAAGTGCTTCTCTGTCGGTGGGTTATCACAGGGAAAGTGCTGCACTGTCGGTGGGTTATCACAGGGAAAGTGCTGCACTGTCGGTGGGTCAACACAGAGAAAGTGCTGCACTGTCGGCAGGTTATCACAGAGAAAGTGCTGCACTGCGGTGGCTTTCCACAGGGAAAGTGCTGTACTGTCGGCAGGTTATCACAGGAAAAGTGCTGCACTGTCGGCAGGTTATCACAGAGAAAGTGCTGTACTGTCGGCAGGTTATCACAGAGAAAGTGCTGTACTGTCGGCAGGTTATCACAGGGAAAGTGCTGCACTGTCGGTGGGTTATCACAGAGAAAGTGCTGCACTGTCGGCGGGTTATCACAGAGAAAGTGCTGCACTGTCGGCGAGTTATCACAGAGAAAGTGCTGCACTGTTGGCAGGTTAGGACAGAGAAAGTGCGGCACTGTCTGAGGGTTAGGACAGAGAACGTGCTGCACTGTCAGTGGGTTATCACAGATGAATTGCTGCACTGTCGCCAGGATATCACAGAGAAAGTGCTGCACTGTCAGCCGGGTATCACAGAGACGTTTCTGCACAGTCGGTGTATTATCACAGGGCACGTTCTGCACAGTCGGCAGGTTATCACAGAGAAAGTGGTGCACTGTCGATGGGTTATCACACAGAAAATGCTGCACTGTTGGTGGGATATCACAGGGAAAGTGCTGCACTGTCGGTGGGTTATCACAGGGAAAGTGCTGCACTGTCGGCGAGTTATCACAGAGAAAGTGCTGCACTGTCGGTGGGTTATCACAGGGAAAGTGCTGCACTGTCAGCGGGTTTTCACATAGAAAATGCTGCACTGTCGGTGGGTTATCACAGGGAAAGTGCTGCACTGTCGGTGGGTTATCACAGGGCAAGTGCTGCACTGTCAGCGGGTTATCACAGGGAAAGTGCTGCACTGTCAGCGGGTTATCACAGAGAAAGTGCTGCACGTTAGCGGGTTATCACAGAGAAAGTGCTGCACGTTAGCGGGTTATCACATAGAAAATGCTGCACTGTCAATGGGTTATCACATAGAAAATGCTGCACTGTCGGTGGGTTATCACAGAGAAAGTGCTGCACTGTCGGTGGGTTATCACAGAGAAAGTGCTGCACTGTCTGTGGGTTATCACAGGGAAAGTGCTGCACAGTCGGTGGGTTATCACAGGGAAAGTGCTGCACAGTCGGTGGGTTATCACAGGCGAAGTGTTGCACTGTCGGTGGGTTATCACAGGGAAAGTGCTGCACTGTCGGGGGTTATCACAGAGAAAGTGCTGCACTGTCGGTGGGTTATCACAGGGAAAGTGCTGCACTGTCGGTGGGTTACCACAGAGAAAGTGCTGCACTGTCGGTGGGTTATCACAGAGAAAGTGCTGCACTGTCGGTGGGTTATCACAGGGAAATTGCTTCACTGTCGGTGGGTTTTCACATAGAAAATGCTGCACTGTCGGTGGGTTATCACAGGGAAAGTGCTGCACTGTCGGTGGGTTATCACAGGGAAAGTGCTGCACTGTCGGGGGTTATCACAGAGAAAGTGCTGCACTGTCGGTGGGTTATCACAGGGAAAGTGCTGCACTGTCGGTGGGTTACCACAGAGAAAGTGCTGCACTGTCGGTGGGTTATCACAGAGAAAGTGCTGCACTGTCGGCAGGTTATCACAGAGAAAGTGCTGTACTGTCGGCAGGTTATCACAGGAAAAGTGCTGCACTGTCGGTGGGTTATCACAGAGAAAGTGCTGTACTGTCGGCAGGTTATCACAGGAAAAGTGCTGCACTGTCGGTGGGTTATCACAGAGAAAGTGCTGCACTGTCGGCGGGTTATCACAGGGAAAGTGCCGCACTGTCGGTGGATTATCACAGAGAAAGTGCTGCACTGTCGGCAGGTTATCACAGGGAAAGTGCTGCACTGTCGGTGGGTTATCACAGAGAAAGTGCTGCACTGTCGGTGGGTTATCACAGAGAAAATGCTGCACTGTCGGTAGGTTATCACAGAGAAAGTGCTGCACTGTCGGTGGGTTATCACAGAGAAAGTGCTGCACTGTCGGTGGGTTATCACAGGGAAAGTGCTGCACTGTCGGCAGGTTATCACAGGGAAAGTGCTGCACTGTCGGCGAGTTATCACAGGGAAAGTGCTGCACTGTCGGCGGGTTATCACGGGGAAAGTGCTGCACTGTCGGTGGATTATCACAGGGAGAGTGCTGCACTGTCAGAGGGTTATCACAGAGAAAGTGCTGCACTGTCGGCGGGTTCTCACGGGGAAAGTGCTGCACTGTCGGTGGGTTATCACAGGGAAAGTGCTGCACTGTCGGCAGGTTATCACAGGGAAAGTGCTGCACTGTCGGCGAGTTATCACAGAGAAAGTGCTGCACTGTCGGTGGGTTATCACAGAGAAAGTGCTGCACTGTCGGTGGGTTATCACAGGGAAAGTGCTGGATGTCAGTGGTTTATCACAGGGAAAGTGCTGCACTGTCGGTGGGTTATCACAGGGAAAGTGCTGCACTGTCGGCGAGTTATCACAGAGAAAGTGCTGCACTGTTGGCAGGTTAGGACAGAGAAAGTGCGGCACTGTCTGAGGGTTAGGACAGAGAACGTGCTGCACTGTCAGTGGGTTATCACAGATGAATTGCTGCACTGTCGCCAGGATATCACAGAGAAAGTGCTGCACTGTCAGCCGGGTATCACAGAGACGTTTCTGCACAGTCGGTGTATTATCACAGGGCACGTTCTGCACAGTCGGCAGGTTATCACAGAGAAAGTGGTGCACTGTCGATGGGTTATCACACAGAAAATGCTGCACTGTTGGTGGGATATCACAGGGAAAGTGCTGCACTGTCGGTGGGTTATCACAGGGAAAGTGCTGCACTGTCGGCGAGTTATCACAGAGAAAGTGCTGCACTGTCGGTGGGTTATCACAGGGAAAGTGCTGCACTGTCAGCGGGTTTTCACATAGAAAATGCTGCACTGTCGGTGGGTTATCACAGGGAAAGTGCTGCACTGTCGGTGGGTTATCACAGGGCAAGTGCTGCACTGTCAGCGGGTTATCACAGGGAAAGTGCTGCACTGTCAGCGGGTTATCACAGAGAAAGTGCTGCACGTTAGCGGGTTATCACAGAGAAAGTGCTGCACGTTAGCGGGTTATCACATAGAAAATGCTGCACTGTCAATGGGTTATCACATAGAAAATGCTGCACTGTCGGTGGGTTATCACAGAGAAAGTGCTGCACTGTCGGTGGGTTATCACAGAGAAAGTGCTGCACTGTCTGTGGGTTATCACAGGGAAAGTGCTGCACAGTCGGTGGGTTATCACAGGGAAAGTGCTGCACAGTCGGTGGGTTATCACAGGCGAAGTGTTGCACTGTCGGTGGGTTATCACAGGGAAAGTGCTGCACTGTCGGGGGTTATCACAGAGAAAGTGCTGCACTGTCGGTGGGTTATCACAGGGAAAGTGCTGCACTGTCGGTGGGTTACCACAGAGAAAGTGCTGCACTGTCGGTGGGTTATCACAGAGAAAGTGCTGCACTGTCGGTGGGTTATCACAGGGAAATTGCTTCACTGTCGGTGGGTTATCACAGGGAAAGTGCTGCACTGTCGGTGGGTTATCACAGAGAAAGTGCTGCACTGTCGGTGGGTTATCACAGGGAAAGTGCTGCACTGTCGGTGGGTTATCACAGAGAAAGTGCTGCACTGTCAGCAGTTTATCACAGAGAAAGTGCTGCACTGTCGGTGGGTTATCACAGAGAAAGTGCTGCACTGTCGGTGGGTTATCACAGGGAAAGTGCTGCACTGTCGGTGGGTTATCACAGGGAAAGTGCTGCACTGTCGGTGGGTTATCACAGGGAAAGTGCTTCACTGTCGGTGGGTTATCACAGAGAAAGTGCTGCACTGTCAGCAGTTTATCACAGAGAAAGTGCTGCACTGTCGGTAGGTTAACACAGAGAAAGTGCTGCACTGTTGGTGGGTTACCACAGGGAAAGTGCTTCACTGTCGGTGGTTTATCACAGAGAAAGTGCTGCATTGCGGTGGGTTTCCACAGGGAAAGTGCTGCACTGTCGGTGGGTTAACACAAAGAAAGTGCTGCACTGTCGGCAGGTTATCACAGAGAAAGTGCTGCACTGCGGTGGGTTTCCACAGGGAAAGTGCTGCACTGTTGGTGGGTTAACACAGAGAAAGTGCTGTACGGTCGGCAGGTTATCACAGGGAAAGTGCTGCACTGTCGGCAGGTTATCACAGAGAAAGTGCTGTACTGTCGGCAGGTTATCACAGAGAAAGTGCTGTACTGTCGGCAGGTTATCACAGGGAAAGTGCTGCACTGTCGGTGGGTTATCACAGAGAAAGTGCTGCACTGTCGGCGGGTTATCACAGAGAAAGTGCTGCACTGTCGGCGAGTTATCACAGAGAAAGTGCTGCACTGATGGCAGGTTAGGACAGAGAAAGTGCGGCACTGTCTGAGGGTTAGGACAGAGAACGTGCTGCACTGTCAGTGGGTTATCACAGATGAAATGCTGCACTGTCGCCAGGATATCACAGAGAAAGTGCTGCACTGTCAGCCGGGTATCACAGAGACGTTTCTGCACAGTCGGTGTATTATCACAGGGCACGTTCTGCACAGTCGGCAGGTTATCACAGAGAAAGTGGTGCACTGTCGATGGGTTATCACACAGAAAATGCTGCACTGTTGGTGGGATATCACAGGGAAAGTGCTGCACTGTCGGTGGGTTATCACAGGGAAAGTGCTGCACTGTCGGCGAGTTATCACAGAGAAAGTGCTGCACTGTCGGTGGGTTATCACAGGGAAAGTGCTGCACTGTCAGCGGGTTTTCACATAGAAAATGCTGCACTGTCGGTGGGTTATCACAGGGAAAGTGCTGCACTGTCGGTGGGTTATCACAGGGCAAGTGCTGCACTGTCAGCGGGTTATCACAGGGAAAGTGCTGCACTGTCAGCGGGTTATCACAGAGAAAGTGCTGCACGTTAGCGGGTTATCACAGAGAAAGTGCTGCACGTTAGCGGGTTATCACATAGAAAATGCTGCACTGTCAATGGGTTATCACATAGAAAATGCTGCACTGTCGGTGGGTTATCACAGAGAAAGTCCTGCACTGTCGGTGGGTTATCACAGAGAAAGTGCTGCACTGTCTGTGGGTTATCACAGGGAAAGTGCTGCACAGTCGGTGGGTTATCACAGGGAAAGTGCTGCACAGTCGGTGGGTTATCACAGGCGAAGTGTTGCACTGTCGGTGGGTTATCACAGAGAAAGTGCTGCACTGTCGGTGGGTTATCACAGAGAAAGTGCTGCACTGTCGGTGGGTTATCACAGGGAAAGTGCTGCACAGTCGGTGGGTTACCACAGAGAAAGTGCTGCACTGTCGGTGGGTTATCACAGAGAAAGTGCTGCACTGTCGGTGGGTTATCACAGGGAAATTGCTTCACTGTCGGTGGGTTATCACAGGGAAAGTGCTGCACTGTCGGTGGGTTATCACAGAGAAAGTGCTGCACTGTCGGTGGGTTATCACAGGGAAAGTGCTGCACTGTCGGTGGGTTATCACAGAGAAAGTGCTGCACTGTCAGCAGTTTATCACAGAGAAAGTGCTGCACTGTCGGTAGGTTAACACAGAGAAAGTGCTGCACTGTTGGTGGGTTACCACAGGGAAAGTGCTTCTCTGTCGGTGGGTTATCACAGAGAAAGTGCTGCACTGTCAGCAGTTTATCACAGAGAAAGTGCTGCACTGTCGGTAGGTTAACACAGAGAAAGTGCTGCACTGTTGGTGGGTTACCACAGGGAAAGTGCTTCTCTGTCGGTGGGTTATCACAGGGAAACTGCTGAACTGTCGGTGGGTTATCACAGGGAAAGTGCTGCACTGTCGGTGGGTCAACACAGAGAAAGTGCTGCACTGTCGGCAGGTTATCACAGAGAAAGTGCTGCACTGCGGTGGGTTTCCACAGGGAAAGTGCTGTACTGTCGGCAGGTTATCACAGGAAAAGTGCTGCACTGTCGGCAGGTTATCACAGAGAAAGTGCTGTACTGTCGGCAGGTTATCACAGAGAAAGTGCTGTACTGTCGGCAGGTTATCACAGGGAAAGTGCTGCACTGTCGGTGGGTTATCACAGAGAAAGTGCTGCACTGTCGGCGGGTTATCACAGAGAAAGTGCTGCACTGTCGGCGAGTTATCACAGAGAAAGTGCTGCACTGTTGGCAGGTTAGGACAGAGAAAGTGCGGCACTGTCTGAGGGTTAGGACAGAGAACGTGCTGCACTGTCAGTGGGTTATCACAGATGAATTGCTGCACTGTCGCCAGGATATCACAGAGAAAGTGCTGCACTGTCAGCCGGGTATCACAGAGACGTTTCTGCACAGTCGGTGTATTATCACAGGGCACGTTCTGCACAGTCGGCAGGTTATCACAGAGAAAGTGGTGCACTGTTGGCAGGTTAGGACAGAGAAAGTGCGGCACTGTCAGTGGGTTATCACAGAGAAAGTGCTGTACTGTCGGCAGGTTATCACAGGAAAAGTGCTGCACTGTCGGCAGGTTATCACAGGAAAAGTGCTGCACTGTCGGTGGGTTATCACAGAGAAAGTGCTGTACTGTCGGCAGGTTATCACAGGAAAAGTGCTGCACTGTCGGCAGGTTATCACAGAGAAAGTGCTGCACTGTCGGCAGGTTATCACAGGGAAAGTGCTGCACTGTCGGTGGGTTATCACAGAGAAAGTGCTGCACTGTCGGCGGGTTATCACAGAGAAAGTGCTGCACTGTCGGCAGGTTATCACAGAGAAAGTGCTGCACTGTCGGCAGGTTATCACAGAGAAAGTGCTGCACTGTCGATCGGTTACCACAGGGTAAGTGCTGCACTGTCAGTGGGTTAACACAGATGAATTGCTGCACTGTCGCCAGGATATCACAGAGAAAGTGCTGCACTGTCAGCCGGGTATCACAGAGACGTTTCTGCACAGTCGGTGTATTATCACAGGGCACGTTCTGCACAGTCGGCAGGTTATCACAGAGAAAGTGCTGCACTGTTGGTGGGATATCACAGGGAAAGTGCTGCACTGTCGGTGGGTTATCACAGGGAAAGTGCTGCACTGTCGGTGAGTTATCACAGAGAAAGTGCTGCACTGTCGGTGGGTTATCACAGAGAAAGTGCTGCACTGTCGGTGGGTTATCACAGGGCACGTTCTGCACAGTCGGCAGGTTATCACAGAGAAAGTGCTGCACTGTTGGTGGGATATCACAGGGAAAGTGCTGCACTGTCGGTGGGTTATCACAGGGAAAGTGCTGCACTGTCGGCGAGTTATCACAGAGAAAGTGCTGCACTGTCGGTGGGTTATCACAGGGCACGTTCTGCACAGTCGGCAGGTTATCACAGAGAAAGTGCTGCACTGTTGGTGGGATATCACAGGGAAAGTGCTGCACTGTCGGCGAGTTATCACAGAGAAAGTGCTGCACTGTCGGTGGGTTATCACAGAGAAAGTGCTGCACTGTCGGTGGGTTATCACAGGGCAAGTGCTGCACTGTCAGCGGGTTATCACAGAGAAAGTGCTGCACTGTCAGCGGGTTTTCACATAGAAAATGCTGCACTGTCGGTGGGTTATCACAGGGAAAGTGCTGCACTGTCGGTGGGTTATCACAGGGCAAGTGCTGCACTGTCAGCGGGTTATCACAGAGAAAGTGCTGCACTGTCAGCGGGTTATCACATAGAAAATGCTGCACTGTCGGTGGGTTATCACAGAGAAAGTGCTGCACTGTCAGCGGGTTATCACAGAGAAAGTGCTGCACTGTCAGCGGGTTATCACATAGAAAATGCTGCACTGTCGGTGGGTTATCACAGAGAAAGTGCTGCACTGTCAGCGGGTTATCACAGGGAAAGTGCTGCACTGTCAGCGGGTTATCACAGGGCAAGTGCTGCACTGTCAGGGGGTTATCACAGGGAAAGTGCTGCACTGTCGGCGAGTTATCACAGAGAAAGTGCTGCACTGTCGGTGGATTATCACAGGGAGAGTGCTGCACTGTCGGTGGGTTATCACAGGGAAAGTGCTGGATGTCAGTAGTTTATCACAGGGAAAGTGCTGCACTGTCAGTGGTTTATCACAGGGAAAGTGCTGCACTGTCGGTGGGTTATCACAGGGAAAGTGCTGCACTGTCGATGGGTTATCACAGGGAAAGTGCTGCACTGTCGGTGGGTTATCACAGGGAAAGTGCTGCACTGTCGGTGGGTTATCACAGGGAAAGTGCTGCACTGTCGGTAGGTTAACACAGAGAAAGTGCTGCACTGTTGGTGGGTTACCACAGGGAAAGTGCTTCTCTGTCGGTGGGTTATCACAGAGAAAGTGCTGCACTGTCAGCAGTTTATCACAGAGAAAGTGCTGCACTGTCGGTAGGTTAACACAGAGAAAGTGCTGCACTGTCGGTGGGTTACCACAGGGAAAGTGCTTCTCTGTCGGTGGGTTATCACAGGGAAAGTGCTGCACTGTCGGTGGGTTATCACAGGGAAAGTGCTGCACTGTCGGTGGGTCAACACAGAGAAAGTGCTGCACTGTCGGCAGGTTATCACAGAGAAAGTGCTGCACTGCGGTGGCTTTCCACAGGGAAAGTGCTGTACTGTCGGCAGGTTATCACAGGAAAAGTGCTGCACTGTCGGCAGGTTATCACAGAGAAAGTGCTGTACTGTCGGCAGGTTATCACAGAGAAAGTGCTGTACTGTCGGCAGGTTATCACAGGGAAAGTGCTGCACTGTCGGTGGGTTATCACAGAGAAAGTGCTGCACTGTCGGCGGGTTATCACAGAGAAAGTGCTGCACTGTCGGCGAGTTATCACAGAGAAAGTGCTGCACTGTTGGCAGGTTAGGACAGAGAAAGTGCGGCACTGTCTGAGGGTTAGGACAGAGAACGTGCTGCACTGTCAGTGGGTTATCACAGATGAATTGCTGCACTGTCGCCAGGATATCACAGAGAAAGTGCTGCACTGTCAGCCGGGTATCACAGAGACGTTTCTGCACAGTCGGTGTATTATCACAGGGCACGTTCTGCACAGTCGGCAGGTTATCACAGAGAAAGTGGTGCACTGTTGGCAGGTTAGGACAGAGAAAGTGCGGCACTGTCTGAGGGTTAGGACAGAGAACGTGCTGCACTGTCAGTGGGTTATCACAGAGAAAGTGCTGCACTGTCGGCAGGTTATCACAGAGAAAGTGCTGTACTGTCGGCAGGTTATCACAGGAAAAGTGCTGCACTGTCGGTGGGTTATCACAGAGAAAGTGCTGTACTGTCGGCAGGTTATCACAGGAAAAGTGCTGCACTGTCGGTGGGTTATCACAGAGAAAGTGCTGCACTGTCGGCGGGTTATCACAGGGAAAGTGCCGCACTGTCGGTGGATTATCACAGAGAAAGTGCTGCACTGTCGGCAGGTTATCACAGGGAAAGTGCTGCACTGTCGGTGGGTTATCACAGAGAAAGTGCTGCACTGTCGGTGGGTTATCACAGAGAAAGTGCTGCACTGTCGGCGGGTTATCACAGAGAAAGTGCTGCACTGTCGGCAGGTTATCACAGGGAAAGTGCTGCACTGTCGGTGGGTTATCACAGAGAAAGTGCTGCACTGTCGGCGGGTTATCACAGGGAAAGTGCCGCACTGTCGGTGGATTATCACAGGGAAAGTGCTGCACTGTCGGTGGGTTATCACAGGGAAAGTGCTGCACTGTCGATCGGTTACCACAGGGTAAGTGCTGCACTGTCAGTGGGTTAACACAGATGAATTGCTGCACTGTCGCCAGGATATCACAGAGAAAGTGCTGCACTGTCAGCCGGGTATCACAGAGACGTTTCTGCACAGTCGGTGTATTATCACAGGGCACGTTCTGCACAGTCGGCAGGTTATCACAGAGAAAGTGCTGCACTGTTGGTGGGATATCACAGGGAAAGTGCTGCACTGTCGGTGGGTTATCACAGGGAAAGTGCTGCACTGTCGGCGAGTTATCACAGGGAAAGTGCTGCACTGTCGGTGGGTTATCACAGAGAAAGTGCTGCACTGTAGGTGGGTTATCACAGGGCACGTTCTGCACAGTCGGCAGGTTATCACAGAGAAAGTGCTGCACTGTTGGTGGGATATCACAGGGAAAGTGCTGCACTGTCGGTGGGTTATCACAGGGAAAGTGCTGCACTGTCGGCGAGTTATCACAGAGAAAGTGCTGCACTGTCGGTGGGTTATCACAGAGAAAGTGCTGCACTGTCGGTGGGTTATCACAGGGAAAGTGCTGCACTGTCGGTGGGTTATCACAGGGAAAGTGCTGCACTGTCAGCGGGTTATCACAGAGAAAGTGCTGCACTGTCGGTGGGTTATCACAGAGAAAGTGCTGCACTGTCGGTGGGTTATCACAGGGCAAGTGCTGCACTGTCAGCGGGTTATCACAGGGAAAGTGCTGCACTGTCAGCGGGTTATCACAGAGAAAGTGCTGCACGTTAGCGGGTTATCACAGAGAAAGTGCTGCACGTTAGCGGGTTATCACATAGAAAATGCTGCACTGTCAATGGGTTATCACATAGAAAATGCTGCACTGTCGGTGGGTTATCACAGAGAAAGTCCTGCACTGTCGGTGGGTTATCACAGAGAAAGTGCTGCACTGTCTGTGGGTTATCACAGGGAAAGTGCTGCACAGTCGGTGGGTTATCACAGGGAAAGTGCTGCACAGTCGGTGGGTTATCACAGGCGAAGTGTTGCACTGTCGGTGGGTTATCACAGAGAAAGTGCTGCACTGTCGGTGGGTTATCACAGAGAAAGTGCTGCACTGTCGGTGGGTTATCACAGGGAAAGTGCTGCACAGTCGGTGGGTTACCACAGAGAAAGTGCTGCACTGTCGGTGGGTTATCACAGAGAAAGTGCTGCACTGTCGGTGGGTTATCACAGGGAAATTGCTTCACTGTCGGTGGGTTATCACAGGGAAAGTGCTGCACTGTCGGTGGGTTATCACAGAGAAAGTGCTGCACTGTCAGCAGTTTATCACAGAGAAAGTGCTGCACTGTCGGTAGGTTAACACAGAGAAAGTGCTGCACTGTTGGTGGGTTACCACAGGGAAAGTGCTTCTCTGTCGGTGGGTTATCACAGAGAAAGTGCTGCACTGTCAGCAGTTTATCACAGAGAAAGTGCTGCACTGTCGGTAGGTTAACACAGAGAAAGTGCTGCACTGTTGGTGGGTTACCACAGGGAAAGTGCTTCTCTGTCGGTGGGTTATCACAGGGAAAGTGCTGCACTGTCGGTGGGTTATCACAGGGAAAGTGCTGCACTGTCGGTGGGTCAACACAGAGAAAGTGCTGCACTGTCGGCAGGTTATCACAGAGAAAGTGCTGCACTGCGGTGGGTTTCCACAGGGAAAGTGCTGTACTGTCGGCAGGTTATCACAGGAAAAGTGCTGCACTGTCGGCAGGTTATCACAGAGAAAGTGCTGTACTGTCGGCAGGTTATCACAGAGAAAGTGCTGTACTGTCGGCAGGTTATCACAGGGAAAGTGCTGCACTGTCGGTGGGTTATCACAGAGAAAGTGCTGCACTGTCGGCGGGTTATCACAGAGAAAGTGCTGCACTGTCGGCGAGTTATCACAGAGAAAGTGCTGCACTGTTGGCAGGTTAGGACAGAGAAAGTGCGGCACTGTCTGAGGGTTAGGACAGAGAACGTGCTGCACTGTCAGTGGGTTATCACAGAGAAAGTGCTGTACTGTCGGCAGGTTATCACAGAGCAAGTGCTGTACTGTCGGCAGGTTATCACAGGAAAAGTGCTGCACTGTCGGCAGGTTATCACAGAGAAAGTGCTGCACTGTCGGCAGGTTATCACAGGGAAAGTGCTGCACTGTCGGTGGGTTATCACAGAGAAAGTGCTGCACTGTCGGCGGGTTATCACAGAGAAAGTGCTGCACTGTCGGCAGGTTATCACAGGGAAAGTGCTGCACTGTCGGCGGGTTATCACATAGAAAATGCTGCACTGTCGGTGGGTTATCACAGGGAAAGTGCTGCACTGTCGGTGGGTTATCACAGAGAAAGTGCTGCACTGTCAGCGGGTTATCACAGAGAAAGTGCTGCACTGACAGCGGGTTATCACAGGGCAAGTGCTGCACTGTCGGTGGGTTATCACAGAGAAAGTGCTGCACTGTCGGCGAGTTATCACAGAGAAAGTGCTGCACTGTCGGTGAGTTATCACAGAGAAAGTGCTGCACTGTCGGTGGGTTATCACAGGGAAAGTGCTGCACTGTCGGTGGGTTATCACAGGGAAAGTGCTGTACTGTCGGCAGGTTATCACAGGAAAAGTGCTGCACTGTCGGCAGGTTATCACAGAGAAAGTGCTGTACTGTCGGCAGGTTATCACAGGAAAAGTGCTGCACTGTCGGTGGGTCAACACAGAGAAAGTGCTGCACTGTCGGCAGGTTATCACAGGAAAAGTGCTGCACTGTCGGCAGGTTATCACAGAGAAAGTGCTGTACTGTCGGCAGGTTATCACAGAGAAAGTGCTGTACTGTCGGCAGGTTATCACAGGGAAAGTGCTGCACTGTTGGTAGGTTATCACAGAGAAAGTGCTGCACTGTCGGCGGGTTATCACAGAGAAAGTGCTGCACTGTCGGCGAGTTATCACAGAGAAAGTGCTGCACTGTCGGCAGGTTATCACAGGAAAAGTGCTGCACTGTCGGTGGGTTATCACAGAGAAAGTGCTGTACTGTCGGCAGGTTATCACAGGAAAAGTGCTGCACTGTCGGCAGGTTATCACAGAGAAAGTGCTGCACTGTCGGCAGGTTATCACAGGGAAAGTGCTGCACTGTCGGTGGGTTATCACAGAGAAAGTGCTGCACTGTCGGCGGGTTATCACAGGGAAAGTGCTCCACTGTCGGTGGATTATCACAGGGAGACTGCTGCACTGTCGATCGGTTACCACAGGGTAAGTGCTGCACTGTCAGTGGGTTAACACAGATGAATTGCTGCACTGTCGCCAGGATATCACAGAGAAAGTGCTGCACTGTCAGCCGGGTATCACAGAGACGTTTCTGCACAGTCGGTGTATTATCACAGGGCACGTTCTGCACAGTCGGCAGGTTATCACAGAGAAAGTGCTGCACTGTTGGTGGGATATCACAGGGAAAGTGCTGCACTGTCGGTGGGTTATCACAGGGAAAGTGCTGCACTGTCGGCGAGTTATCACAGAGAAAGTGCTGCACTGTCGGTGGGTTATCACAGAGAAAGTGCTGCACTGTCGGTGGGTTATCACAGGGCACGTTCTGCACAGTCGGCAGGTTATCACAGAGAAAGTGCTGCACTGTTGGTGGGATATCACAGGGAAAGTGCTGCACTGTCAGTGGGTTATCACAGGGAAAGTGCTGCACTGTCGGCGAGTTATCACAGAGAAAGTGCTGCACTGTCGGTGGGTTATCACAGAGAAAGTGCTGCACTGTCGGTGGGTTATCACAGGGCAAGTGCTGCACTGTCAGCGGGTTATCACAGAGAAAGTGCTGCACTGTCAGCGGGTTTTCACATAGAAAATGCTGCACTGTCGGTGGGTTATCACAGAGAAAGTGCTGCACTGTCAGCGGGTTATCACAGAGAAAGTGCTGCACATTAGCGGGTTATCACAGAGAAAGTGCTGCACTGTCGGTGGGTTATCACAGAGAAAGTGCTGCACTGTCAGCGGGTTATCACAGAGAAAGTGCTGCACTGTCAGGGGGTTATCACAGGGAAAGTGCTGCACTGTCGGCGAGTTATCACAGAGAAAGTGCTGCACTGTCGGTGGATTATCACAGGGAGAGTGCTGCACTGTCGGTGGGTTATCACAGGGAAAGTGCTGGATGTCAGTAGTTTATCACAGGGAAAGTGCTGCACTGTCAGTGGTTTATCACAGGGAAAGTGCTGCACTGTCGATGGGTTATCACAGGGAAAGTGCTGCACTGTCGGTGGGTTATCACAGGGAAAGTGCTGCACTGTCGGTGGGTTATCACAGGGAAAGTGCTGCACTGTCGGTGGGTTATCACAGGGAAATTGCTTCACTGTCGGTGGGTTAGCACAGAGAAAGTGCTGCACTGTCGGTGGGTTATCACAGAGAAAGTGCTGCACTGTCGGTGGGTTATCACAGAGAAAGTGCTGCACTGTCGGTGGGTTATCACAGGGAAAGTGCTGCACTGTCGGTGGGTAATCACAGGGAAAGTGCTGCACTGTCGGTGGGTTATCACAGGGAAAGTGCTTCAATGTCAGCAGTTTATCACAGAGAAAGTGCTTCACTGTCGGTGGGTTATCACAGAGAAAGTGCTGCACTGTCGGTGGGTTATCACAGGGAAAGTGCTGCACTGTCGGTGGGTTATCACAGAGAAAGTGCTGCACTGTCGGTGGGTTATCACAGGGAAAGTGCTGCACAGTCGGCAGGTTATCACAGAGAAAGTGCTGCACTGTCGATGGGTTATCACACAGAAAATGCTGCACTGTCGGTGGGTTATCACAGGGAAAGTGCTGCACTGTCGATGGGTTATCACACAGAAAATGCTGCACTGTTGGTGGGATATCACAGGGAAAGTGCTGCACTGTCGGTGGGTTATCACAGGGAAAGTGCTGCACTGTCGGCGAGTTATCACAGAGAAAGTGCTGCACTGTCGGTGGGTTATCACAGAGAAAGTGCTGCACTGTCGGTGGGTTATCACAGAGAAAGTGCTGCACTGTCGGTGGGTTATCACAGAGAAAGTGCTGCACTGTCAGCGGGTTATCACATAGAAAATGCTGCACTGTCGGTGGGTTATCACAGGGAAAGTGCTGCACTGTCGGTGGGTTATCACAGAGAAAGTGCTGCACTGTCAGCGGGTTATCACATAGAAAATGCTGCACTGTCGGTGGGTTATCACAGAGAAAGTGCTGCACTGTCAGCGGGTTATCACAGAGAAAGTGCTGCACTGTCAGGGGGTTATCACAGGGCAAGTGCTGCACTGTCAGGGGGTTATCACAGAGAAAGTGCTGCACTGTCAGCGGGTTATCACAGAGAAAGTGCTGCACGTTAGCGGGTTATCACAGAGAAAGTGCTGCACTGTCAGCGGGTTATCACATAGAAAATGCTGCACTGTCGGTGGGTTATCACAGAGAAAGTGCTGCACTGTCAGCGGGTTATCACGGGGAAAGTGCTGCACTGTCGGTGGATTATCACAGGGAAAGTGCTGCACTGTCGGTGGTTTATCACAGGGAAAGTGCTGCACTGTCAGGGGGTTATCACAGAGAAAGTGCTGCACTGTCGGCGGGTTATCACAGGGAAAGTGCTGCACTGTCGGTGGATTATCACAGGGAAAGTGCTGCACTGTCGGTGGATTATCACAGGGAAAGTGCTGCACTGTCAGTGGTTTATCACAGGGAAAGTGCTGCACTGTCGGTGGGTTATCACAGGGAAAGTGCTGCACTGTCGGTGGGTTATCACAGAGAAAGTGCTGCACTGTCGGTGGGTTATCACAGAGAAAGTGCTGCACTGTCGGTGGGTTATCACAGGGAAAGTGCTGCACTGTCGGTGGGTTATCACAGAGAAAGTGCTGCACTGTCGGTGGGTTATCACAGGGAAAGTGCTTCACTGTCGGTGGGTTATCACAGGGAAAGTGCTTCACTGTCAGCAGTTTATCACAGAGAAAGTGCTGCACTGTTGGCGGGTTATCACAGAGAAAGTGCTGCACTGTTGGTGGGTTACCACAGGGAAAGTGCTTCACTGTCGGTGGATTATCACAGAGAAAGTGCTGCACTGCGGTGGGTTTCCACAGGGAAAGTGCTGCACTGTCGGTGGGTTAACACAGAGAAAGTGCTGCACTGTCGGCAGGTTATCACAGAGAAAGTGCTGCACTGCGGTGGGTTTCCACAGGGAAAGTGCTGCACTGTCGGTGGGTTATCACAGGAAAAGTGCGGAACTGTCGGCAGGTTATCACAGGGAAAGTGCTGCACTGTCGGCAGGTTATCACAGAGAAAGTGCTGTACTGTCGGCAGGTTATCACAGAGAAAGTGCTGTACTGTCGGCAGGTTATCACAGGGAAAGTGCTGCACTGTCGGCGGGTTATCACAGAGAAAGTGCTGCACTGTCGGTGGGTTATCACAGGGAAAGTGCTGCACTATCGCCGGGATATCACAGAGAAAGTGCTGCACAGTCGGCAGGTTATCACAGAGACATTTTTACACTGTCGGTGTGTTATCACAGGGCACGTTCTGCACTGTCAGCAGGTTTTCACAGAGACATTTCTACACTGTCGGTGTATTATCACAGGGCACGTTCTGCACAGTCGGCAGGTTATCACAGGGAAAGTGCTGCACTGTCGGTGGGTTATCACAGAGAAAGTGCTGCACTGTCGATGGGTTATCACACAGAAAGGGCTGCACTGTCGGTGGGTTATCACAGGGAAAGTGCTGCACTGTCGGTGGGTTATCACAGAGAAAGTGCTACACTGTCGGTGGGTTATCACAGGGAAAGTGCTGCACCTTCGGTGGTATATCACAGAGAAAGTGCTGCACTGTCGGTGGGAGATCACAGAGAAAGTGCTGCACTGTCGATGGGTTTTCACAGGGAAAGTGGTGCACAGTCGGCGGGTTGTCACAGGGAAAGTGCTGCACTGTCGGTGGGTTATCACAGAGAAAGTGTTGCACTGTCGGTCGGTTATCACAGGGAAAGTGCTGCACTGTCAGCAGGTTATCACAGGGAAAGTGCTGCACTGTCGGCGAGTTATCACAGGGAAAGTGCTGTTCTGTCGGTGGGCTGTCACAGGGAAAGTGCTGCACTGTCGGTGGTTTATCGTAGGGAAAGTGCGACACTGTCAGCAGGTTATCACAGGGAAAGTGCTACACTGTCAGTGGGTTATCACAAGGAAAGTGCTGCACTGTCAGTGCGTTACCACAGGGAAAGTGCTGCACTGTCGGTGTGTTATCACAGAGAAAGTGCTGCAATGTCGGTGGGTTATCACAGAGAAAGTGCTGCACTGTTGGTGGTCTATCACAGGGAAAGTGATTCACTGTCAGAGGGTTATCACAGGGAAAGTGCTGCACTGTCGGTGGGTTATCACAGAGAAAGTGCTGCACTGTCGGTGGGTTATCACAGAGAAAGTACTGCACTGTCGGTGGGTTATCACAGGGAAAGTGCTGCACTGTTGGCGGGATATCACAGGGAAAGTGCTGCACTGTCGGTGTTTATCACAGAGAAAGTGCTGCACTTTTGGTGGTCTATCACAGGGAAAGTGCTTCACTGTCAGAGGGTTATCACAGGGAAAGTGCTGCACTGTCGTTGGGTTATCACAGGGAAAGTGCTGCACTGTCGGTGAGTTATCACAGAGAAAGTGCTGCACTGTCAGAGGGTTATCGCAGAGAAAGTGCTGCACTGTCAGAGGGTTATCACAGAGAAAGTGCTGCACTGTCGGAGGGTTATCACAGAGAAAGTGCTGCACTGTCGGTGGGTTATCACAGAGAAAGTGCTGCACTGTCGGTGGGTTATCACAGGGAAAGTGCTGCAATGTCGGTGGGTTATCGCAGAGAAAGTGCTGCACTGTCGGTGGGTTATCACAGGGAAAGTGGTACACTGTCGGCGGGTTGTCACAGAGAAAGTGCTGCACTGTCGGTGTGTTATCACAGAGAAAGTGCTGCACTGTCGGCGGGTTATCACAGGGAAAATGCTGCACTGTCAGGGGGTTATCACAGAGAAAATGCTGCATTGTCATAGGTTTATCACGGGGAAGATGCTGCACTGTCGTAGGATTATCACAGAGGAAGTGCTTCACTGTCGTAGGGTTATTACAGGGAAAGTGCGACACTGTCATTGGGTTATCACAGAGAAAGTGCTGCACTGTCGATGGGTTATCACAGGGAAAGTGCTGCACTGTCGGTGGGTTTTCACAGGGAAAGTGCTGCACTGTCGATGGGTTATCACAGAGAAAGTGGTGCACTGTCGGCAGGTTGCCACAGGGAAAGTGCTGCACTGTCGATGGGTTACCACAGGGAAAGTGCTGCACTGTCAGGGGGTTATCACAGAGAAAAGGCTGCACTCTCATAGGTTTATCACGGGGAAGATGCTGCACTGTCGTAGGATTATCACAGGGAAAGTGCGACACTGTCGGTGGGTTATCAAAGGGAAAGTGTTGCACTGTCGGTCGGTTATCACAGGGAAAGTGCTGCACTGTCAGCAGGTTATCAAAGGAAAAGTGCTGCACTGTCGGTGATTTATCGTAGGGATAGTGCTACACTGTCGGCGAGTTATCACAGGGAAAGTGCTGCTCTGTCGGTGGGCTGTCACAGGGAAAGTGATGCACTGTCGGTGGTTTATCACAGGGAAAGTGCTAC